>NW_026712114.1:12482585-12806724 GCF_030504385.1 Musca domestica | reverse complement strand
AGTTGTTGCTGTAAAGGGAGACAACTCGAAAACGCGTTTTCTCTTGGGAGAGTAGAGGAGGCGTTTTACTTTGGTCTTCAAAGAAAAATTCAATTTATTTTAGATAAATGATCGGATTTTTATTCATTATCAGGAGGAAGTTATAATGGTAATAATGAAAAATAAGATCGCGAAATACTTTTCGAGATTTGAATAGACGCTGGGCTGTTGTTGTGGAGGTAAACTGAGCGACGTGCACGGGTTTTATTTCTTCGATTTTTCCCCCAATTTCCATTGCATTCCGACCTTTGATCCAAAAATGCTCGAAATATTCATGATAGCCCTACAAAGTACATATATTTTGGATCAGCGTAAAACAGCTAAGACGATTTAGCGATGTCTGTCTGTCTATTGTAATCATACCATCTTTCGAACAAATTGAGATTGAAGGCTAAAATTCGGTACACATATGTAAATGGGTCATGTCGGAATTTTGATGATTTTAGCAACATAATTCACCAGAATTGTTTCAGATTTGATATTTGAAGTTCGTAATGTATACGACAGCCTATGACAAAAATTTGTCAGTGCAGGTCTACGTCTTCGTATAGCCCCCATGTAACGGTACCTCCCGATATTCGATATTTTAATGATTTTAACGACATCATTACCGAATGTTTCAAATTTCGTATTAGTAGATTGTAACGAGTACTAAAGCCTATGCCTAAAAATTTTGTATGCAGATCCACGTCTTCGTATAGCCCCCATATAACAGTGCCCCCTTATTCGATATTTTGATGATTTTAACGATAATTTACCCGAATTGTTTCAAATTTCGTATTAGTAGATTGTAACGAGTACTACAGCCTATGCCTAAAATTTTGTATACAGATCCACGTCTTCGTTTAGCCCCCATATAACAGTGCCCCCCGATAATCGGTATTTTGACGATTTTAGCGACATTATTCACTGAAATTGTTTCAAATTTCGTATTAGAAGATTGTAACGAGTACTACAGCCTATGCCCTAAAAATTTTGTATGCAGATCCACGTCTTCTTGTAGCGCCCATATAACAGTGCCCCCCTTTATTCGGTATTTTGATGATTCTAGCGACGTCATTCATTGGAACTGTTTCAAATTTGGTATTTAAAGGTCGTAATGGATACTACAGCCCATGACCGGAGATTCGCTGTGCAGGTACACGTTTTAGTATAGCCTCCCTATAATGGTACCTCCCTATATTCGGTATTTTAGTGATTTTAGCGACATTATTCACCGAAATTGTTTCTAATTTCGTATTCAAGTTCGTAACGGGTAGTACAGCCTATGACAAAAAATGAATTTATGTAAGTCCTCATCTTCGTATAGCCCTCGTAAAAAGCTCACAATTTAAACGGATTTTTCGGAATTCGTTAACATTTTTCAAGTTCCATCCAAATGGCGATTACCATAGTAAAAAGTTTTACATTCTTGCAGTTCTAGTTATGTGTAAAGAGTTACATCGATCCAAAAAGTTTGTAACACCTCGAAATATTGGTCCTAAACCCATCAACTCCTGTACAAAAAAAATGGAACAGAATCTTCTTCTAGCGAAGACAATCTTTGGAAAATTAGGTGGAATTTTGTCATCATTACGTTCCTGGAATTGCAAAGACAGGGTGAGATGAAAACTACATCCAAATTCAGACTGCTGTCAATGCTAAGCCAATCGTCCGACAGCTGTTAAATTATTCCAGTGACAGCTAATTATATTGTTCATAAGCGTAAAAAAAACATTTTGGTGAGAATTTTTCAAAAAAAAGTTATTCGTGATGAATTCAAGCGAGATAGTGTGATTTCTTTATATTTGGCTGGAAAACCACAAGTGGCTATCGTTAGAGCACTCGAGCATTTAAATATGAATAAATCTTTTGTGTCTCGTACCATCGCTTGTTACCGTGATACTGATAGCGCAGCCCAACGTCAAGGAAATGGACAGAAGAAAAGAGCAACCTCAGCAGAAACGGTTCGAAAAGTAAGGAAGCGGCTTGAACGAAACCCGCGTCGCAGTGGCCGAAAAATGGCTCGTGAGCTGAACATATCGCAAAATTCCATTCGCCAATATTGAAAAATGAGCTCGGGGTAAAGCCATTGAATTGCAAAAAGTGCTTACACCGCAACTGAAAAAAAATAGACTCAAAAGAGCTAAAGAGTTTCACTTAGCGGAAAGTGGTGAACTGCCGTATTTGGTTTTCCTCCGATGAGAAACATTCGTTGTCCAGCAGTTTGTAAACAAACTTGCCGAAGAGGTCAGCTGAAAATGTGCACCTTCGGTTGGCCACCAGAACTCAGGCGCCGGGCATTGTGATAGTGTGGGCCGCCATAACAGCCAATGGTCGCTCTCCGCACGTATTAATCGACCGTGGCATCGGAATAAATGCCGAATATTATCTCGCAAATATTGGTATCCGCTCGTATTAACCGACCGTGGCATCAGAATAAATGCCGAATATTATCGCATGCCTTGGAAACGCAAACATTTTGGACATAATGCCGAATATTATCGCATGCCTTGGAAACGCAAACATTTTAGACATTCCAACAGGACTCAACAGGCGCCACCCAAATATGGTTACAAAATGAGGTTCCTCGCTTCATTTCCAGCGTACAATGGCCACCAAAATCTCCGGATACCAATCCGTTGGACTATTGTGTCTGGAGTATTTTGGAAAGCAAGGTTGGCACTAAAAAACACCAAAGTGTCGATCACCTCAAGTAAGCGCTTCGCCGGGAATGCGCAAAAAATACCGCAGAGCAAAATTCGGGCAGCGTGTGGCGGTTTCATTGGCCGTTTGATGGCCATGATTCGTGCCAGAGGTGACCAATTCGAACAAATCTAAACTTATTCTAAAATTTGATGCTATTTGCGACATTTTTTGCTTTCATTCATTAAAATTAAAAAAAAATGTAAAAATTATGAAGTTTGACTTTGTTGAATTTTTTTCTCACCCTGTATAGTGTACGGTATAAAAAACTCCACTGATACCATACAATTGGTTTATAAATTATGTTGGATTTTTATCTCTATTTTTTCTGAAGCATAACAGTGTTGTTGTGATGTATACTTATAATATTCTTAAGATCCCAAAATATCAAATTCCAACTACTTTAAAGTGCCTAAAGACAGCCGGAGCCATTGTTAACACAGAAAACGTTAAACTACCGAATATAATGATTGTATAAATAGAAGAACCATAAGGTGTCTTTATAAGAGGATTTTTTATCTAATGAGAAAATTTATATGAATTTAACCTAATTCCGTTATTATGTGAAACCCTTCAACAAATCGAAAATCATGAGTTATATAAGAACTATACCATATAGTGGGCTTTCATCGAATCCTTTTTAAGCTTAAAAATCCATTATGTTAAGTTTCAGCTCATTGGATTGAAAATTTTGTAGAAACCTTAAAATTACAGGAAATACGGTTTAACCTTTCAATGGGCGTTTTTTTTTTAAGGACGACCTATATAGAAACATTTGCGCTTTTGAGTTACCAATTAATATTTTATCTACGAATCTTAATTGATCTTTTTTTATCAAATTTTCATGTTGATATCTGTAGGACTCAAGGATTTACAACTTCTTTACTTGTAGTTTGACATAAATCAAGAAAACGGTATATTGAGTTTTTAAATGACATTATAACCTTTTTTGCGTAACGATATATTTTACATTAAAGTTTATTATAAATTTGGGAAATTCGACTTAAAATACTTTTTTACTATTATTTCTCCCAACGTTGTGATATTGTTTTGTCGAAAGATGATACATACCCAACCTAAAACATGTTTTTCTTGGTCTACAATATGTTGGTTATTAACAAATCTTATTTTTATGAATTAAGTGGAGATTTAATGTTGTAGGGTACCACGTCGTCGGTCTATAGCCTTTTTTACTTGTTTCAATTAATGAACTCTATTAACTGTTCTTATTTCCACTTGCACTTATTCATTCTTTCACTATCATAAAATCTAATATTTTATTTCGAAAATGTAAACAAGTATTGGTCAATATTTAGCACTCAATTTTTCATTCGATTTGAAAGTCTATTCCAAAAACTCATAAAACGTTTCTATAAACAAATGAATAAATAACAATGTGCAAATGTGGTGTAAGCTTATTTTAGAAATATTAACAAAATGTAAAAAAAAAATAATCTCATTTGTTGATTACAATTAGCGATTGAATTAATTAGGACAATGTGGAAAACTATCTAGATTTATTTGAAATTATTATTTTGTAAATTGCTATACGTTATGTTGAAGCTTTCGTTTCTGTGATGTTATAGGTTTACTCCCATTAATTGAAATTTGGGGTTTAAAATTCCTTGTCTGCTGAAGATGTTCAATATAGGACCATTATACGGTATAGCCTTTACCATGTACTGCTTGAAAATTTGAGTTCCCACTAAATACAAATTTTACCTTGAAAAACTTTTTAATTTCGATTCACATTATTTTCAAAAGCAATTTTTTGAAGGTTTTGAAGGTCCCCATTATATTTTTTAGTTAAAGTGGCTTCAATTTTATAGATTTTTATATATACAGGTTGAGATGAAAAAACTGCAACCAACTTCAGACTGCTGTCATTTCTATACCACTCATCCAACAGCTGTTAAAATAATTCCAGTGACAGCTCATTATACTGTTTACAAGCGTACAAAAGCATTTTGGTGAGAATTTTCCAGAAAAAAAGTTATTCGTAATGGAATTCAAACGAAATAGTGTGATTTCTTTTATTTGGCTGGAAAACCACAAGTGGCTATTGCTAGAGCACTCCAGCATTTAAATGTGAATAAATCTTTAGTATCTCGTATCACCGTGATACTGGTAGCGTATCCCGACTTCAAGGAAGTGGACGAACGAATATGGCAACAACAGTAAGCAGAAATGGTTCGAAAAGTAAAGAAGCGACTTGATCGAAACCTGCATCGCAGTGGCCGAAAAATGGCTCGTGGGCTGAACATATCGCAATATTCCATTCGACAAATATTGAAAAATGAGCCCGAGCTAAAGAGTTCCTTCGCTTGGCCGAAAGTGGTGAACTGCTGAATTTGGTTTTCTCCGATGAGAAAGCATTCATTGTCCAGCAGTTTGTAAACAAACTAAATGATTGGGTTTAGTTGCCTAAGTGGTCAGCTGAAAATGTGCACCTTCGGTTGGCCACCAGAACACAAGCGCCGGCCATGGTGATGGTGCGGGCCGCCATAACAACCGATGGAGGCTCTCCGTATCTCCCTCTCGTATTAATCGACCGTGGCATCAGAATAAATGCCGAATATTATCGCGAAAATATTCTGGAGGGTATTAAAGCTTTAGGCGCGCAAACACTTTGGACGCACCATCGGACTCAGCTTCGCTTCATTTCCAGCGCACAATGTTCACCAAAATCTCCGGATACCAGGAATTTGGACTATTTCGTCTGGAGTATTTTGGAAGGCAAGGTTGGCACTACAAAATACCAAAGTGTCGATCACCTCAAGCAATTCGAACAAATCTAAACTTATTCAAAACTTTAATGCTATTTTAGACATTTTTTGCTTTCATTCATTGCTTTCATTTAAAAAAATGTAAAAATGATTGCGTTTGACTTTGTTGCAGTTTATTTTATCTCACCCTGTATATTTAGAACACATCTTCGCAAAAAAATAAATTTTTTTTAATACCTCAAGGCTTTTGAATGACCCTCAGCTTACGATATTGTCCAAATATTGATATATTCAAGGTCATGGTGTTATGAAAATATTGAGCATTTGAAGGTATTGTGCTTAGAATTTTGAATACAGACTATTTGACTACAATTCAAGTTGTTACTTGTCCTCAAGTAGTGCATAGGTATTGTCCAATAATACAAAGATTAAATTAAAATGATCTGATTGATGGAATTGATATACATTAATAAAATGTAAAATATGGACTAAAAAATTTTTCGTTTCCCGATAGCCTAACACCCCTTAGCAAAATAGAAATTGAAATAAAAAATCTTTCTATATATATGTTATTGTGTGTTTTTATTCTTTGTTGTTGTTGTATGTATTTGTTGGTGTTTCGTTTAAAATAAATATCCGGAAAATGCGCCGAAATGCATGTATGTTTCAGTATACGACGTTTGAATTTCATTAAAATAGAATTATAAATAAGGCTGTTATTTTATACAAAATAAAATTTTGAAAAAATATACAACATATAATATGTTTATTTTGTTTTATTATTTTTGTAGGTTTTATGTTTTTTCTTCTTCTCATTAAATATATATAATTATTAAAGCTCTTTGTATTTTATTTTGAAATTTAATGGTGTATGCAATAAGTAAGGTGTTGATGGTGGTTGGTGGTATGGTAGTTAGTGAATTTCCACTAGTTCCTTGCTTTAGATAAAAAGTAACAACAATTGGATATAATTTTGGAAAGCAAATTATTTATATCAACATGAATGTTATACAAAAATTTTTTCGTTACTTTGGTCTAATTATTCCAAAAAAAATAAAAATGTTATGATGATTTTTTACAACTATGGTAAGAGTAGAATTTTTTATATTATTTTCGTTTTTAGTTTAATTTTTTTTTTGTCAGAGTATTGCCGAGTATATTTAATGTGTGTGTGTGTTTTTTTTTTCTTCTGGGAGTAGAATATGTATATTTTATGTAGCTATGATATATGCATATTTGCATAGATAACAAACAAAACATCTCTCTGTAGTAAGAGTAATAGTAGCAATAGTAGTAATAGTTGTTCTTGTAATGTACATATAATATACAGCATAAAAGCGGCAGATAATTTCGTATTACATAATTTATAAATTATCTTTTGTTTATAGTGTGTTTATAATTTATATATTTTCCATTCCTTTCTTTTTTTTACAGTATTGAAAACATAAATGAAAACATAGCAGTTGACAGTTGATTGACAGATAGATAGGTAGGTTTGTAGATTTGATAGCATAAATTATAACTTAAACACTAGGTGACAAGGACATCATATACATACATTTTGTTTTATATAATATTTAAAATAATTAATTGAATTCAATTGCATGTGTGTGACATATGTACGTACAGTTCATACTACTAGGGGATCATCAACATGGACATCGAATGCTTTTGTGTGTTATCATGTAATTTCTAATTTATGTTGTTAACATTTCTTTCGTCTCCTTCTGCTTTTCTCAGGTTTATCTAGCTTAGACGTTTACGAAAAAGAAAACATAGACTTTGAAACATTCGCTGTTTTAGTTTTTTTATGTAGTTCCTATACAAAAGAAAAATCAAGTTTGAAAGAAGGCAAACTTCATGTGTAAACGACTTTATAACATTTTACATCACTCTGTATCAGGATATTTATTACAACGTAGACAGTATCAAATAATGATCTTCTGTATACAATAATCTGCCATCAGGTCTTCTATAGACCACAGAACACTATTAAATCTACTAAAAACAGAAGGAGCCTCATTGGTCTTCTACTCTGATATATGAAGTAGAATACACAATCATTTAAGGCTGTAAACCTTTCTTATATGCAACAGCATGCTTCTCAAATAGAATAGCTCCAAGAATAACTATAGTTATTCCACAAGGAATATCATACTTCGTTGTCTTTCCTTAGGGTCTTCTATTACGAAAGTTCCCCTATTGAGAATACATTGCCTCTAGGTATTCAATAGCCAACTGAAGGTATTTTACAAATTGCAGATGACCTCTAGATCATAAATTTCATTTAATAACAAAATATATAGACAATTTTCCTTTAATCATTTCAATAGTTTTTCCAAAAAATAAAAACGTTATTTATTATATTTTCGAACATCATGCAACTCGCAAAAATGCTGTGCCCTGAGATTCGTAGTATCGTCAAATACATATATACTAGCTATGATTAAATATTTACTTTCTAGAATTTCCAACAATGGTTTGCTCACATTGAATATTTAAAAAATCGATTTGCCTACAGTAATATTTTGTCTATAACATAAAAATCTATCCAATCAGAGTGATGTAAAATATGCAGAAAACACAAAGTTCAAGTTTCTCTAAAGTTGGAGTTTGTTGGATGGGGGTATCTACTAACACCAATTTCAGCATGTGTTTGATGATTAAAATCAAAAAACATTTGTTTTTCTTTGTTGCAACAGAGAATGTTCTGTGGAAATAGAATCTATGATGGATAATACACGTAGTTTTCATTCATTACTATAAATGGCATATGGCTTTGTTGTTTGTTTGGACAGACACATTTAGGCCTCCGTTTCGGCACCTTTTAATCGAAGACGTGCAAAATCTTCAAATATTATATCATCATCTTGGGCATCATCGTCGTCCAGTTGAATTAGATTTGTGGTTGGTACTTCTTGCACACCACCTGTTGCACTGTTGTTATTGGCACCGGTATTGCTGCTGCTATCATCATTACCGATCTGTACCAGCTGGGCATCACCGCGTATACTTTGACGCGGTGATTTGTCACTCAACAGTGGATTTTCTTCTTCCTCAGGTTTGGGATGCATCAAAGTGAACGGTAATTCAGCCACCAAATCACCACCCATTAATGGACCACTTATAAGCAATTTCACCTTCACCTTATAGTGTACAATAATACCCAAACTTTCACGCTGGGCTGGATTTGTTATGAGTGTACTTGATGCTAGATTTGTATCTTCGTGTTTCAATTGACCGTCCAGTGCCAGGCCCCACTTGTCCTTGTTATTGGCAAGCAGTGGACACAGCTCGAATACTTTTGATAATGTAAAACCGGGCAATACCTGGCAACCATCTTCGGATTCAGTTTCAGCCACAACGGATTTATATTGCGCCGTCGAAAATAGGCAGATATCGGCAAATTGTCGTACACATACTTTAATTTTCTTAACCGTACGATTCGAATTGTTCGCCACGTGAACATTCACCGAAATTTTTTCCCCATGATGATACAGTTCCTTGTCGAGACTTGCCTCCAAATGAATTTTATTTGGTTTCATCATAAATTCTTTGCTAACCTCAATGGATGGTTGTTCGCCCGCTTTGGACGGAGCATACATTACTTTGCGTATTGTTAAGCGTACCGAATTACGTTTGTGTGGTTTATCATCGATATGTTCACCTGAAAGAAAAAGAAAGTGAGTTACTTAGAATTTTTTAACTTGGTATAAAAAGTAGGATTATTCATAAATATGTGTATGGAATTGATAGGTCGTATGCCATCCCTTTTTATCCCAATATTTTTTAAAATTCTTTCGTTTTGGGAAACTGTTTATTAAAAATAAAACATCTTTTCAACTTTTTAATATATATATTTTTTTAATTTAAACATACTTAGATACAGTTTAAAACTGGCGATCAGTTCAAGTTAACGGAGTACAAGGAAATTAAAACGACTCATCGTGGTTGAAGATTATAGAAAAATTAAAGGAAAAATATAACTGTTTCATTGGTGAATCAATCGTTCAAATTTCAAGTTTTACAAACATTTATACTCCCTTCAGTGGAACTAAATATGCATATCGTTCCGAAATACCAAGAATCTTTCAGTACTGTATTGTGGGTGAAATCAAATTTTGCAAATCTTTCTAGAACTCAAATATAAACAATATTCTGCCGCCGGTGGTACAACCCATTAGAAACTGCAAGTTTGGAATTTTTAAACAAATTCAATAGAAAGTGAGGCCAAAATCCTAATTAACTTAAAATGAGGGGTATCTTACAACTAGGACAGTACTAAAATGTGGACCAGTTTTGATATTTTTGCTAGTAACGTTAGATCATAGTTTCTATAAAAAATTTACGAAATTTAATAGAGAATATGACTAAAACGTAAATATCTCAAAATATTGAGGAATCTTTGTATAGGATCAAAGCTATATGCATTCTTAAAAATGGTTGATTTGGGAATCCGAAATTGAAAATATTTTAGTATAATACATATAAAATTCACAGATTTTTTTTTTCATTGCTAAAATACGTCATCAAATGCTTGAAAAGGTGGTCGAAAATTGGTAGTGGTGGTCATATACCTGAAATTATATTTAAATATTTAATAACAATACATTACCTACAAAATAAAAATTGTGTTGGCCATTTCATGTTTTGGGATGTGTATTAAATTACATATCCGCAAGGTCTTAGAAAAACAACAATGAAAAAACTGCAACCAACTTCAAACTGCTGTCATTTCTAAGCCACTCGTCCGACAGCTGTTAAAATTATTCCAGTGACAGCTCATTATATTGTTTACAAGCGTACAAAAGCATTTTGGTAAGAATTTCCAGAAAAAAAGTTATTCGTGATGGAATTCAAGCGTGATAGTGTGATCTCTTTATATTTGCATTTAAATGGAAATAAATCTTTTGTGTCGCGTACCATCGCTCGTTATCGTGATACTGGTAGCGTAGCCCGACGTCAAGGAAATGGACGGAAGAAAACAGCAATATCAGCAGAAATGGTTCGAAAAGTAAAGAAGCGACTTGATCGAAACCCGCTTCGCAGTGGCCGAAAAATGGCTCGTGAGCTGAACATATCGCAATATTTTATTCGGCAAATATTGAAAAATGAGCTCGGGATAAAGCCATTGAAATTCCAAAAAGTACAAGAACTTACACCGCAACAGAAAGAAAATAGACTCAAGAGATAGACTCTAAAGAGTTGCTTCGCTTGGCCGAAAGTGGTGAACTGCCGAATTTGGTTGTCTCTGATGAGAAAATACTCGTTGTCCAGCAGTTTGTAAACAAACAAAATGATCGTGTTTGCTTGCCAAAGAGGTCAGCTGAAAATGTGCATCTTCGGTTGGCCACCAGAACTCAAGCGCCGGCCATAGTGATGGTGTGGGCCGCCATAACAGCCGTTGGTCGCTCTCTGCTCTTATTAATCGACCGTGGCATCAGAAAAAATGCCGAATTTTATCGCGAAAATATTCTGGAGGGTCTATTAAAGCCCTGGCGACGCAAACATTTTGGCCGCAGACCTTGGACTTTCCAACAGGACTCAGCACCATCGCACTAAGCATGCGCCACCCAAGAATGGTTTCAAAATGAGGTTCCTCGCTTAATTTCCAGCGCACAATAGCCACCAAAATCTCCGGATACAATCTGTTGGACTATTGTGTCTGGAGTATTTTGGAAAGTAAGATTGGCCCTAAACAATACCAAAGTGTCGAGCACCTCAAGCAAGCGTATCGCCGGGAGTGGGTCAAAAAACCGCAGAGCAACATTCTCCCACAAAAATTAACAATTCTGAAATTAACGTTTTTTGTATGTTAAGCAAATTTTTGGGATGTATATGTAATTCGTTGAAATACTTGTCCTCAAAACTCGTTACAAAAAATAGATCTAGCAGCAGATAATTTTGTAAAATATTCTGTCTACATCCTAATGAATGACAGAAGTAAAGAGTTGGTGTTATTCAATTTCCATTTTTAATGTGAGACTTAAATTTTAGATAAACATAATCGAAACAAACACCACCGGCGAAATGGGTTTTGTTTATTTAAACTTAAACAGCCAATGGAGCCAGCATGTATTTAATTATATTTCATTTTGAATTATCACTTCATTATAAATTTGTATCTTATCGTTAACATCTTTGTTTAATTAAAAATAAATGATGGGTGTTTTCCAAACCACAAAAAAAACAACAAGAAGAAATCAATACTATTCATTGGAAAAAACGATTATAAAATAAACATTTCTATTGATTCGACATAAGAGGTTATATCAATATATTTATATAAAATAATCTCAACGAAATGGTTTATTTTTACATCGGAAAAGAGTTGATGGATGGATGGACATGGGCAATTTGTAAAAGAATCTCTGTTTGTAAGTTTATCTATAAATGTATGTCATTGCGTAAAATCTAACAATTTGTCATCGTTAATTCCATGGTATATTAATAACGAGTTAAGCCATGGCTAAAGTACAGAAAAAACAAAACTTGTGACGTAGTAAAATACATATAAGGAATATTGCAAAAATGTACTTGGTTGCCAACCACTACTACTACTACTCCATAAAAATTCCAAATATTTTATTAGCTTGCTACGTTAGAAAATATAGGAAGGTTCAATATAGCGAATTAAAAAGTAAATAAATGCCGGCATTTGTTTTTATTAGCTTCTTTTCTATAGATTCCACTATTTGTTGTTTGTAGAGAAACCTCCAAGCAAAATTAATTAAAAATATGGAGGAGGCCAGGGAGGTGGGAATTGCGAAAGCAAAAAATACCGATCAACATGAGAAACCAAAAAAAAAAAAACATTATTTCATTGAGAAAACAATTAAGAATTTAAACAACAGCAGCACCACAAGCTGGATCAGCCTGCCGAACCGAACACTGGGTAATGAATGATAAATTTAGTTACTGCGTCAACATACACCCATACCACCACCATCACCAACCAGCCATATTTACGAGCTGTTGTTTGATGGTGGGGTACATATTATAGTATTTGTGTTGCTGCTGATCGGCATGAGTAAGCGCATAATTTACTTGGAAAAATGAAATATACACAGAAGAGAAATGTTTATGAACTTGCCATCCATACTGATGCTTGTCCGCCAACCAGCCAACAAGTCGGCCTAGCGATTGCTTTTAAATGTTATTTTCCAAAAAAAAAAACAACAATTTTTGGACGAAGAATGTAAAACATGCATGTTATGACAACAGACTGACTACATGCACACAGTGGTTGTAAATTTTGTCAAGTCGGGCTTTCTAAAGATCAAAATAAAAATCAAATGAGTCATTGACTTTTATTTTGCAGAAAGCAAAGTCTAAAATTAATGGTTATTTTAATTCACTTTTGACTGTGTAGATATTTGTAAGTTCAAAGAAAACAAATAAAAAAAGCAGCTATGTTTTGCCGGGTCGAACTTTTAATACCCTCTACATTTGAAAGAAACATGCAAAATCTTAAGATCATATCGTCCTTTAAATGAAAACCGATTTTTAAGGGGGGATATACGAAAAATCCAAATATTCAATAATATTCATTAAAATATCGAAAAAGGGAGGTACCGATATATGTGGGGAATACGAAGACGTGAAGGAATATACTATTTTCTGTGATTGGTTGGCTGTAAATCAATTTCGTAGAATAATGTCTCTAAAATCTATAAAATAAAGAATATTAGGAGATATCGTTATATAGTTATAGGTTACACGAAGACGTGGACCTGCATATTTAATTGTTTTTATCATATTCCAATACGAAATTTGAAACCATTACGCTTTGTAAAGTAGCTAAAATCATCAAAATACCGGTCATTTAGGGGTACCGTTATATGGGGCTATACGAAGATTCGGACTTGCATAAGTAATTTTGTCATAGCTTGCAGTTCCCCTTAAGATCTTTCAATACGAAATTTGAAACAACTCTGGTCTATAATGTCGCTAAAATCTTCAAAATATCGATTATTGAGGGGTACAGTTCTTTGGGGCTATAGAAAACGTTCGAAAGATATCATGCTTAAAACAGACAGACGGAAACCGCTAAATCGACTTAGAATTTTAAACTCGAGAATATACATACTTTGTTGGGTCTGATATGAGTATTTCGAGGAGTTACAAACGGAATGACAAAGTTAATATTCCCTGCATAGTATGGTGGAGGGTATAAAAATTACAAAAGGGATAATCGGATTAGAATTTATCCGACAATATGAAGTGGAAAGAGTTTATTATACTTTAGTTAGAGTATTCAATTTGGAAAAGGTGTTTCCATTAACCTAAGATTCGTGGTATTGTAAAATCAAACCAAAACAGTGTACAAAAGTTTGCAATTAAGTGAAAATTAAAGAAATTTTATTGGCAATCATTTCAATTTGCAACAAAATGACGTTTTTTGATGAGGTCTTTTAAAAATTCGATGCCTTAAAATTTAATATAAGAAAACTTTATGGCCACCCCATCTATCACTGGAAAACTGTATTCATAGTTAATTGAACATAAGGGAACAACTATTAAAACAGCCATCGTGGTATCTGAAATTACGTTCGTGAAAATTTATCCGTGTGGATTAGATGTAAAATTACGTCCCTCCTTTTGTGGCGTTACGGCGAACTCCAATGCTTGAATTGATAAATCTGCTTAATAAGTAAATATTTGCCTACAGTCGGATCTCTTTATGATTTTTTTTTTTCAATTCCAAAGAGGAGTTACAAACATTCATAGTTAAAAACAAGCATATTTAATAACATGCTGGGCGAATGCAATTCCCATCTCTGTGATCTGCACATAATGACTTTTTCAACGATCTTTGAGTTTAGATTCGCCCCACAGTCTGCGCTTTTTGGATATCTATAAGATTTATATTTCAATTACAAGAGAGGAAGTACAAACATTCATAATTAAAAATATCCATACTCAAAAGATATGCTAATACTATAGGATGTAGCAGAAACCCGGGGTTTTTGGAATTAAGAATTTAAGATTAACCTTCTTTTCCACATTACTTTGACCACATTGCTTAATTGCTCTGGAAGTTGATGGCAATTTGAATTCTATTTGAATATTCATATGGATTTATGAACCTGAAAAGTGTTTCATCACACAAATAGTATGATATCGCCATTAACATGTAATCATAATTCCATTGAAAAGGTAGGGCATGTGGAGGCATAGGTCATATAAATAAAAAAATATGACCCACAGTGCGATCAAAACAACTTGTAAGCCTTTTTTTATTACCGATGATGACACATAATAAAGCATCATTTGGCTACTATATAACTCGAGTCAGTGTCTGTTTGTGTGCGTGTGCATGTATGTACAACAAGTATATACCACCAGACCAGGCCAGTAGTCAACGAATCAGCAGCAAGCAGATTGGCAGGCAAACGCCAGCAATAAACATATGGATATAAACTGTGAGGCGTTCAGTGTTGATTGATTAATTAAACGTTCATTTTTTGGTTTTCAATTGTTTTTTTTTTTGCCATTTTGTGATGCTTGCCCCCCTTGTGATCTTATGATTTTTATTGTAGCATGACCTTGATTGATCAAAAAAACAGAAACACTCAAGCTCATATCAGCAGTAGTTATCTACACAAAATTGTATGTCTAATTAAAGACAAACCACAATCTAATTATGGGGGGATGAATTGGGTGGGGGTTTCGAGCGTCTGAATTCAAATACTTACCAACAAATGCTTTGAGTTCGTAATCCACACCGCAGGATTTTCCTGTATCTCCAGGGGCAGGTTGTAGCGACACTGATGCCGGACAATATGGAGGAACTTCAAAGTAAAAAGGATATGCATTGGGTCCCAGCTTTTTTATCAGCCTCTCTTGCAGCCGTGTCAACGGTCGTTCACTTTGGGTCGGTGGATATATTTGTTCGTTGGCCAAATACAAATCCTTGCGAAATGTCAAACCCAATACATCCAAATCCTCGCGTCCATATCTAAATGCAGCCAAAACTTGGCCGAAAACTTTGCGATCTTTAACATATTCTGGATCAATGAATACAACACCATCGATGGGATCAACATGTGTGCTGTGATCGACAAAGTCTCGCTTGCCCAGATACACGGTAATTTTGCCATTGGAGGAGCTTTTCTTAAATACCCGTGTTGCTTGTCGTCTGGAATTTGCATCAGCATCACCACCTGCAGCACCACCACCGACTTGGTCGTCACTGGCTGAAGAAGGGCGTATACCTGTAATGCCACCACTGCAATTACCAGTGCTGTTGGCGCTAAGGCTATTCATTGCACTCCTTGTATTTCGTTGGGTGTGAGTTTATGTGTCTGCGTATGTATGATACACTATGTTCTTTTCCAAACCAGAGGGTTTAATTACTCTACTTTTGTTAAAAAAAATTGTTGAGCTGTTAAAAACTGTTGTGCGGAGGGTAGCGACCGGTAACCTAAGAATCCAATTCTATACTCAACAATTTTCTTCGTATAAACGTCGTCGTCGTAGCTATCGTTCTTTTATTACAGCAATTCATTGATAATTTTGCGCACGTTTGCTTTTGTTTTAATTCCTATATATCCTTGTGTTTTGCATTTTCGGTTTTTTTATTTTTTTAATTCGTTATATTGGGTCTGATGTGTGTTTTTCTTTTGTTTTTTCTTTATTTGTTTAACTGTTATGAACTTATTTTTAAAAAATCTCCAGTAAGATAACTGCGTATTCGCCTTCTGTTATAAAAATGAAAATGACAAACCAAATGTCATTTTTTGACGATACTATTTTTTATGTATACTGTGACGTCACCGTCTAAAACATCCGACAACACCGGCAGTAGCTGCCACATTAGTAACAATAAAATCAGCTGTTGGCCATAATGGCATAATACTATGTTTACACATGGTACAATGAATTCAAGGCAAGTTATAAGTTATAGCCATGGTACAATTAAAAGGTAAGGTAGAGCTAACAGCTGATTACAATTTTTTTCTAAGTGTGCCCGACTTCTGCCAGTTATGTGTATGTATTTATTGTTTTGAAAAATGAAAAAAAAAAATATTTTCACAACACATGAATTGCGGCTCGCGCATTAAAGCTATTAACCAGTACAGCCATGAAACTAAAAGATTGAACAGTTAGGATCATATTTTTGAGAGAAAGTCTAGACATTTTATTCATTTTTCGCGGTATTTGACTCATTTAAAAAAAAATAAGGAAAAATATGAAAAAATTAAAACAATAATTTTAAATGAGTCTGACAGGAAGCGGGCATAGCCTCAGGGCTGTATTTTTGTAGTTTTACGAAGCTGTTCTACCTCCTTATTGTACCATGGTTATAGCTAACCCATAAACTTTATTTTTATTTGTATCAAATCAAACATTGTTTTTCTATTAATGAAACTTTAAAAGTTACGTTTAATTATTTTTGTAACTTCAAATCTACTAATAACAAATGCAGCAAATAATTTTTTTATTTGACATTTTTCTCCCAATATTTTTATATAATCGCGAAAAGCGAATGGAAGGCAATGGAGTTTTGCACAATATCACCCATGGACCAACTGTAAGGTCGACAAGTAGGACCACCTGATACCTACATTTTCTGTCAACATAATTTGAATTTGCCTGGCAACTACAATAGATGTCAATAATACTGTCCGTTTTTTTCTGTCAAGATATTTTTTATTTAAATTTGAAAAACAAAAGAACAATTAGGAATGATTTATTAATTTATATGATTTTGGTCAAAAGAATGAGATCGCAGTGAGTGAACTGATTTTTCTATGCAATTTAATTACTAATTTCAATCTTTTGCGCAGCCATAAAATAAAAATACACAAGTGCTGTGTATCTAGCTATGGCAAGAATACCACATTTAAAGATAAAAAAATTCGTAAGACATGGCAAGAAAAGAATGATCTTTGTTCAAGAACCTCTGTTAAATCCCAGCCTCCCAATATATACAAACATTTACAAATGTTGTCAAAGGTTCGATTGTAAAATACCACCCATTTCTCTTGAAGGTGCATCCGAAGACCCGAGGACCGCAGACTTAGGGCTAACTTATAACATTGGATGAGTTAGTTTTAATTTACAATAAAATCTTGATCGATCTATTAAATACGCCATGTGTATTTGTTGTGTTTTACCTTTCGAGGGCGTTTAATGCTTACGGAAAACAACGTTAGAGGACTTGAGACTTAACAGTGATTGTATGTCATCACAAGATGAAAGTTGGTGCCAGAGAGACTATACTTATTTTATTTGACAGCAGATAATGCTCATACCGGCTTCGTGCTGCTTTTCTATTTAGAACAATTTATTATAATTTTTAGTATTATTATAAGTCATTAATAATAATAATAATAATAATAATAATAATAATAATAATAATAATAATAATAATAATAATAATAATAATAGTAATAATAATAATAATAATAATAATAATAATAATAATAATAATAATAATAATAATAATAATAATAATAATAATAATAATAATAATAATAATAATAATAATAATAATAATACTAATAATAATAATAATAATAATAATAATAATAATAATAATAATAATAATAATAATAATAATAATAATAATAATAATAATAATAATAATAATAATAATAATAATAATAATAATAATAATAATAATAATAATAATAATAATAATAATAATAATAATAATAATAAGAATAATAATAATAATAATAATAATAATAATAATAATAATAATAATAATAATAATAATATAATAATAATAATAATAATAATAATAATAATAATAATAATAATAATAATAATAATAATAATAATAATAATAATAATAATAATAATAATAATAATAATAATAATAATAGTAATAATAATAATAATAATAATAATAATAATAATAGTAATAATAATAATAATAATAATAATAATAATAATAATAATAATAATAATAATAATAATAATAATAATAATAATAATAATAATAATAATAATAATAGTAATAATAATAATAATAATAATAGTAATAATAATAATAATAATAATAATAATAATAATAATAATAATAATAATAACAATAATAATAATAATAATTATATATTACTAAAGGCAAAAAAATCTTATTGAAGGTCAAACGATATTCTTAATCAGTGGATACTCTTAACCGTTTGTGTTAGCTTGTACAATCGAATGAAAGAGGTAACCCGAGTTTAAAGCCCAATCAATCAAATCAATTGGTCATTTTTAACACGGGTAGCAATTGTGATTCTTCTAAGTTCTCAAGATATTATGGTTCAAAGTTCCGTCAGAACATTTGCGTTATATCCCAGTTTTTTAATCCGACCATTACAAAAAGCTTATGAATCCTCCAAAACTATAGGCATATGCAGCAACAATGGTAGAAGAAAACAGGTAGATGTATCAACGCTTGGGAACATTGATATATCAAATTTTTAAGAATATTTTTCTGCTTTTTTTATCTTTTCAACAAATACAAATTCATATTTACAAATTTCAAAAATTTTTCTTTCAAAATTGGTTAGACAGCAGCAGCGTCGATGCGACTACCATGGAAACAACATTCAATTTTATACCGAAGATCAGAGAGGAAGGTTCTTCATATTCATTTTGCATTGGCCAACTTCCAAAGCAACAAAATAAAGGCAAATAGGTTTCAAAAAAACATTGACATTTATCATAATATTTTTTAATTATATAAAACATTTATTGCCGAACACTATAAAAGCAGAAATTCGCTGATATATTATTGTGTCGAAGCGAATATATAGATTTTTTTGCTCTATTGGCAAAATTTAACAATAAAACTATACTCGTTCTGACATTTAAAGAAAAAATGTATTGAGGTAGTTCCTATTCCCTACCTTTTCTTCATTGTACCATGGTAAAAAATAAATGCAAATTGAAGAAAGTGCACATAAATGAACATTGGAATTCCCTTTTATTACTTTTTACCGGGCGAATTTAGCCGAATAAAAATAGCACCATAGTTGCCAGTTTCTGATTGGCTGAAATGTTAATTTTGAAATCGAAAAAAAAAATCGAAAGAGTTAAATAGCCGAAAAACATACAAAATGTCCATGGTAAAATTAAAAAGGTAAAGTCCTTTCAAACAAGACTATCCATCTCTGTGTTTTCTGAAATTTACCTTGTCAAAATTCAATTCATTTATTTTTTACCATGGTACAATGAAGAAAAGGTAGGGCATAGGAACTACCTGAATAAATTTTTTCTTTAAATGTCAGAACGTGGAATTAAATCAGAAAACGTCGTATCGAATGTGTCACTAGTATTACTATAGAGTCACATCATCTGGGGATTGCTGCTACCTGTAATAATTATACCATGATCGCATTCATATAAAATGTTTATTGTAAACGTTCTATAAGCAGTATCTTACGTTACAGTATCTACTAATCGGTTCCCTGCTGTGAAATGTCACAGGTGCATTTTTTTGTTATCGATATATTGTCTCTGACATTACACAAACTGGTGTAGCTTGCATACATACATACATAGTTTATTCTGCATGTGAAAAAGCCGCGTCAAATAAGTATTTTTATATAAAATTTCGTGAAAGTAGATTAAACAGTAGAAAAAAAAAAGAAATACAATGGCTGTAAGTATAGCCTTCAGCGCTGTAAGTATTCCACTTAAATACAAAAAGTTTTGAAAGTCAATTAAAGTTATTCATGTTATTCGTATGGACAGCAATGCATTTTGATTATTCTTGGCGATTGTTACAAAAAATATATATCCGTGTATTTTCTCTATTAAAATATATGTATTTTTAGCAACCTACCAAAGTTTTTGTTGGTAGCTTACCTCCAGGCACAAAACCAGAAGAACTTCGTCATTTGTTTGAAAACTATGGTGTAGTCGTCGAATGTGATGTCATGAATAGATGTGGATTTGTACATATGAAGAATCCCGCAATGGCGGAGAAAGCTATTCAGGCTCTGAATGCCAGTGAATTTAAGGGACAATCAATTGTTGTGGAACACGGTCGACCAAAGGAACGCGGTGGTGGCCCACAAGGTGGTGGACCTAATCAAGTTGGTCGAGGGGGTGGACCCCAGCGTGGTGGCGGACGAGGCGGTGGTAAGTTGTAAACAAATAAATGCTTGTAATCTGAAATTGTTAATAATCGTTACTAATCTAATGGCTCTGAGGGAAGCCAACACACGAGTAGATGAAGACGACGTTAATTTTTGTTTTAATGGCATAACTATCAATTTTGTATTCCTTTTTTCCCATTATTCATTCCATAAATGTTTTAAAGTTGGCTTCCCTGGCAATATACAGCATTCGAATAAAGCCAAACAAGTGGCCACATTGCAATTGGCCAGCGTCATATTGGATTTGCTAAATGACCAAAACCAAACCGAAAATATTGCAGGTGGTGGCGGAGGAGGTGGTGGTTTCCTTATAGGAACGGGCTCTGGTTCAGGTGGTGGACCAATGGGAGGAGGTGGTCCTCGTGGAGGTCGTTCAGGAGGCGGAAACTTCCAGGGCGGACGTGGCGGTGGTCCCCAAAATATGAGTGGTCCTGGTCCAATGCGCAATCAGGGCTTTAAAAATGAACGTTCTGCCCCATATCCATCACAAAACATGAATGCGGGAGGTCCACAAGGAGGTGGTAAATTTAATCAAAATAGATCTGGCGGAATGGGTGGAGGAGGTCCTGGCGGCAATTTTGGCCAAAATCGAGGTGGAAATTTCAACAATTCCGGAGATAATGGAAATTGGAATAATGTCAGTGGCGGTCTCGGCCCTCGTGGCGGCCCAAATAGAAGTGGTGGAGCCGGCAGTGGTAATTTCCAAAATCAAGCCCGAGTAGGCGGTGGTGGTGGATTCAATGACAACTTTTCAAGTGGCTTCAGTGGTAATATGAACAATGTCCCAGCCGGTAATTTTGGTGGGCAACAAGATAGACGTGGCTTTACATTGCCCACGAATCAACCACCCAAATACGGTGTTGCTGGCAACCAACAAGGAAGTGGTTTTGGTGGTGATTTAGGATTTGGCAACGACGATGGTCTCTTCCAAAGGAGAAATCATAACGGACCTAACATGTAAGTGTTGCAATGTACCGTAAAAGTTCGATAAATCGCAAGTCGGTGTTTTAAATCTGTCGGTCTTTTTAGGAATTAATTTTTTTATTTCCTCTGAAAATTGTATTTTTTTTATCCATTTTAGGGGTGGTGGTCCTGTTGGCGGTAATAATATGGGCGGTGGCAATTTCAATCGCGGTGGAAACCGTGGTGGCGGTTTTAATAATCGTGGTGGCCCAAATGGCGGTCCAGTTGGTTCGCCACAACAACAAGGAGGCTTTAAAAAGAACTTCGCTTCAAATAACATGAATGTGAGCGATGACTATCAACAGCAATTCCCACCATTAAGTAGCGGAAACGATTTTCCTCAACAAGGAAACTTTGGGAACAATCGAGGAGCAAACGTAGGTCATCGTAGTGGTAATTTTGGAGGTGGATTTAATCGTGGCGGAAATACGCAAGGCAACATGCCACGAAATGGTGGTCCATTGGGAAGAGGCAGTTTTGGAGGAGTCAGTGGTGGTGGTAGCGGTGGCAATATGAATCGGTAAGTTTATCCTTTTTTATTAAAAAAAGGTAGTTCTTTTGTGGAAAGGGAAGATAAGGTTTGAAGTCATTGTACCTTTATTCAGCCAAAACTTATCAAATCTGGCAACTGTTCCATATATAAATTCAGATTTTCATTTGTAGGATAGTATGAAAATCTTATATTGTTTAAATAAACAAAAAATAAAAAGCAATTCACAATCATGCGAAAGACGGGTTTTACCAGTCTATAACAAATATTCTAGTGTATAGAAATGGTCAATTCTTCTATATTGAATATATAACAATTTTCTGAAATTTATTCAAGCATCGAATAATATATACAAAGGAAAAATATTAATTAGATCAAGCATGCGATATATGGAACCGAGCTTCCAATTCTAGTTAAATGGGCACATATTTTAAATGGAATTAAAGTAAAGCCTTTTTTCAACTTAAATTGCCGTGGTAAACAGTCCAATGTAACCACGAGTCCTCTAGGTCCTCATAATAATATGACTAATTTAAGAATGATATCAAATTATCTAAATAAACGAAACTAATCGACACATTTTATATATTCTTTTAAACAGCAATGCACCACGACAAAATATGCCAAATCGCCGCTATTAAGATAAAATCCATATTTCGAAAACATGAAAAATTAATTTAGTTTTTCCATATTATGGAATATACAAATAGAGCGATTAACATAATCTAAACAAAATTGCGATATTTAAAATACAAAAAAGTGGAACATGCAATGGAATACAATCAACAACATAGAAATAGGTATCCATGTAAAGTATAAATATCTCAAGAAATCAGAAGATAATATGCCATGCGAAAGGCACGTATTACAAATGTCATCTGGCTGATAGGTTATTTAACTATATCATATACATCTAATTATAAATGACCTTAATACTAGAAAACTACAATCATTGTGTGATTGTTCTTATTTACACATTTAGTTAATTTTTCCTTCACTCCATTATACGGAGATCTAAAACGAAATTCTATGTTCTATTAACCCAGACAAATAACAATGTTGTAACAGAAATAATTTATTGACATCGTAAAACACACAATTTTATAAGACATTTAACAATGCGTTTTAAAATAATCTAACAAAAAAAAATATATATAAAGCCCTCCCCCTAAAAAAGAAATGAAGAAAAATATGCGTTTTAATTAAAATAAGTTTATGAAAAGGCGATAGGCAAATGCAGAATACAACTTTCTTAATAAACGGCAAGTGTTTCGTAAGTACTACAGTTGTGTAAACAATTCATAACCGACACATAGAATGGGGACTTGAATTCAAAGACCAATTTCAATGTTCAGAGTAATACCGGTGGGTTTACTTAAATATACCAAAACTAGATATATTTAAGATATTGATCTTTCAATGGCATTTATAGCATGCATCCAATAGCACGGCAATCTTGGCCTATGTAAGGTCGGCCAGTAAGCCTGTGAGACAACTAAGTTTGTTGTCAAAAGACATTGCAATTTGAAATCCTATAAGAATCAGATAGCAATAGTGCAAAAAATACAAAGTTTATTGTCAAATTGTTATATTCTTGGCCGACCTTATATGAGAGTAAACGAAAGTCTACGTTAAAAAAAAGAGAGGATAGGCTTGAAGTAAGTAACAAATTATAATAAAATTGAAGTTTTTATTCACTGTAACATAGTTTGCCCGCTCAAAGAATGAATTACGTAGAATACATAACTTAACATTTATGAAATACTTTTGATCTATTCCAGAACTGCAAGAATGCTAGCATTTCTACTACGACGACTAATTTTTCCTTTAAAAAATTGCAAAACTAGCAGATTCTTGCAGGTTCTGGAACATATCTTAGCAACTTTTATTAATAATAATTAAAAATACCGCCAATTATCAATATCTTCATTTAATTATTTTCTTTGCAGGAGACGTTTTTAAAAACTCAAACGTGCAATTAAAATGAACGAAGTTTAGGATCTTTAAATAATTTTCTTTTAAAAAGTACTAATCATTCATGGATAACTTAAGAAATATTTCAGAATTCACAGGTGAGGTAGGACAATAACTCAACGTTAGAAAAAGCTAAAGTGAATTTTGAAATCTAATTTAATATGTCTTAATTTTATAAGACTTTTAATTTAAAAGTATTTTAAAAAGAGACTGTAGCAAGACACTTGTGCCTACATCTTTACAAAAATCATATAAATATGTAGTTTTATTTAAATACAGTTTAAAATATATACATAATCTAATATAAAAAATAAATAAAAAGTTTGTTTTAATAAAAAAGCGTTATTGACGATCTCAATTGAGATTTTTAAAGTTGGGAAGGAATAGTTAACAATTCCGAGGTTTTATTATTATTGTTTACGAATATCTTTTTTTTTGGTGGAAAATTCTCTCAATGTAAACAATATAATGAGCTGTCACTGGAATAATTTTAACAGCTGACAGCAGTCTGAAGTTGGTTGCGGTTTTTTCATCTCACCCTGTATAGGGACTACACGAAAACGTGGACCGACATGGCCCATTTATAAACTTAACCTGTCTACTGGTAAACTATTGGTCTGTTCCAGAACTGCAAGAGTGCAATTTTTTACTATGATAACCGATTTTCCGTTTATGATATCGTAATAAACATTTTTACATTCTAGCAGTTCTGGAACAGAGCAATTCATTAGTCTTTGGCTGGACAATACCATGATTGAATGCCAAATAATATTTTTTTTAATCTATTGAATAAAAAACCAAAACCAAATGGTTTAAACATTGTCTTCGAATTCTAAGTTTTATTTGTTTGAGCAACTTGACCGCGATGTTGATACGTTTGTACTCCATGTAACCGATATGAGTAAAAAGATGTCTTGAGAGAAACTCACAAGAATCACTGATTCTCCGTCGTTATTAATGGAGTGGAAAAGTGTAAACAGAAAATATCAACGCCGTTGGGTAAATGCAGTCGGCACTGACAATCTTATCTTGTAGGGTTGCCAATATATTTTGCTATTTTTTCTACAAAAATCTCCTAAAATATATGAAAATTCAAATTTTCAAATTTAATGTAAGAAAAATGTTTGGATTTTTTTTACAAAATTAAACAACTTAATTTTTAATTTAATTTTTTTTTAAATTTTGATTAAATATATCACATTTTAAACCAAAATTCCTTATGTGGAAAATATTAATCAAATTTATGTGACAAATTTTCCATGTTTCCTAAATTTATCCCCAGTTTGTAGAAGACTCTCCAATACTGGCAACGCCATGTGGATTTCACACTCAGTTCGCGAAAAAAACAAAAACATTTTTCAGTTGTTGTTGTGTGGGGATACCGAGCATTCAAGCGTTGATATTTGACGGTGTTTTTCGTTTGTGTCTATTGTCGTCGTCGTTTCGTCAAATAAGAAAACAACAGTACACTACACTGCTTCTTTGCGACGGGCATGAAGAAGTAATGCAGACAACAACCTCTCGAGTTACAAAATTAGGATATACAAAAATTCCGAGTTTTTTCGTTGTGCCAAAAGGCATATTTTTAAGTTAATAAAACAATCGCCGCCGTGCTGTGTGTAAAAGTGAAACTTATAAAACAAGCATTATGCAAAATCATAAAATGTCTTTAATAACAAGAAAGCAAACACCTTCAAAATGTCATCACAGCAGTTCTCCTCGTTGTTGTTGGTATCTACAACAACGTCCATCGCAAATTGCATATTCTTGCTTGTTGTTATTTTTGGTCATATTCAATACGATTGAGGTCTCGTCGTCTTCGTCTTTTTCGGACATTAACAATATGCCCACCTCCACAGCAATGGGTGAGCAGCAGCAGCAGGAAGAGAGTGATATGTTTTCCACTGACGTTGAATTTTCGCACAAAGAAGCAACAGCTGGTACAACAAATCTAAAAGGAAAATTAGTTTTTGCCCATGTGGTAAGTGTTTGGAAATATGGCACAAATATTTGCGCCTTGGATTTCTTGGACATTTCTAATTTGGGTATTCCACCTTAGATCTATCGCCATGGAGACCGTACACCCATTGAACCCTATCCCACAGATCCTTGGCGTAAACCGGAATTTTGGCCCACTGGCTGGGGTCAATTGACAAATGTAAGTTTTGATTACATGCATTTTTTCAAATGTTAAATTGTTTGCTTTATTTCATGCGAGGGTATTAACCTCTGAATCAGTTTTTTTTTTTTAATTTTAATACGGTCTTGCAACCCCATTTATTAGTCATTGATTGTATTCAACACTAAATCAACAAAACTTGTTTTGGGATTTTACTATTTAACGATGCAAGCCAGACGTGCGTTTTTTTGGGGTCGACCTTCAAAAAACAACGACGAAATGTGTTATATTCAGTTGTTTGTATCGAAAGTTACATTCTCTTTTAAGTGGGTGAAATCTTGGCGGTTTTTGTTGTTAAATCGTGGCTTTCTTTTTAAAGATTATTACACAATCTTACGTTATTAAAATGCTTTTGCATCGCAACATGTGTTTAGTGTTTAAACTTGAGTTTAATGGAGTACGAATCGATTAAGATTGTATTAAAACAAACTCAAGTGCATAGTTGATTTGAAATTTTAAATTTCAACAAAGGCCATTAGAATTATGATTCAGAAACAGCATTATTGTATTGTACTTTTTTCTACATACTTGTTATTTCTTAAGTCGAGTAGTAGCTACTTATTTCGAGTCATATGTCCTTGTTAAAACAATGGGTTATTAGTTTGATTTGTAAAAACATAGGAGAGATAAAAATTGAAACAGAACTAGCAGAGGAATAACAACACAGGTCCACGTTTTTCAGCATTTATTTAACGATGTCTCCGGAATTTAGTTAATGCGATAGAGTGTCGATTGGTTCAAAAAATTTTACTTTTCCAAATTTAATGTAATTTTTTTTATATAATGTAAACATCGGGTGTACTATATGGGGGCAATTCGCAAATATATACTAATATTAAATATCATCCCAGATATAAGCAACATAAGCAGTTGTATGTGTGTATATTTAATAATTATGCACTTAAGGGTCACCAGAAAAATATTCGTCACCCCATCTGGTTTATAATGTTCATTATAGCTCATTGCCATTATTCTGTTTACCAGGGTGAGATAAAAAAACTGTAAAGTCAAACGCCATAATTTTTACATTATTTTTTTTTTTTTTAATTTACTGTCGAATATAGCATCAAATTTTAGAATAAGCTTAGATTTGTTCGATTTCCTCACATTTGGCACGAATTATGGCCATCAAACGGCCAATGAAACCGTCACATTCCCGGCGAAGTGCCTGCTTGAGGTGATCGACACTTTGATATTTTTTAGTGCCAACCTTGTTTCCAAAATACTCCAGATACAATAGCCCAACGGATTGGTATCCGGAGATATTGGTGGTCAGTGTGGGCTGGAAATGAAGCGAGGAACCTCATTTTGTAACCATTCTTGGGTGGCGCGTGCTAAGTGCGATGGTGCTGAGTCCTGTTGGAATGCCCAAGGGTTGCAGCCAAAATGTTTGTGTGCCCAAGGCTTTAATACACCCTTCAGAATATTTTCGCGATAATATTCGGCATTTATTCTGATGCCACAGTAGATTAATAGAGCGACCATCGGCTGTTATGGCGGCCCACACCGTCACCATGGCCGGCGCTTGAGTTCTGGTGGCCAACCGAAGGTGCAAATTTTCAGCTGACCTCTTTGGCAAGTAAACACGATTATTTTCTTAGTTTACAAACTACTGGACAACTAATGTTTTCTCATTGGAGAAAACCAAATTCGGCAGTTTACCACTTTCGGCCAAGCGAAGCAACTCTTTAGCTCTTTTGAGTCTATTTCCTTTCTGTTGCGGTGTAAGTTCTTGCATATTTTGGAATTTCAATAGCTTTACCCCGAGCTTATTTTTCAATATTTGCCGAATGGAGTGTTGCGATATGTTAAGCTTACGAGCCATTTCGACCACTGCGACGCGGGTATCGTTCAAGTCGCTTCTTTATTTTTCGAACCATTTCTGGTGATGTTGCTGTTTTTTTCCGTTCACTTTCTTGACGTCGGGCTACGCTACCAGTATCACGGTAACCAGCGATGGTACTAGACACAAAAGATTTATTCACATTTAAATGCTGGAGTGCTCTAACGATAGCCACTTGTGGTTTTTCAGCCACATATAAAGAAATCACGCTTGAATTCCATCACGAATAACTTTTTTTTCTGGAAAATTCTCTCCAAAGTGCTTTTGTACGCTTGTAAACAATATAATGAGCTGTCACTGGAAGAATTTTAACAGCGGTCGGACGAGTGGCCTAGAAATAACAGCAGTCTGAAATTGGTTGTAGTTTTTTCTTCTCACCCTGTATTTATGTTTAACTTATATCACATAAAAATACTGAATACCCAGTTATCCTTTTCCTATAATTGTTAAAGTAAGACACATTTCACGTGTAAAATACAGGGAACATTTTTTAATCAGTGGGCTACAATCAATTTTTTTTTTTTGTTTAATTTCAAAATCAAAAAGCAAACTAATATTTACAGTTGTGTGATGATGTCACGTGCACTTCTCTTGTAATTTGCTGATAAGATTTTTTTAATAAAATATTTGCACATTTTTAAACATTCCCCTCACAGAATGCATTTCAAATGTATGCCCTACTCAGACACTATTTAAACGAAAGTGAGCTCTTACTTTGTTGTCAACTAAGTAAACAATTGTAATAATCAATGAATAAATAAATAATAAGAAATTGATAACAGTTTTTACCGATAAATACGAAACGAAACATAATATATATTTATTACCTTTGTAAAGATGTTTATTTTGTGGGCATCACTCCCACAATCTGGAAGCGATGTTATGTACTGTCTGCTGTTTGTACATCTGTTTTAGAATTTATTATTTGCATTTTTCTGAAGTAAAAACGTTTGTTATCTTTTCAAACTTCCGCAGTAGTTAATTTTTGTTTACAAAAACAATTTAGAAAACTAAACACAGGAAAAATAGCAATTCTATTATTTGATTACAGCAAAGGGGAAAAAACACTTTTCTACAAAATTCATTCTTTCAATAATTACAAGGAAAATAGTAGATTATGGAAAGAGCTAAAAAGGAAAGACACCCGTATCGTTATTTTGAGCGTTACATCGCAACGTAACCTTAATAAAAGGGCCAAGTTCCGGCTCCTTCAATTTTTTTTTAAATTTTCGATGAAGGATTCCTTGGAGCTAATTTTCACATCTATTATGAAAACTATTTCCCATAAATTTTGTTCCCATTTCCCCATTGTTGTTATTATGATTTTTTTTCCCCAAATTGACAGTGTTCGAATGTGAATTCACGTATTATGAAACGAAATGGGAATTACGTTTTTTTCACATTTAGTAACGTTTATTCCCTTTGAAATTGGATGGGCACATTTTTTTTAAATAAAAAATGTCTGAAATGACATAGGAAAACAATTTCACAGTTATCAGCAAATATAATTTAATGTTCGAAAATATCAGCTGATTTTACTTGTTCCCATAATTTGGTAATAGCAAATCAATGTGAAAGGGGCTTCCCACGAAATTGCATTTTGTGAATGGGAATTCGCATTACCTTTGTGAATGGGAACTTCCATTTATTCTGTAAAACTGGGTATCATATACTGTATGAAGGCTTTCAACCCTTAAATATTCATCAAATACTGCATTTTTCCTGTAATTATTTTTGATGTTGCACATTGGACTAAAATACAGGGTGAGATAAAAAAACTGCAACAAAGTCAAGCGCCGTAATTTTTAATTTTTTTTTTAAATTTTATTGAATGATAGCAAAAATGTCGGAAATAGCATCAAATTTTAGAATAAGTTTAGATTTGTTCGAATTGGTCAACTTTGGCACGAATTATGGAATTCAAATCAAAACCGTCACACGCGGTATTGAAAAAAAGTTATCAAATTTTCGAAAATAATAATATTTTTTGTTTTTATTAGTAATATTACCGAAGTCAATACATAACTAAAATGAACGGATTCCAAGGAATTTTTATACGATTTTTTGTCCCCCTGTTTTGGTTAATTTGCTATGTAAAACTTCGAAACGCCGATACAAGCGCCTTCAATTTTTAGCTCTACTTTCATCAAATACTGCATTTTTTCTATAATTATTTTGTAATAATCACCATGCATCAAAATCACTGCATCAAAATATAATATTTACAGAACATTTGGAAAAATGATTCTAGATCAGATACTCTAATGCGATAATTTTCTCCTTTTTCTCCGAAAATTACTTATTCTAAGGAAAGGAAAGGAAATTACTTATTCTCCCATCAAAGACCAAAAGTTATCTATAGCTATTTTTAAACATTGTCCGACCGTCCAACGTCAAACTAATTCCTATCATCGTGGCATCGTGCCAGAAAAGTGGCTTTTAAGAAAATCTTGTAAAAATTGACTCGATTTCTATCGTATTCATTCAGTTCTAATGCTTAGAATATTCCTAATTTTTTTTCTATTATTGCAGGTATTTTTTTTTAATCCTAACTTGTCAAATCATTTATTAGCAAATTGTTTTTTTGATATTATTAAAAGCACCAACAAAATAACAAGACATCTAATTTTATCATTAATATTCTGTATGTGTGGCAAAAATCGGAGCAGTTTGTTTTTTTTAAGCGTGGCTAGCGCATTTTTATAAACTGGTTAAAATTGAAAAAAAAAACGAAACATGATTAATACTGTCTTTGTGTTCAAACGTTTGTTTTTTCTATTTTTAGTGGCTGGCTTAGTTACTATAGACGTACGTTTTGTTGGTAGCCAAAAAATGTAAAAAACCTAAACTGGTAGCACAGGGTGTACATTTAGAAATGATAACAATTTATAAACAATAAAGTTTATTTGAACGAGACCTCAAGCTCAACTAAAAGTCTCTTGTTAACATTTTACTAATAAAATAATAAAACTATTATTAAAAGGAGAAAAAAAACACAAATTTTTAAAATCAAAAGTAAAAAATTCAAAATTTCAACAAACAGTTATGAAGTAATTAATATTGTTCAATTGCTATTTTTTAATTGTATCTCACACATGAAAGTTGTTTTCTCTTCCGCACCTTTTCAATATTTTAAACAATGACAAAAAAAGTTCTAATAGATAGATAGCTATTTGAACAGCATTTGACATTTTCAGACAATTTTTTTTGTACGAATTTTTTTTAGGTTTGTTTTTGTTGTTTTATATTCACAGAAAGCACTATCATAGCTACAATGAAGAAGGCAAGTATGTGTACGGTACTACACTTAGGTATTGCAAAATGTGAAATGATATATAAAGGGTATTAACCCATATCAAGTGCTGTTCCCAAGAAATAAACAAACGGAGTATTCAATTCATTAAATGGTATCACTTTTCTGTTATTTATCTTAAATTTGATAAGAAAAAATTATTAAAAAGAAACAAAAATTTTTATAGATTATTATTGGTACTTGTTTGACTTTTTTGAAATAAAATAGGAATTTTGTAAGATTGGAATTCTAAATCGTATTCATTTTTGACGGAGTTATATTTCTCCAGCCGAACTAACTGTGTCACTTGCATAGAAAGTAAAAACTCATTACTCTGCAAAAAAAACTGAAGAGAATTGTTATTTTTTATTGCTTGTTTTATTTTTTTATTGTCTTGGCCAATCGAAATTAAGTAGGTTGATAAGCTTTTACTCAGATGTATTTTAGGTGCGTAGAATTTTTGGAGTTGAGAATGGGCTATATCGCTCATATAAGCTAAGTGACAATTGAAGAGTTTTTCAGGCGAAGATTCTTGCAATCAAAAAAGCAACCGAAATGGTAAGAGAACTCTGCAATAGCATAATAGGACGAATGACTATACAGGGTGAGATGTAACCAACTTCAGACTGCTGTCATTTCTAAGCCATTCGTCGCACAGCTGTTAAAATTATTTCATTGACAGCTCATTATTGTTTTTGTTATTGTTTACAAGCGTACAAAAGTCCTTTGGTGAGAATTTTCCAGAAAAAAGTTGCACTCAGAACGCGTCACTCTAGAATGCTTCATTTCCAGCGCACAATGGCCACCAAAATCTCCGTACACCAAACCGTTGAACAATTGCGTTTGGAGTATTTTGGAAAGCAAGATGGGCACTAAAAAATACCGCAGAGCAACATTCCGGCAGCGTGTAACGGTTTCATTTGACGTTTGAAGGCCAAAGATGACCAATTCGAACCAATCTAAACTTATTCTTAAATTTGATGCTATTTTCGACATTTTTGCTTTCATTCAATAAAATTTGAAAAAATTTCAAAATAATGGCGTTTGACTTTGTTGCAGTTTGCTTTTATCTCACCCTGTATAAGTTGATACTCGGGCGGCCCTTGACTGCAATAAAGCCCTTGAAGAAACTAGGACTTGGAAACTGGTTGCAACGTATCTAAGGCCATTTGGCATGTAATCTCGAGGAGAAGAACGGGAGCTTGTTCTTCTTTACCACTTAGCATGTCTGATCTAAGAATCACGGAAGGCATACTGAGGGGCCACTGCAGTATTATATATCTGACTTAAAAGTGTGATAACAGTGTTCCTGACTCCTGTAGACTATGTGAAGATCAAGAGATTGAGACGAAAGTCTATTTTGTTGGATGATAAAAACTCTAACGTTCTTCTCACCACAGAACCCATTATCATCAACAAGTTTGTTAACAACATTCTCTGGCTGGGCAAACCACCCTGCCAACTATACTTCTCTTTATAAACCCTGTCTTCGGGAGCCTGATTTTCAATATAAGGGTTTTCCCACGATTTAGCTTATAACCAGTTCTGAAGATAATATTATTTCCAAATGTACTATTCTTTTTTTAACGTGATGGAGGATTATGAAATTATTTACATTTTTCCTAATTGAGTTCCCGGTCTAAACATATCACCACATAAACAAATATTTGCTCTTGTTTTAATTTTATCATTTTATTGAACTTTTTCAAATTAATTTGCGAGTTCAGACAACATCATTTCGACGATTATTTAATGCCTTGATGTTTGATGACCTCAACTGCTACCTACCCAAGCAATCAGCCAGCCAGCCTGATCGTTCGGTCGTTTCAGTCCTCCTCACGTGACTTGAAATCATTGTTATTATGAGTTTATTAACACAAGTAGCTATCATTATTAAATTAAATGAATGCTTGAATACAGAAAAATCTACCTCTGCCCCTCATTCATGTAATAAACAATTGCAGTGACCATTTACTATAACTTGCCTGCTCCTCCCCCAACTTCTGGGCTTGTGCATACACTTCGATGATAAGAGCAACAGCGTGACTGTCATGGTGCGTAAATATTGAGTAAATCATAAACTAGCATTGGTAGTGTAAAGTATTTGTTTCTGTTTCTTAATTCTAAAAATAAATAGACAATGCTATTCTTATGGGGGATCATTGGCTCACTTATTCTTCTTTTTTGTTGTTTTGTGTTGGGTTCCGTTAACGACAAAGTCAAAATATTATTCAGGACTTCATAGATGATAATTCAGCGTCATTGAAGAAGTTGTCCGCTCGGCCAGTTGTTTTTTTTTTTGTCATTTATAAATAACAAATAAATAAAACAATAAAATAATAAATACCCCGTAACGTATGTAAATAAGTTACCAATAAGTAAACACCATAGAAATGGCTTGATAAGAAACAAGTGTATGATGAAATCGATGGCGTATATTTAAATGGACTTTTTGATATACAATGGGGTTGGAAACACAATGCTATACTAGGTGCTGTCCTATCAGATATTTGGGAATGTTTTGTTATTACATTTGGTGGAAAGGGAAACCACTTCTTTAAGCTCAATAGAAACGTTTATAAGTTTTAGAGCTTGGTTGGGTCTTTGTAATTTACTTCCTTTCTTGCTTTTATTTTTAAGGTAGAATCCAATAAGGCCCCAACAAATATTTCCATTTTCTTTTGTGGCCTAAAATTTGATTATGACTTATGTTCAAATGTTCTTGTTTTCAAAGCTATGATTTATAAAATTTGAAATGTTTGGATTGAAATATGTACTTCCCTTTTACAATTCCTTAATTTCCAAAATATAATCGCATAAGCGTAGTTATAGTAGGCCAGCTGTGTAATTAAATGTACTCAAAGCAATTAGCAAAGCAAAATAATTACCATTCGCCACAGCAGCAGACAAAGACTAGAAATGCGTCATTAAGTAATTTACCCCTTTCTAAATATTTTCCTTTCAAAGATAAACACACATATACACTCATCGTAGTCACATTACAAATGTCGAGACACAGTCAGTAGAATTTGTGGTTTACTTTCTTTGTTTAGAATTGCTTGTAATTTTTAAACAATGCAAGTCAATTGACTAAAATGCTGTTATTGTACTCAAAAAACGTATAGGCTGATAATATTTTTGAATTCATTTGAGTTGTAGATGCAAAATATTGATGAATAGGGAAAATAAATTATTAAGAAAATTCAAAAATTCTAAACAATGGCATAAGAACTAAAAACATGTTTAAATGGCGAAAAGCTTGTCCAGAATTAACTGTTTATAGCCTCCACCATGAGAAAAACTAATGTGAAAAAGAGTAAAAATCCCGATAAAAGGCATTTTTAACGATTTTATTCCGAAAACTCTAAAAAACTAATTGTAGTTCGTTATGGGTTATACAACCGGTGAGTTTTCTACAAAGGTTAACGTTTTTCTATAGCCCCAATATAACGGTACCTCCCGTTTCCTCCGTTGTTTCAAATTTGGTATTTAGAGCTTTGATCCGTTGTGGTCATCCTCGGAAAAAAAGTTGTTGGTCATTGGTGTGAGATAGAAAAGAGAAGGGAGGGAGGGTTTATAGACAGAGACAGAGAGTACAGTAAGCAGGGAGGTCTGCTTAGCCAGGGAATGTTTTGGCAAACTTGTAGATGTTGCTGGGATTTATGTTTGAAAAGAACGTTAGAGTACCTATCTCCCACCTGCTAAATAGTCCATCTTTCTTGTTAGATAACATGGGATATTTGCGTAGTAGGTGTTCAATCGACTCTATCTCTTCTTCATCTTCAAGTACCAGCTTCTTCGATGAGAGCATCTGTCCATTGGCTGACATAGCTTATAAGTGGTTTGACAGTCTTATCAATAGACTATAAACCATCTCCAGCTAGTTGGTTAGCCATTTCACTCTCCAACATACAGGGTGAGATGAAAAAACTGCAACCAACTTCAGACTGCTGTCATTTCTAAGCCCCTGGTCCGACAACTGTTAAAATTATTCCAGTGTTTACAAGCATACCAAAGCATTTTTGTAAGAATTTTCAAGAAAAAAAGTTATTCGTGATGGAATTCAAGCATGAGATTGTGATTTCTTTATATTTGGCTGGAAAACCATAAGTGGCTATCGTTAGCGCATTCCAGCCTTCAAATGTGAATAAATATTTTGTGTCACGTACCATCGCTCGCTACGATGGTACTGGTAGCGTAGCCCGACGTCAAGGAAGTGGATGGAAGAAAACAGCAACGTCAGCAGAAATGGTTCGAAAAGTAAAGAAGCGACTTGATCGAAACCCGCGACGCAGTGGCCGAGAAATATTCCATTCGGCAAATGTTGAAAAATGACCTCGGGGTAAAGCTATTGAAATACCAAAAAGTGCAAGAACTTACACCGCAATTGAAAGAAAATACACTCAAAAGAGCCAAAGAGTTGCTTCGCTTGGCCGAAAGTGGTGAACTGCCGAATTTGGTTTTCTTCGATGAGAAAACATTCGATGTCCAGCAGTTTGTAAACACACAAAATTATCGTGTTTACTTGTCAAAGAGGTCAGCTTAAAATGTGCACATTCGGTTGGCCACCAGAACTCAAGCGCCAGCCATGGTGATGGTGTGGGCCGCCATAACAGCCGATAAATCAGAATAAATGCCAAATATTATCGCGAAAATATTCTGGTGGGTGTATTAAAGCCTTGGGCACGCAAACTTTTTGGCCGCAGACCTTGGGCATTCCAACAGGACTCAGCACCACCGCACTCAGCACGCGCCAACCAAGCATGGTTACAATATTAGGTTCCTCGCTTCATTTTTTGTGTCTGGAGTATTTTGGAAAGCAAGGTTGGCACTAAAAAAATACCAAAGTGTTGATAACCTCAAACAAGCGTTTTCCCGGGAATGGGCCAAAATACCACAGAGCAACATTCGAGTAGCGTGTGACGGTTTTATTGGCCGTTTGAAGGCTATAATTCGTGCCAAAGGTGTTGCTATTTCCGAAATTTTTGGCTTTTGACTTTGTTGCAGTTTTTTATGGCTTTTGACTTTGTTGTTGTTGTTTTTTTATCTCAACTTGTATTGCTCAAAGACCTCAAGCTCGAACCACACTTGTTTTAATAAAATTTTGATCCTTTATTTACCTCTTGTCACCTTTTAGGGTACATTATTTAACACGAAAACTATAACTATATTCTGACATCGCCATTGTAATTTCAGTTTCTCCATTTACAGTTTACACAAAAAATATATTTTTAACTCATTCATTACTAATTATGCCATCAAAACCAGGTCACATCACCTATATAGCTTTGCGATGATATTTTGGGGTTTTCTTTTCCAATATTAAAATCCAATTAATGTTGTTTTTTTCTTTTATTTTAATTACAGACTGGCAAACAACAACAATATCATTTGGGACAATGGCTGCGTAAACGTTATTCCAGTTTGTTGAGTAAAACCTATAACAAAGATGAAATTTATATACGATCCACAGATGTAGATCGTACATTGATGAGTGCATTATCAAATTTGGCTGGATTGTATGAGCCGGTGGCCAAAGATGTATGGAATCCGGATATACACTGGCAACCAATTCCCGTACACACTAGCCCAGAAAAATTAGATTCGGTAAGAGCATAAAAAAATTTAAATCGTTTAAGATATTTACACACTATTAAATTGTAAATTTAAGGTCCTTGCTGGCAAAGCTGGCTGTCCCGCCTATGAATATGCTTATTCTGCGCTGTTAGATTCACCCGAATTCCAAAAACTTAACGATCAATATGCCTACCTGTATAATTACCTTACCAAATACACGGGTCGCACCGTTGACACATTAGAGGGTATACAACGAATAAATAACACCCTATTTATTGAAGAACTTTATAATAAATCCCTGCCCGAATGGACTAAGAAAATATATCCAAGTGCCGATATGACAGCAGTGGCTGCATTCACATTTAGCATTTCCACATATACACGTCAGTTGGCCCGCTTGAAGTCGGGTCCTCTAATCAAGGAAATGCTACAACGCTTTGTGGACAAATCCAAGGGTAAATTAAATCCTGATCGTTCGGTTTGGATATATTCGGCTCATGATACGACGGTGGCAAATGTTTTGAATACTTTGAAATTGTTTGATGTAAGTGGAAAAAATAATTGCTTCATTAAGAAAGTTGTCAAACATGTTTGTAATTTTACAGGTCCACAGTCCACCCTATACAGCTTGCATTCTATTGGAAATGCGTTTGAATGATAAAAATGAACCTTTCATTTCGATTTTCTATAAAAACAGCACAGCTGAACCGCAACCAATGCTTATACCAGATTGTGGCATAGAATGCCCTCTGAATAAGCTCTTTAATATTTACAGTGATATTTTACCTCAGGATTGGGATAGCGAATGTAAACTTTCAACTCTTATGATGACCTATGAAGAAGCGAATATTGGTACTGCAATGGGTAAGTGCTCAGAAATGAATTTTAAATATTTTCATGAAAATTAACAATGTTAGGCTAAATTTGACTGTGAATCACAACAAATAATTGCAGGAAAAGCTCAGTAGATTTTAAAAAATAGCTAAAAATAGAAGACACCTGCAACGGTGATGTGAAAGTTTACATCGCAAAGTATCCTTTAAAGAGGTGGCAATTTCTCTCTATTTTACATACTTTATTTATTGATTAAGTTTGTGTTGGAATAGGAGTATTTTGGATATATAGTGTGATCGGCAATAATACTGATGAAATATGAGGATTATTTTTGTCGAAAATGTTAACCTTTTTTTTTAAATATGGTTCAAAACGCCTTTAAAGGGATTGTGGCAAGTCAAAATACCCTTCGGAATTTGTTGTCATAATATACCTAAGATATGTATTCTAACTAAAAATGTCTAAATCTCACCTAAACGTCAGGAATGTATAGATTAACAACTTATTTTAGCATTAAAGACATACTTCATGTGAGCATATGCAAATACTCCTACAGAGTATTATTTTAGAAACTTGGTAAATCAAATATTACTATAAGTATCAAACAAAATCTATATTTCAGTTATAAACATAAATCATAAATATTTTCAAATTTCTTCGATCAATTTTCATCAATTTTTTGTGGGTGAGCTTAAAAGCAACATAAAATTTTGTTTTAGACTGAAAAAAGAAATATTTTACACAAAATTTTACTAAAAATGTCAGAATAAACTACAGGGTGAGATGAAAAAACTGCAACCAACTTCAGACTGTTGTCATTTCCAAGCCACTCGACAGCTGATAAAATTATTCCAGTGACAGCTCATTACAATGAAGCATTTTGGCGAGAATTTTTCAGAAAAAAAAAGTTATTCGTGATGGAATTCAAGCGTGATAGTGTGATTGCTGTATATTTGGCTGGAAAACCACAAGTGGCTTTGCACTCCAGCGTTTAAATGTGAATAAATCTTTTGTGTCTCGTTCCATCGCATACTGGTGGCGAAGCCTGACGTCAAGGAAGTGGACGGAAGAAAACAGCAACATCGGCAGAAATGGTTCGAAAAGTAAAGAAGCGACTTGATCGAAACCCGCGTCGCAGTGGCCTAAAAATGACTCGTGAGCTAAACATATCGCAAATATTCCATTTGGCAAATATAGAAAAACGAGCTCGGGGTAATGCCATTGAAATTCCAAGAACTTACACAGCAACAGAAAGAAAATAGAATCAAAAGAGCCAAAGAGTTGCTTTGCTTGGCCGAATGTGTAAACCGCCCAATTTGGTATTCTCCGATGAGAAACCATTTGTTGTCCAGCAGTTTGTAAACAAACAAAATGATTGTGTTTACTTGCCAAAGAGGTCAGCTGAAAATGTGCACCTTCGGTTGGTCACCAAAACTCAAGCGCCGGCCATGGTGATAGTTTGGGCCAAAACGCCATAACAGCCAATGGTCGCTCTCCGCTTTTATTCAATAAAATTTAAAAAAAAAAAATTAAAAATTATGGCGTTTGACTTTTTTTTTTTATCTCACCCTGCATATATATAGGTTCAATAGTTTTAAAGAAAATTACATTCGAAATTTATATACTACAAGTGTGTTAGCTTTATCTATCTAAAATATCCCTAGTATTTCGATTTTGGGGAGACCAAACTCTTGTAAGGCCTTTATATAGTCATTACTTAATGAGTTATTGGCTTACAAAATGTGTAATGTCGATCAATTTTTTTTTATAATCCCTATAATATATATATCCTAGACTTATATATTTCATATTCATTTACGTTATTCTTATCTCTTATTACATATTCTCTCCCATAGGTATTTTGGTGGCCATCATTACAATAATGCTCTTCCTGTCATATGTGGTTATGGTTTACTACAGGCGACGCAGTTATAAAAATTATTTCTCCTATACACAGGTGGCTTAAACAATTTTTTTACTGTTGTGTTTCAAAATTCTTCTTTTCGTTCTTTTCTATTTGCAATGACTAACCGAAATTCTTTCTTTACAAAATTTCATTTTTGGTTGAAATCAACTTCTTTGGAAAACCCACAACACTACTAGCCACATAAATTGGATGCCTAAAATCAATCAATCAATCAGCCAAACATCACTATGAAAGTCTAACAAACGAAATATCACAAATCTCAAGCACAGAAATCCTGCATCTTATTTTTCATTTATTCATTAGCTTACATATTTAATTTCTTTATCTCGTAGCTATTAGAAATTTTATTTGTTATTGCATTTTGTTATATGAAAGAGAAGAAAATAATTGTTGCATTTATTATTATGATTATGAAAAACAAAACATTTATTTACAAGTCTGTTTTAAAATAAGTTTTAAGAATATTATTCAAACCAAACAAAAAAACTTAGACAAAAACATAACGCATAGAGACGGAAAACAAGTCATTTACACATTGTGATTCACATTTTCATTATTAGTAGGAAACGAAAAAAAAAAAAAAAACAAAAAAATATTTATAAAATAAATTGAAATATTCAGGAAATGGAGATTTTTTCTAAATGTTATCATTGTTTTATTAGCATTATTCAATCGTTAAAAAAAACTCTAAAAATTATAGGTGTCCCTTACGATCTTTTTTATAATCTATATCACATATTTACAATTGTTTTTATAATCTACATTACATATTTATAATGACTGTATATTACAGCAACGCTTTCTTTCGCAAGTTTTTGCATTTACATTTTTTGATTATTTTTGATGATGAACCATTTTCTTTATTTCTCTAGATAGGTCCGCGTTAGTAGCACAAGAGTGATGTAGATTATAACGTAATTATTTTCCTTTTATTTTCATAGTCTTTATAATTATGCATTTTTTATTGGTTCATCTTTCGACCTTTCGATCTGTAATTTCTCTTTTTGATAAGACTGTTGATTTTTATTAAAAATGTAGTTTTTTAAACGTACCTCTACATCATATACCTAAAAGATTTATAGATATATATAAAATTTTAAAATGATATCTCTAATAAAATGAAACATTAATCCAAATATATGAATATTACAGAACTTTTTAAAATATTATTATAATGATTTTCAAAACAAGATACATATATTAAAATGAAAGATATTACAAATTATAAAAATACGTACTTGTTTTAATTGGCTGTAAAAATGGTGAGATAAATTTATTGATACACATATATAGAATTACAGAAAGTATTACTGTTATTAGTTAATTGGGAAAATATCAAGGGTAGAATTGAATCCATATCATTTTTGTGACATATTGCACGCATATCACATCACGCAAGCTTAACTTATAATGGACAGTTGAGTTGGTGTTTATTTTCTGGTATACGTAGTTATTATGATGTTTTTTGAAATAGCCAGGCTTAGTTGCTATTTTTAGAAAAACAACGTGAAAATATTTAATACTTGTTAAGTATTTTGAAGAAGTTTCGGGAGCCTTATCTACAAGACCTAAACTCGACATAAGTTTATAGATACTCAACCGCAAAATGGAATAAAATGTTACTTTCGGCCTTTAGAATACACAATATAGGTGGCTTATTCAAACCCACACTCCGATGTTGGGTTATTTCTAATTAACCGATTTTTTAAATATGCTTCAAACATGGACTTTAATCTACATTTAAGATTTTTTTATACGACTACATCCATGTTGCCAAAAGCCAAGTTCCCGATATCGCATGAATCGCTTTACTGTTTAATTAAATGAACGTTGGGGGTTTCAAGAAGTCAGATAGTTATTCGTTCTGTCTGTCCATGCCAAGGCAAGGACTTGACATCTTAGACCTACAATACAATACTAATGGGCACGGTTTATATAACCCCCCTATGAGGAAGTCTGTTAGAATGTACACCAACGCCGATTATAGGTTTATTGAAGAGTGTCCATAAGTTCATCTCGTGTCGTATATTTAAATATGAACCTGTTAAAATTATCTTAAAAATGGTGTCTGCCTGTTTACTCAATAATTTTGAACAATTGTTGCAAACTTTTATTGCAAACTGGCAATACATATTTGCTTCACAATAATTGTATGTAAACGCACTACAAATCTAGTGTCTTCACTTCATAAGGTTTTGGTCAATCATTTCAAGGTGCTGCATAATGGAATGGCAAAATTAAAAATTCATCTTATTGTGAGGGGTATAAATACATACACATCTTTAATTAGTTTTCTCCCATGTTTCATTAAAATGCTTGTTGCCTGACACATTGCTAACATACCCTTTTGGCGTTTAAAAGAATTTTTTTTTGATTATTGTAAACTTTTAAAGTAAACGTTATTGAGATTTTCTTAAAATAGAATATAGCAATTGTGTAACTTTAGTATTTTCCGTATCATTTTGAATAATTTGTTATCCTCGTCTTTACTTGTGATTTCGGAGAACATTGATCAGTTGGTTATCGTTCTCGTCCGATTAATCGATAAAAAATAATAATTTCAATCTATTGATTTTGCTTCTAACGGCTTCTTCCCTTAGTTTATAAAAATTCTAACGGCGGTCGGTCGCGAATTTTCTTCGGGAATTCTAAGCGTTGAATTTTATTGAAGCAATCATTTGTGAATTAAAAGATATACAATATAGTTTATTAGCATTGATTTAATTGTTAAAAAATGGTTAAATTTAAACATTGTTTCTATTTTCGTCGTGCAAATATATTGCAATTATGCTTGCTCCTGCATAATTGAGCTCGTGTGCGTACGTGTGTGTCTAAAAGAGAGAATGTTGTTGTTTTTACCGGTCGGTTAAAAAAGAGATCATCCAGTCGTTATAAGCTCGTTAGAAAAACACTGTATTAGCGTTTTAAGCATTCATAAGAATTGGCAACACTGTTATCAATTGCTTCTTTCCTCAGTTTATAAAAATCCTAACGGTGGTCGGTCGCAAATTTTCTTCGGGGATTCTGAGCGTTTAATATTACTGAAGCAATCATTTGTGAATTAAAATAAATATAATAGAGTTTATTAGCATTGATTTTATTTGTCATAATTGCAAAATAAGTATTTAATTAAATTATTTCGGTATGGTTTTACGTTTCTTCTGTTTTGACGTGCAAAGATGTTGCAATTCTTTTTGCTCCTTTTCGGGAGAGCTCGTGTGCGTGTGTGTTTGAGAAAATGTTGTTGTTCTCTGTTCGGTCGGTTATTGTACGGTTTAAAAGAGATCATTTGGTAGAAAAAAGCTCGTGTGAAAAAATGGTATTGGCGTTTTAAGCATTCATAAGAATTGACAACATCGTTATCAATTGCTTCCTCCGTCAGTTGCAAAAAAATCTAACGGCAGTCAGTCTCAAAGTTTATTCGGTAATTGTAAACCTTTAATATTAATGAAGTGTTTGTTTATAAATTAAAAGAAATACAAAAAAAAAAAGTTTATTAGCATCGATTTTATTGTTCGTTGTTAAAATAATGTTTAAATTAAACCATTTTGGTGCGCTATTTATTGTCTTAATTTGTCGGGCAAAGATGTTGCAATTTTGTTTGCTCCTTCGCATGGGAGCTCGTGTGCGTGCGTGTGTGAAATGAGAGAATGTTGTTGTTCTCTATTCGGTCGGTTATTGTTCTGTCTAAGAGATCTTTAAGCTCGTGTGGCAACCATTTTTCTATGGTCAGTGCATGGTAGAAATACCAGGTAGCAACATAGGCGAAAATTACAACAAAGCAACTTTTTTGGAAACTTGATATGTCAAAGTTGTAGTCAGGGCGAATTGATTTGAAGTACAAAATTTGGGGCAAATTATTTTTCCAATCAAAATATTGAATTAAAAATTTTCAAAATTGTGTTTTTTTCTATTACAAAAGCAAATATTCAAAACTTCCAACATCGATTGAAAGTAATGCTGAAGCCGCTGCATCTGGGTTTGATTATAGCACGTTCAATACAACATTTTTGAAAATCACATAGACTGGAAATTGAGTGATTGTAGTCTCCGGCGCACCAACGAAGGACATTTGCGATAATAGATGTCCAATCGTTGTTATCTCTTCATCATCCTTACACAGCATGCAGTCTTGGTAACGTTGGCAACGTTGATTTCATATTCAACAGCGATAATGTTCTTTAAAGGAAATATCCGGAAAATTATTTTAGATGCTTTAAAATTAGGTTTTGTGGTGGTTCTGGGGTGTACCCTTTTTTCTTTTGCTACATCGTCAGCTTTCTCGCTGTAGTGACATGCTACCTAAAAGGTACTTTAGGGTATATTTACTCCTCAGGCTTACTTAAGATTTGGATCAAAGATTGCAGAAGATACAGGGGGGCTGAGTCTACTGTGAGTCCAGGCATATTATTTGCTCAGCTATGAAATGTATAGCAGACAGGAAGTCTTTTAAGCATAGATAACTTTAATACATTCGAACAATTTGAAATAAAAAAATTATCTCAATATTTAATCACACCCCAAAAATTGCCAATATTTTGTTCCCCAAACCAATCCAATATGCTTTGGAATCATTCACCTTTCACTGTTGAAGCCCTATAGTGTATAACATAGTTGAAAATCCGTACAAATAAGATGATGAAATTCCATGTATCGGTTTATTTCCTAAATGAAATTGATTCCCTGTTTCACTTATTTCAAATATCCACGAATTTTAGATCTCCATATTACCTATGCCTACCATATGTTGAATATACACTTTTTCCCTCATATTCTATAAAAACGTAAAATCTCGATTTTCTATCAATAGCATTGTTAAAGTTTGAAATCATGCAACAATTTTCTTATGTGTAAATGAAGGCGAATTCAAATTACAACAATTTTTTGACATATCAAATTGATACCAGCTGGCCTGAAAGGGTTACCTTGTAATTCTACCATGGGTCAGTGCAAGTGTTAATAATAAAATTTTGGCGCAATTCTTTTATATGTCAATTTGTATTTATTCCGTCCTATTCCCTGTTCATATTTTCAGTGTTTTAAGCATTCAATAAAATTGACAACATTGTTAACAATTGCTCTTCCGCCAGTAAATAAAAACTCTAACGGCAGTCGGTCGCGAATTTTGTTCGATAATTGTAAAGTGGTACTATTAATGAAAAAAAAAAACAACAATGAAGTTTTCTAGCATTGATTTTGTGTTTAATAATTGATAAAATTAAAATAATTCGGTATGATATTATGTTTCCTTTTTGTCGTGCAAAGATGAGGTAATTCTGATTGGTCTTAGGGAAATAGGAGCTCGTGTGCGTGCGTGTTGATGGGAGAAGTTTTTTATATTCTTATAGGTCGGTCGATACGGTTTTAAAGAAATCATTCGCTCTCAAATAAGCTCGTGTGTTTCGGTGGCCATTGCAAATAAATGTTTGTTGATAAAATTTAAGCGGGATTCGTATTAATATCAATTGGTAGTGATTGCGTTGTGTGAATTCGGCAAAATTATGTCGTTTTAATTTCGGGACAAAATATGCGTTTTTTTTATAAAAAAAAATATAAAAAAAAATTAATTGAACCTGTCGGCAAAAATGTTAACGAGGTAAGTTTGTTTACCGAAAAACCAATACTCATTTAAACTCTCTTGCAGAAAGTAAAAACTGTTACTAAGATAACTTTATGATATCGAAAAAAACTTACAAAACTAGTAGATTCTTGGTGTTTCTTCTGGAAGAGAGCAGTACTTGTCAAATTATAGGTCTTTCTGGTCTTTCTGGTTACGCTAAAATTTTTAACCGTTGTTGCAAATTATTTTGGAAGTCGTCTGTTAGGAAAGAGGTTCTATAAAATAGAGCTATTCGTGAAAGAATTTTTGACAGTTCTTTTACTGTGTGTTTTCTGGTGAGGAAAATGTCTTTCTGCAACGAAACTTTTTCCTCCCGTTTGAAGATTAGTTGATCTATTTTTGTGCAAGCAATTGATAATTATAGAACGCCTTTATTAAAACACATACTCTAATGAAAATTAGTGCAAAATGAAACATAAATTAAATGTCAAAATAAATTAAATGTTTTTTTTTTCAAAAATAAGTAGATTTGTATATGTTTTCCTATACGAAGCCAATCGGAAGTTGTTATGATATGCATTTTTTGTATCAATTTTTAAAAATTTGAATAGTATTTCATTCAAAAATTTCATTTCCAAAATTGTTTTGACAGTTCATTGTCCCAGCAGCTATGTCGATCCGACTACCTTTATTCTTCTACCATGGGTTTTCATGTTATCTGTTGTCATGCAGTAACTTGATGTTATTCCTTTACCTATAACTTCATGTATGTGAATGAAAAAAAAAAAAAAAATCGATAAAAAGTGTCAGTCGGTTTTGCCGACAGATGTATACCGTCAGTCAATGTTCGATTATCAAAATATAGTTTGACTCTTGTTATGACTATTCAAACTGATGACCCTCTATGGGTTAGGTTCCGAAGGAATGAACCAATGTGGTCCATTTCGTATCGGACCTAAACCAATATGATATAAATATTATGAAATGAATATGATATAAATATTAGAAAATGTTAAAATGTGCGTTAGTTACCAGATATAGTCGACCGAGGTATTTCCTTTTCTTGCTTCATCAAATACAGATAAAAACCACTAAAGAAAATCTTTAAGTCGGGCGGGGCCGACTTTATAATTCCCTACACCACTTTGCTTATTTCGTAGAGCTGCGCATACACGCTATGATTATAATTATAATTTAAAGTTCAAAGGACTAAATATGCCGAAGCATTTGTAACTTTTAAATTCGGACTTGTATTGCCCATTTGGTGCACAATTAATTTGAAATCGGATAAAATATATATGGGAGCTATATCCAAATTGCATTTGCTAAATTTTTCCAAATATTGTTGTTACAGAGTGCATATTACGGCTGCGAAGGACAAAAATAACAAATCGGATGAACAATATATATGGGAGCTATAGCTATATCTGAACCGATTTGGCTCAAATTTGGCATACTTATTTTCAATTCCAATCTGATCGTACGTGCAAAACTCCTTACTATTCGGACTGATATTACACGTTCGGTGCACAATAAAAGGCAAATCGGACCAAGATATATATGGGAGCTATGTCTAAATTGTGACCGATTATCTCCAATTTCAATAGGGTTCGTCCTTGGGCCAAACAAATGATTTGTGCAAAATTTCATGTTGATAGGGCAATAAATGCGAACTGTACTTTGTTTACAAAAATACATGGACAGACGGACGGACGGACATGCATAAATCGACTCAGAATGTGATTCTATGGGTTTATCTCGGTTCCTTTTGCCTGTTACAAACAAATGCACAAAGACATAATACCCTGACTACCTTGTGGTGTAGGGTATAAATATTGGTATGGGCACACACAATCACCATGGCCGGCGCTTGGGTTCTGCTGGCCAACCGAAAGTGCACATTTTCAGCTTACCTCTTTGGCAAGTTATTTTGTTTGTTTACAAAACTGCTGGACAACCAATGTTTTCTTTTCAGAGAAAACCAAATTCGGCAGTTTACTACTTTCGGCCAATCGGAGCAACTCTATTTTCTTTCTGTTGCAGTGCAATTTTTGGAATTACAATGGCTTTACAAGCTCATTTTTCAATATTTGCTGAATGGAATATTGCGATATGTTCAGCTCACGAGCCATTTTTCGGCCACTGCGATGCGGGTTTCAATCAAGTCGCTTCTTTACTTTTCGAACCATTTCTGCTGATGTTGCTGTGTTCTTCCGTCCACTTCCTTGACATCGGGCTACGCTACCAGTATCACGGTAACGAGCGATGGTACGAGACACAAAAGATTTATTCACATTTAAATGTTGGTGTGCCCTAACGATAGCCACTTGTGGTTTTCCAGCCAAATATAAAGAAATCACACTATAACGCTTGAATTCCATCACGAATAACTTTTCTTTAAAATTTCCACCAAAATGCTATTGTACGATTGTAAACAATATAATGAGCTGTCACTGGAATAATTTTAACAGCTGTCTGACGAGTGGCTTAGAAATGACAGCAGTCTCAATTTGGTTGCAGTTTTTTTATCTCACCTTGTATATTATCTTCCCAACAGATCTTGTGTTAACACAAATATTGGTATATGTGAAATTTGAAGAGAGTTAGATGCTTATTTCTATTCCTTTGAGCGCTTTTTTTGTTTCAAATTCTTGAACTCTATGTGGGGGAGATACCAGAAGGAATGGCCCAATCTCACCCATATTTATAATAGATCTTGTGTGGATGAAAATATTGAGATGTATCAAGTCTGAACAGAATCGGATATTAATTTCGCGGTTTATGAGCTTCATAGTTATTCAAAATTTTGACCCTATTGTGGAGGAGGTACAAAAAGGATTGAAGCGATATTTTCCATCTTTAGATGGAATCGACTCCAAATGTTCTGAAACAGATTTGGTCCAAAGAGGCCTAGGGTCTAATACCGTTATTTCGGCTGAGGGTATAAAAAATATTCCAAAGAAAAACAACAGGTTTCATTTTATATTATTTGTATGTATGTGAATATCTTTATTTTATACTTAATATCATAATGCAATAATATTTATTTTACTTAATTATTTGCACATAATTCAAAACATATTCTTCGCTTCGTAATAAAGATTCACGAATATGCGACTTAAAATTATTCTTTATATTTAAATTATTAATATTAATTACAACAAATTATATTAGAATTTCATGCGTATTATTAATAATTTTGTTTTTTTTTTCGAAATGTTTAACTTATAGTAATTCGTTGTTGAAAATCCTCTGTAGATTAAATTTACATACACGAATCAAACAATGTTGAGTATAATCTCGATAAAATGATTTGAAATACCTTGTTCCAGACAGTAGAACATTTCGTAAGAAACTTACAATTTCTCAGACTGACAGAAGACCACCTTTATTTATTGAAAGCAAATGGAATGTAGGCAGTTTATTATTTTTTTTTTTTGAATTTTCAAAATCTTTCGAAGATATTTCATTTTAGTTAACCTTATTTGCTGACTTGAAAACGTTAAAAACGTTTTTATGCGCGTTGTTGTTTGCTTACATCATTGATGTGAAATCTTATAACTATTTGAATGTTTGCTTAGAAAGAAAGCTTTGCTTGAAGCTTAATTATTTTCAGCTTTTTTTAAGTGCTAACATTTATAATATTAAATTTACTAAATCTTATATACAAATATATTTAACGACTGTGTGCATTTTAATTTATTAATTACTAAGGAGTTAGAGTCAGCTTTTCGTCACATTCATTTATTGTTTTTTTGTTGGGCAGTCCATTGGGCGGTTGGTGATTGGATAGAAGCTTTCCAAATAATACTGCTTAAGATTTCCATGAATTTCTGAAAATTTAGCAATCTTATTCATGGATTGGGTTGATATTTGTCGTTTCTGAAAACGTTGTTCACTCTCAGAATTACGAACACGAAGCAAAAAGTTCACATAAATTTTCTCGGGAGTGAAACTTTCTCCCGAGCAGGAGTACTCAAAGAGTGGTCATTTTATACGGAGTTGTTTTGTGTAGAACAAACCGGTTTTGATGTTGCTATGAACTAAAAGATTGTTCGTTAAGAGCAGAATCTGCTCGAATTCGAGCAAATTTTGTCCCCACTCTAAAAAAATAGAGAATGCTCGGTTTTTTCTTCCCCCTGGGGTCTGCTTTTTGGAGGTTTGATTTTAAATAAGAATTCCACTCACAAGACCTCGGCGATGGGATCCTAGCGTGATTTGAATTCTTTTATAATTCTACATTTAAAGACAGCCATGCAGAAAATTTTTGTGCTTCTACCTTCACCGCTTCATCTCCTCCTCTAGATTTTCCATAGAATGAATGTCTTTCCTAAAATGTTCAGCTTCAACTCAAAACTTTTGCACAATTTCAACTTAAATCCTAGAGTAACGATATACTAATTCTACTAAGCTTTTTAAGCTTATCTATAAGCTTTATCATCCGAATAGATGATGTACGGCTGAGCATTTGCCAAATTGGCTGCCGCCTGTTGATTTTGCGGTGTCGAACCACCAAAATAGGACATTCGCGACGAATAGTTCTGTTGGGCCTGCTGCTGTTGTTGTTGCTGCTGCTGCTGATGTTGTTGTTGGGCCTGGACTTGCTGTTGGCGTTGAGCCAAACTTTGTGTCGACTGATGTATAGAGGCCGCCTTGTGGGGCAATGTGGCATATGTCTGCGCCGCATAGGGTGGTACTGCATATAAAGCTGCCGCCGCAGCAGCTGGTCCACCCTTATAGCTTAGTGGAACACTACCGGGACCCATGGTCATGGGTGGTATACCAATCATTGCCGGGCCATTGTGATAATCGTTGCTGCTCATGCGCAGGCGCACAATGCAAATTATGATAATGAGTATGGCAATAAAGGCCACCACTCCACCAACGATGCCAATGATGAGCGTATCATCATTGGTCATAATGGGTGCCTTCATGAGCGGAGCTTTTGTTTTGATTTTCATTGGTGGTGGTTGTGTGGGTTCCATACTCCAGATGATCATGGGTGGTTCTTCTGTGGTGGTCATGGTGGGGCGTGTTACCAAACGAGAGGAGGATTTGAGCATATTAGTTGCTGTGGTTCTTGCTGTTGTGGAGGTCATTCTCCGAGGATCACAGGTCAACTCATCATCGCCAACTTCAATGAGTTTTTTACCCGCCAAATAGGCGGGAGAATGGCAAGCCACATTGGTCATGCGGGAGTTGGGCAACCATCTTCTCAAGGCCCGAGCATTACAATCACAGTGTATGGGATTACTGGCCAAACCCTTCAAATTCAAACTGGAGCGGCGATCCTCCAGAGCATTGAGAAACTGTGGCACCAAAACCCCAACCTTGGATCCTTCAATGTCCAATGTGAGATGTGAAGATCTGGGTACAGGGAAAAGTAGGGCCGGTGGCAGGGCTGTAAGTGAGGTATTTTGAAGTTTTATGGTAAGATCGCTGCTCTTTAACCCAGCCAAGGTTCCCGAAGATATTGACTTCAAACGGTCACCCCTTATGCCTAGCGAGCGTAACCGAGGATGTTTGGCTGGCTGAATTTGTTCGGTACCAATTGACGTATCCTTTACCTCAACATCTATCATTTCCAAACCTGGTAATAGCTCCAAAATTCCCTGCAAATCCAAATAGCCCACAGAGGGTAGATTGAACGCTTCCAGGGACGAGAGATGGGTTATATCCTTAAAGGCATTCTTTTCCAGACGTGTACATTTAATCAAATCATTAAGTTTCAAATACCTTAAGGCATTTAGTTTGGCAAAGTCACCTTGGGAGACCAATTCAAAGCTGTTATTGGACAAATCGAGAGTGTGGAGCACCTGAAGTTTTGGCCAGGCAGCTGAAAGTTCGGTAAGATTATCCAAAAGATTGTTGGACAAATCCAAAGTTTCCAATAAAGTGGTGCGTTCAAAGACCTTTGGTTCTATACTCTTCAATTTGTTGTGCGACAAATTCAAGTACTGCAAGAAAGGTGTCTCCAATGCCTCCAAGTGATCAATTCCGGTACCGGCCAAGTTCAACTCCCTCACCGTTTTTGGCTCATTCAAAATATGTTTGACTGCATCGCGCGACAGGGGATTAAATGACAAATCCAAATTTTTAATATTCACCATCATATCATCATCGCTGGGTATGGCAGTGATTTTGTTGTGACTCAAATCCACAGAGGAGACGAAATAAAACTGACGCCTCAAAGCTTTGAGGGGAGCATATTCAAACCCATTACCGGCCAAGTTGACACTTTCCAGCAACTCCAATTTACCGCTCTCAAAAATGCCCTCAGCCAGTTCGTTCAGTTTATTATTTTCCAAATTCAAAGATTCCAAACGTATGAGACCCTCAAAGGTCCTCTCTCCAATGCGATCCAAATTATTATTGGAAAAGTCCAGAACTTGCAGCTGAGTCGAATTGTGGAAGGCCATTTCACTCAACATATCCAATTGGTTGTGGGCCACTTTCAGTACCCGCAGGCGTGGCAAACGGGCAAAATCTAATTCCTCGATAGTTTTCAATTGATTCTGGGACAAATCCACATGCTCCAAGAATTGTAGGCTTGAAATTAATTCCGCCGGGAAGAAACTGAACTTGTTATTTGCCGCCAAAATCATTCTTAAACGGGGATGAATACGGAACGAAGAGGGAAATAGATAACTCAAATGATTATTGGATATATCCAATTCCTCGATACCGGTACCGGTGTTAAAGAATTCTCCCTTGAAAGCCGATAACTGATTTCCCCTCAAGCTCAGTTTCTGCAAGCTCATAACATTCACAAATGCTCCCGGTCGTATGGAGGTAATTTGATTATTCGACAAATCAATGGATGTGATGTTCCACAAGTCCATAAAGGTACCATCATTGATCTCCTGTATATTGTTATCATTCAAATAGATATGTTTCAAATCCTGCAAAGTTAAGAACAAATCACCCGACAACTGTTTCATGGAACAAAAACTGAAATCCACAATTTGTAGCCGTGCCAATGGACGTATCAGGGCGGCAGGTATGGGTGTCAAATGATGATTGCCACTTAAATTCAAATACTGCAAATTCTGTAAGCCTTCCAAAATATTCTTGGGAATTTCCGCCAAGTTATTGTGACTCAAATCCAAGCTACGTAATTCAGTCAAAGCCCATGGCGTGTTGCCCAGGCCAGTTAAACGATTTTGAGCTAATTTCAATTCATTCAGCGATGTTTCGAGACCTTGGAAGATGTCTGCACTTATAACGGCCAATGAATTGCCCGATAAATCCAAGGAACGTAAATTGCTAAACATTTGGAAACTTCCAGTGGGCAGCTCACGTATGACATTACGCGACAGGGTTAGAGTACGAATATCGGAAGCTTGTATGGATCCCAAGATTTCAGCTGACAAGGCGGCTACCCGGTTGAAATCCAAATGTAAGGCATTGAGGTTGGATAAACGTCCCAAAGCATTACCGGGGACTAGAAGAATATTGTTGTCACGTATGATCAGTGTCTGCAGACTATCCAACCCTTCCAGGGCATCGTCTTCGATCTGTAAAGAGAGATATAGAGAGGGGGAAAAAATGAGTAAATATTTTAATAATCTATAATAATCTTAAAATTTTGGGTAAGGGTCACTCCTGGTCCGAAGGTGTCAGATAAGGCTGGGGTTTTTGAAATACGTGGTAGAACGTTACGAAAAGTACGAAAGGGTACTAAAAGGAGCTAGAAATTTTAAATTTTAAATGAAAAGTACTAAAATGTACAATAATTTAAGTTAATAACTTGAAATTTTATATGAAAATCAAGGTTGAGGAGAAGGGTCAATTTAAGGAGCTAGTTTTGGAAGTGTGTACTTATGTGTACGGAAATTACTAAACGGTACTAAATTTGATACAATTGAAATATGGAGGAACGGATAGAGCTGGAATCCAGAAATATGAAACTAACATTGCTGGTGGAGCGTAGGATTGGGATGTATTTTTTCGAAATGCGTACTTATGTGTACGAAAAGTACTAAATGTGCTACAATTTCGATTTGTGTGAACCGATAGAGCTGGAATGCTGAAATTTTAGAAATAAGATTACTCTTACATTGTAGGATTGAGGTATGTACGAAGTTTTTGAAATTCGTACTTATGTGTACTGAATGACACTAAATTTGGTACAAATTGGAATCGAGGTGAACCGAGGTATGGAGGTACTATTGGGAATTTGGATAGAATTTAGTAGAATTTTATGACAAATAATTTCGTGGAATATTTTGCCTTGCTACGATCCCAGTTAAAGGGAGTTTTAAGGCATTTTTTAAATAACGAAAAAGACATATCAGGCGGGTCGCCTGGGATTACAGTTGTCTACCAAATAAAGTTAAAAAGCCATATTGTTGTAATTGGTCACCTTTGGCACGAATTATGGCCTTCAAACGGCCAATGAAATTGTCACACGCTGCCCGAATGTTGCTCTGCGGTATTTTGGCCCATTTCCGGCGAAGCGCTTGCTTGAGGTGATCGACAGTTTGGTATTTTTTAGTGCCATTGTGCGCTGGAAATGAAGCGAGGAACCTCATTTTGTAACCATTCTTGGGTGGCGCGTGCTGAGTCCGATGGTGCCCAAGATGGTGCTGTTGGAATGCCCAAGGTCTGCGGCCAAAATGTTTGCGTACACAAAGCTTTAATACACCCTCCAGAATATTTTCGCGATAATATTCGGCATTTTTTCTGATGCCACAGTCGATTAATACGAGCGAAGAGCGACCATCAGCTGTTATGGCGGCCCACACCATCACCATGGCCGGCGCTTGAGTTCTGGTGTCCAACCGAAGATGCAAATTTTCAGCTAACCTCTTTGGCAAGTAAACACGATAATTTTGTGTGTTTACAAACTTCTGGACAACAAATGTTGTCCAACTAAATTCGGTTGTTCACCACTTTCGACCAAGCGAAGCAACTCTTTAGCTCATTTGAATCTATTTTCTTTCTGTTGCGGTGTAAGTTCTTGCACTTTTTGGAATTTCAATGGCTTGGCCGAGCTCATTTTTCACCAAAATACTTTCACTGGAATAATTTTAACAGCTGTCAGACGATTGGCTTAGAAATGACAGCAGTCTGAAGTTGATTGCAGTTTTTTCATCTCTCAATTGAAAATGCAAAGATTCCTAGGAATCTTAATCCGAACATTTAATAAAAGGTGGAAGGGGATAACGTTCTCCGAACGTTGATAAATGAATGTCAATAAAACTCCTTAACTAGGACTACTAAAACTTTTACAAAAGTATGGACGTTGTGTGTACTTACCGTCCTCAATGAGTTCAAACTCAAGTCCAAATATTTCAGTGACTTCATTTCACGGAATGTGCCCGGTGGTATTGCGGTAATGCTATTACGGCTTAAATCCAAGGATTCCAATGCTGTTAAGACCTGGGCGTGGCTACTGTCAAAACGCTAAAATATCACAGATATTTTGAGTAATCTCTTTAAATTCGTTTATTTTATTCACAAACCTGCAACATGTTCGATGACACATTCAGCGATTTTAAATGTTCAATGGCGGCCAGGGCAACCACGGGGAACTTTTGCATGAAATTCTCAGACAAATCCAGTTTTTGTAGCGTTGGCAAATCTTCAAAGACATCACTGTTGAGATTAACAATACGATTGCCAGCCAATTTTATTTCACGTATCCGACGTAGACCATAAAATGAACCACCAACTATGCCGCGTATTTCATTGTAACGCAGATCGATAATCTCCAATTCGGGTTGGGAAATGAACGAATTTTGAACCAGGAATGCTAACAGGAAAAAAATAATGTTAAAATAATAAGAATTGTAAAAGTTGGAGATTTTTATGTCATACTTATGTGGTTATATTTCAGGGACAAATGTCTCAGTGACATTGGACCGTTTAGGGAATGTGATGGTACCAATGTCAGGCTATTGCGATCTAAATAGAATTCCTGCAAAGAAAAATTAAAACAACTTTAATTACAAATTTTTAGAATGTATTTTTAATTTTTTTATTAAAACTTTATATTAAATATATTATTGTTTTTATCTTGTATTTTCAGGTCCCCCCTAAAAATGGCTCAGACAAATCGCCCACAAAAACTCAGTTGATACCCAAACGTCGCTCATCTGAGGGAGATGGTCCTCATTTGCGCAAGAAGAAATAAGTAGATTTTATGACACTGGTGATAGTTATTAAAAATAAACAAAAAACTCAGCTTTACTCAAATCAGGGAACATCCAATGAATTTCTAAATAGAGATTTTACAAAACAACAAATATATATTTTGTGAAACATATTTATATAAAGAAATGCGATGCTTTAAACAGAAAACTATGCTTCCTAGTCAAAAAAAAAAAAAAAAAATAATAATAATAATAAAAATGCCATACAAATTTAAAGTAAATTATAACAACAAAAAATCTTATATCTGTGGTGAGTACGAGACTTCTCTTTTACAATTTGGAAAAACGTGACGTCCTCAAAAATATTGTTATTTATTATTAATTGAAATTATAACTTCATATTTTTCTCCGCTTTTTAAATATTTCAAATCTTTTAAATCCTAAATGATCGATGTACTTCTGAAAGTCAGTCGGTTTTCCCGACAGATGTATACTCTCAGCCAATGTTCAATTATTTAAATATATTTTGACTTGTGTTATGATTATTCAAATTATTGACCATCCATGGAATAGAGGATCGAAGAAATGGGACAATATTGTCCATTTCGTCTCGGATCTAAATAAATATGATGTACAGGGTTGCCCATATTCGACGGACCCATGACTCTTTGGGCCCATTCCAATCGACGAGGCTTGTCCGCAGGCAACATTCTTTGCGTCAATTGAATTTTGTACGGGAACAAATGCAAATCAATGCGAATAATCCGTTGTAAAGTGGACCGAGCCATGCCCAACTACTGAGAACGGCGTTTTTGGGATGTTCTTGGGGACTTCTCAACACTGGCTCGTACGGCAGCGATATTCTCGGCCGATCGCCTTGGTCGACTTTTATATGGCCTCTTCGGATTAGAAAGAGCCTTACCAGTCGAAAATTGTTCGTATTAACGCTTAATGGTGTTCTTAGAAGGGGCACTTCTCACATTTTTTAATGTTTTAAAAGCACGTTGAGTTTTCACAATTGACTTCTTCTGCTGAATGTAAATTTCAACTATTTCGCGTGGCGTGTATTGGTTCATGGTAAAAATCTGCTTGGACTGACGCTTCAAACGCGGTATGTTATTAAGCGATGTGACATCTCTGTCAAAAGTTATGGCGTTGCCAGATTGGTCCGTCGAATAAGGGAAACCCTGTATGTAAGAGATTTGAAGAGAGTTGGGTTCTTGTTTCAACTTTTTTGAGCGTTTTGATTTTCAAAATCTTGCACTATGTGGGAGTGGTACCAGAAGAAATGGTCCGATCTGTACCATCTTTTTAACAGATTTTTTGTTGATAGAAATATGGTGATGTACCAAGTCTGAATGGAATCGCATGTTAATTTTGCGTTTTAGGAGCTTCACAGATATTCAAAATTGTGAACATTTGTGGGGGAGGTACCAGAAGGAGTGGACCGATATATTCCATTTTCACATCAGATCTTACGATAGTAAAAATAATTGGATGTGTGTAATTTGAAAACAATAGGACTCTGACATCACACTTTATAAGAGTTTTAATTATTCAAAATGTAGACCCTTTGTGTGGAAGGTACATGTTGGAGCCAACCGATATTGTCCAAGTTCGCACCTGACGTAACACTGATGCAAATATTAGGATTTGCAAAGTTGTATCAAATTCGGATAATCTTTTCTCTTTGTGTACAGTAAAATATTTTTTTTTGAAAATTTGGACCTTTTGCGGGGAGGTGCCAGAAGGAGTGGACCGCTATTATCTATCTCCGAACACGATCAAAGTTTAATAATAATATTACGATGTACCAAGTTTGGACTCCCTTCGAGAGCTATCGTGCGCACCAGCCAGACAGACGGATGGACGAACGGACATCGCTAGATTGACTCCAAGTGTCCTGAAACGGATTTGGCCCAAAGAGACATAGGGTCTAAAACCGTTATTTCGATGAAGCACGTTTTGGTCGTATCAAATGATATACAGGGTTGCCCATATTCGACGGACCAATCTGGCAACGCAATAACTTTTGACAGAGATGTCACATCGCTTAATGACATACCGCGTTTGAAGCGTCAGTCCAAGCATATTTTTACCATGAACCAATACACGCCACGCGAGCGCTCTGAAATAGTTGAAATTTACATTCAACAGAAGAAGTCAATTGTGAAAACTCAACGTACTTTTAAAACATTAAAAAATGTGAGAAGTGCGCCTTTTAGGAACACCATTAAGCGTTTATACGAAAAATTTTCGACTGGTAAGGATCTTTCTAATCCGAAGAGGCCATATAAAAGTCGACCAAGGCGATCGGCCGAGAATATCGCTGCCGTACAAGCCAGTGTTGAGAGGTCCCCAAGAACATCCCAAAAACGCCGTTCTCAGCAGTTAGGCATGGCTCGGTCCACTTTACAACGGATTATTCGCATTGATTTGCATTTGTTTCCGTACAAAATTCAATTGACGCCAAGAATGTTGCCTGCGGACAAGCCTCGTCGATTGGAATGGGCCCAAAAAGTCATGGGTCCATCGAATATGGGCAACTCTGTATACCCTCTCTGTCCTATGGCTGGGGGTATAAAAATGTATATGGTTATCAATGAAATCCAAAAGAAAATTCCATACTCAAGTACGTACATATGTACATGTAATGTTAACCATTCAACTTTTCATAGCCAAAAAACTGACCTCAGATAACACCAGAAAATACAAATATTTTCATGAAATATTAACAAATTTCCAAAAAAAAAAAAAATCATAAAAATTGATTTGTTTCTTGTTTTTTTTTTCAACGAAACACTGCCAATAAAATTTGATTTAATTATGCCGACACAAAGCCAAGACAAAATTGGTGCGTGTGTGCAATTGTGATTAACTGTAGCCAACAACATCTCCAACCCCAAATCTGTTATTAAATCAATGAACTCAAAATCAATAGCAACAATGAACGCAAACAGTTGCAACAACAAAATGTACAATTGCCAACAGCTGTTCAACACGCGATAATAAATACTTGTGTTTTTCAGACACGAAATGCATTTGGTGTTAAATACAATACGAATGAAAAAGCTATGTCTTATACAGGTGTATACACACATATGTTCACATACACAGGCAAATATATCGATGGGAGGCAATGGGGTCTTCTTTTGTCCACATGAGATCTTGAGGTCTTATATTGTGTATAGAAGACCTTGAGGTCTTCTATTGCGTACAGAAGACATTGAAGTGCTCTTTAGTCCATAGAAGACCTTGAGGTCTGCTATATTGAATAGGGGACCTTGATTTCGCCTATTGGTTATAGGCGACCTTGTGGTCTTCTATTGTCTATTGGCGACCTTGTGGCCCTCTACAGGGTGAGATAAAAAACTGCAACAAATTCAAAAGCCATGATTTTTATATATTTTTTTTTTAATTTTATTGAATGAAAGCAACAAATGTCGGAAATAGCATCAAATTCTTTGTTCGAACAAATGCAAATCAATGCGAATAATCCGTTGTAAAGTGGACCGAGCCATGCCCAACTGCTGAGAACGGCGTTTTTGGGATGTTCTTGGGGACCTCTCAACACTGGCTCGGCCGATCACCTTGGTCGACTTTTATATGGCCTCTTCGGATTAGAAAGAGCCTTACCAGTCAAAAATTTTTCGTATAAACGCTTAATGGTGTTCTTAGAAGGCGCACTTCTCACATTTTTTAATGTTTTAAAAGCACGTTGAGTTTTCACAATTGACTTCTTCTGTTGAATGTAAATTTCAACTATTTCAGAGCGCTCGCGTGGCGTGTATTGGTTCATGGTAAAAATCTGCTTGGACTGACGCTTCAGACGCGGTATGTCATTAAGCGATGTGACATCTCTGTCAAAAGTTATGGCGTTGCCACATGGGTCCGTCGAATATGGACAACCCTGTAGTCTTCTATTGTCTATAGAAGACCTGTTTTCATTAGGAGACCTTGAAATCTTCTATTGCTCATAGGGTATCTGAGGTATTTTATTGTCCATGGAAGATCTTGAGGACTTCTTTTGTCTAAAGAGGACTTTGAGGTCTTCTATTTTCTATAGAAGACCTTTACGTCTTCCATATTCAACAGACGACCTTGAGGTCTCCTTTTGCCTATAGACGACCTTGATGTCTGCTAGATGACCCTGAGGCCATCTATTGTCTTTGGGGTCTTGACCTTGGCCTTTGGGGTATTGACCTTGGGGTCTTCTTTTGCCTTTACATGACCTCGAGGTCTTTAACTGCCTTTAGAAGATATTAGGCTCTTCTATTGTCTGCAGAACTGCAAATCTCTACCCACTTATCTTTCAAATTTTATAAACTTAAGTTTCAACCTCCTACCAATTTGACAATTAAGAGAAGAAAATAAAAGATTTCCAATATTAAGGTTGCCTAGGTTGTTGCAATTTAATTACAACAACAAGAATTGTTACAACAACAACGCAATAGATATTAGTTAAACAGAAACTGGTGAATTTCATGCAATTGTGTTGTTGTGTTTACTGTCTGCTTCGGAATAACTGGATTTTTTCTTTTGGCCATCGGCTATAGGTGTGTTGATGGTGGTCGATGGCTCCGTTTCGACGACGTCTAACATGAAGCGGTCGATGAGATCGGTAATAAGACGAACAACAGTAAAATGAAATAAAAACACCTTCAAGTGGTTAAACAGAAACTCCAACGAATTGTTAATTTAATAATTCATTATGTGCTTCAAATGAGATACAGTGGTAGAAAAAGAGGTTTATGAGAAATATAATTTTCAGAAAAAAAATGCTAATGTTAGATTTTTGAGTATATTGCAGTACAAAACTATAGGTAGAATCAAAGTCCTATTCGTCATCATATTTCGTTTTTTCTATTCATAATAATTAGTTTTAGTTGGGTTTGTGTCCATTATCATATTTTCCTAAAGCTTTCTTAATTATCGATTTTTTTTGCATGTCCATTAAGATAGATTCGAATCTATCTAGCAAATACTCAAACCACTCAGCAATTAACAGAGTACTGTTAAAATTAACAGAGTGCTGTTAAAGTTAACAGAGTTAAAAACAAAATGTTTTTTAGCCAAAAATATAATTTTAATTGAAAACAAATATATTTAAGTAAAAATTATAAAACTTTATTAACTTTGTTATTATTTTCACCACAAAAATGCAACATTAAGTTATACGATAAAGGCCGAGAGAGTTATTTCTGTTGGCTAGGTTATATGCTCATTGATCCTATAAGGATAATTCTGCCGGGACAACATGGATACCGCTGAAAAGCTTATCGAGAGTACTCTCCATAGAAATAATAAAAAGATTCAAAAATATTCCCCGATGCCGCCGAATCCACCCATTTCTGAAATTATCCTGGGGTAAGGATAATTATTCCGGCCATTACTCCTACAAGGATAAATTCTGCCGGGACAACATGGGTATCGTTGGAAAGCTTATCGAGAGTACTCTCCATAGAAATAATAAAAAGTTTCAAAAATATTGCCCGATGCCGCTTAATCTACCCATTTCTGAAATTATCCTGGGGTAAGGATAATTATTCCGGCCATTACTCCTACAAGGATAAATTCTGCCGGGACAACATGGGTATCGTTGGAAAGCTTATCGAGAGTACTCTCCATAGAAATAATACCCATGTTGTCCCGGCAGAATTTATCCTTGTAGGAGTAATGGCCGTAATAATTATCCTTACCCCAGGATAATTTCAGAAATGGGTGGATTCGGAGGCATCGGGCAATATTTTTGAATCTTTTTATTATTTCTATGGAGAGCACTGTCGATAAGCTTTCCAACGATACCCATGTTGTCCCGGCAGAATTTATCCTTTTAGGAGTAATGGCCGGAATAATTATCCTTACCCCAGGATAATTTCAGAAATGGGTGGATTCGTCGGCATCGGGCAATATTTTTGAATCTTTTTATTATTTCTATGGAGAGTACTCTTGATAAGCTTTCCAACGATACCCATGTTGTCCCGGCAGAATTTATCCTTGTAGGAGTAATGGCCGGAATAATTATCCTTACCCCAGGATAATTTCAGAAATGGGTGGATTCGGCGGCATCGGGCAATATTTTTGAAACTTTTTATTATTTCTATGGAGAGTACTCTCGATAAGCTTTCCAACGATACCCATGTTGTCCCGGCAGAATTTATCCTTGTAGGAGTAATGGCCGGAATAATTATCCTTACCCCAGGATAATTTCAGAAATGGGTGGATTCGGCGGCATCGGGGAATATTTTTGAATCTTTTTATTATTTCTATGGAGAGTACTCTCGATAAGCTTTTCAGCGGTATCCATGTTGTCCCGGCAGAATTATCCTTATAGGATCAATGAGCACATAACCTAGCCAACAGAAATAACTCTCTCGGCCTTTATCGTATAACTTAATGTTGCATTTTTGTGGTGAAAATAATAACAAAGTTAATAAAGTTTTATAATTTTTACTTAAATATATTTGTTTTCAATTAAAATTATATTTTTGGCTAAAAAAACATTTTTTTTTAACTCTGTTAACTTTAACAGCACTCTGTTAATTTTAACAGTACTCTGTTAATTGCTGAGTGGTTTGAGTATTTGCTAGATAGATTCGAATCTATCTTAATGGACATTTTTTTTGCCTGTTAATTGCCAAAAATAACATTTTAAGTTCTCTTCTAAAATTATTCGATTTGATTGTATGGTTTTTTATTATTATTATTGCCATACTGACCTTCAATTCACCGCACCCTTTCAGCAGACCCTCCTCAATCGATTTGATTTTATTCGCTGATAAATCCAATAATTTCAAATTGTTCAATGGATGAAATTCGGCTGTTGAAAATATTGGATTTAAACTATCGCCCAATAAATTGTTGGCCAATCGCAGCACCGTCAATGTGTCTTTGATACCTTCAAATGCTTTTTCGGGTATACGGCGTATTAGATTATAGGATAAATCCAATTCTTCAATGGGTAAATTTAAATTGCCAAAGTGCTGTAATAATAAAAAATAAATAATAATTATTATACGGTATTTAGATAAATAAATCTGTAAGATAAAATTTAAGAAATATTGATGGCATTTTTACAACTCTTTAAATAAATAATTCAGACAAAATACGGGTAAATCTGGAATACCGAAACTCACCCACTGAGTTTTCCAGATATCTTAAGTAAAATAATATAATTATCCAACTAAGATTCGTAAGATTTTTATGTACATCGTAATTTGTCTGATACATTTCCTCAATGGTTGCAACTTTAACAGCTACAGTGGGTTTATACGGTCAGCAATGTCTCCAATCGAAATTTAGAATTTCGACCTCACATTTGTTTGATAAAAATTGTCTTGTGGTTCATCAGGATCAATAATGTCTGTCAGGCCGTCAGTTTTTTGGAGTGTAATCTTGGATACTCTCAAAAGAGTTTCCGATAAGGACTAACATTTAAGTTCGTCATTCCGTTTGTAACTCATCGAAAGAATAATTTTAGGCCCAACAAAGTATATATATCCTAGATCAGCGTAAAATTCTGTTCGTCTGTTGTAATCACGCTACAGTCAAAATGAATTAAGATAGGAAGCTAAAATTTTGCACAAATCTTTCCTTTCCTGCAGGCAGGTCAAGTTCGAAGATGGGCTATATCGGTCCACGATATCGTTTAGCCCCTATATAATGGTACTACCCGATATTCGGTTTTTGATGATTTTAGCCACATTTTTCAATGGAATTTTCTGAAATTCTACACATGGAGTTTCATGTGAGTACTTTATCCCCTGAAAGAGAATTATTTATATAGGTCCACGATACCGTATTTCCCCAAATAACAGCACTTCCCTATATTCGGCATTTTGATGATTTTAGCCACATTTTTCAATGGAATTGTCTGAAATTCTATACAAGGAGTTCCTTGTAAGTACTTTATCCCCTGAGAGAGAATTATCTATATAAGTTCACGATATCGTATAGGCCCCGATATTCGGTATTTTAATGATTTTAACCACATTTTTCAATGTAATCGTTCGAAATTCTACACAAGGAGTTCTTTGTGAGTACTTCACCCCATGAAAGCGAATTGTCTATATACAGGGTGAGATGAAAAAACTGCAACCGGCTTCATACTGCTGTCATTTAAAAGCCACTCATCCGACAGCTGTTAAAATTATTCCAGTGACAGCTCACTAAATTGTTTACAAGCGTACAAAAGCATTTTGGTGAAATTTTTCCAGAAAAAGAGTTATTCGTGATTAAATTCAAGCGTGATAGTGTGATTTCTTTATCACAGGGTGGAAAACCACAAGTGGCTATCGTTAGAGCACTCCCGCACTTAAATGTGAATAAATCTTTTGTGTCTCGTACCAACGCTCGTTACCGTGATACTGGTAGCGTAGCTTTACGTCAAGGAAGGGGACGGAAGAAAAAAGTAACATCAACAGAAATGGCTCGAAAAGAAGCGACTTGATCGAAACCTTTGTCGCAATGGCCGAAAAATGGCTCGTGAGCTGAACATATCGCAATATTCCATTCGGAAAATATTGAAAAATGAGTTCGGGGTAAAGCTATTGAAAATCCAAAAAGTGCATGAACTTCCACCGCAACAGAAAGAAAATAGACTCAAAAGAGCTAAAGACTTGCTTCGCTTGGCCGAAAGTGGTGAACTGCCGAATTTGGTTTTATCCGATGAGAAACATTCGTTGTCCAGCAGTTTGTAAACAAACAAAATGATCGTGTTTACTTGCCAAAAAGGTCAGCTGAAAATGTACACCTTCGGTTGGCCACCAGAACTCAAGCGACGGCCATGGTGATGGTGTGAGCCGCCATAACAGCTGATGGTCGCTTTCCGCCCGTATTAATCGACCGTGGCATAAGAATAAATGCCAAATATTAATGTGAAAATATTCTGGATGGTGTATTAAAGCCTCCAAACATTTTGCCCGCATTCTTTGGACATTCCAACAGGGCTCAGCATCATCGCACTCAGCATGCGCCAACCAAGAATTGTTACAAAATGAGGTTCTTCGATTCATTTCCAGCGCAAAATAGCCACCAAAATATCCCGATTCCAATCCGTTGGACTATTGTGTGTGGAGTATTTTGGAAAGCAAGATTGGCACTGAAAAATAGCAAAATACCGCAGAGCAACATTCGAGCAGTGTGTGACGGTTTCATTGGCCGTTTGAAGGCCATAAGGCCAAAGGAGACCAATTAGAACAAACTAAATTTATTCTAAAATTTTGTTGCTATTTCCGACATTTTTGCTTTCATTCTATAAAATTAAAAAAAAAAAAAATAATAAAAATTATGTTAAACGCCATAACGCCTTTTTGCAGTCTTCGCTTACATGTTTTTATACCCTCCACCATACTATGGAGAGTATATTAACTTTGTCATTCCGTTTGTAACTTCTCGAGATACTCATGTCAGACCCAATAAAGTATATATATTCTTGATCAGCGTAAAAAGTCGATTTAGCCATGTCCGTCTGTCTGTCCGTCTGTCTGTCCGTCTGTCTGTCTGTTGTAATCACGCTATCTTTCGAACGAATTGAGATAGAAGGCTAAAATTTTGCACACCTGTTTATTTTTCCAGTATGCAGGTTAAGTTCGTAAATGGGCCATGTAGGTCCACATTTTCATATAGCCCCCATATAACGGTACCTCCCGATATTCGGTATTTTGATGTTTTTGGCGACATTATTCACCGGAAATGTTTCAACTTTTGTATTTTAAGTTCGAAACGGATACTACAGCCTAAGACAGAAAATTATCTGTGCAGGTCCACGTCTTCGTATAGCCCCCATATAACGGTACCTCCCAAAATTCGGTATTTGATGATTTAAGCTCCATTATTCACCGGAATTGTTTCAAATTACGTATTTAGAGTTCGTAATGGGAACTATAGTCTGTGACAGAAAAATGACTATGCAGGTCCAGGTCTTCGTATGGGCCCCATATATCAGTACCTCCCTATATTTGGTATTTTGACGAGTTTAGGTACAATATCCACCAAAATTGTTTGAGATATCGTATTTGACGTTAGTAATGGAAGCTATAGCCTGTGACAGAAAATTGTCTATGCTGGTCCAGGTCTTCGCACAGCTCCGATATAACGGCACCTCCTTATATACGATATTTTGATGATTTTAGCTACATTAATCACCGTTTATTTCATGTTTCGAATTTGAATATGGTAATGGCTTATGACAAACAATGCCTATATATGTCCACGTCGTATAGACCCCAATATAACGGCTATATTCGGTATTTTTAAAGTTTTAACAAAATTTTTTAGGGATTTTATTTTTTGAAAATTTCCAAATTCGTTGCAAATGGTGGAGGGTATTAAAAGTTCGGCCCGGCCGAACTTACTGCTTTTTAACTTGTTTGTACTACTTCTGACTCAGTAGGTATGAAAGTGTCTCATATGGTTTCCAACTTCTTATTCACATTTATTATCTTTCCATATCTTCTCTTTCTTTGTTATTATTACATCTGGCTTGAATTAAATTTAAATTTTAGTCGAAAAATTCATTTCGAAAAAGCCAAGTGAACATTGCCTTCGTCGAGATGAAATTATGATATTGGTAGCGATCAAAAAATATTACAAGGCTATCAGTTTTATTTCGAACAACATTTCACTCGGTAATGGAGAGTAATTTGAAGTTAAGCCAATAGAGGAATATCCCAGACTTAAGCAGTCAATTAGTCGAAAAAATATAATTCCATTTTTTTCTATAATTTAATTTAACATTTCTCCGCATTGTCATTGAATGCATGCATGTGTCTTAAGTCTTTTGTTTCCTAAAGCGATTACAAAGAAAGTTGATTATCTTTGGCATATAACAAGAACAACAACAACAAAAATCATATTCTCTTAATTACTTAAGAGATTAATAAAATTACTTAAGATTGATCCGGCATTGGCATACATTCCGATAAACCACAACAATAAACATACGTATGTATCTGCAGACACACGAGTATCTCCATCTGTTCGGATGTGGGTAGGCAGCAAGCGCACACTTGTTAAGTGTGTTAATATTCTTGGCTATTTTTTGTATAACATATCTGAGTTAATTTCTTTAAAATCTTTTCACTTTCATGTGCGCAGCTACAAGAGAGGTGAGTGTGAGTGTTTGTTTGCTGCCGCTGTTCAGATCGAAGTGAAAGTGTTGCCTGTTAAGAAAACTTACTTTCATTCATATTTTGTTGGGTTTTTTTCAGCTTGTTATTGTTGTCTTCTTTATTTCACGTTTTCTTCTCTTCTACATTTCAGTGATCATTTTAAGCATCAACACAACTTTGTTTATCTACAAAAACAAATCTTTAACGTTAAAGTACTTGTTTTGTTTACTTTTTTTCTTAAATTTTTTGTTTTTTTTTTTTTTTTGTGAAGACCCATTGAATTTTGTGCGCATCACTGAAACTCTGGCTTGGACCTGATATCATTTGTTTGGGCTCAGAGATGAAGAAAAAAACAAATACTGAGTGACGTGTGTGACTAAGCTTTTAACTTCAAGTAAAAGTTTATTGCTTTGAGGTACATATCTTCTTTGGTTGGTTTGAATATTTGCTCGTTGATTTTGTTGTTTTTATTTCATTGTTGCAGCTGTAAGCAGCTCCAGCATTTGAAGGCTATTATCTTCATTTCGTGTCTACTGACAATTTATATCTTAATTAATTTAGATTTTGTTTCACTTTTAATTTCTTTAAAACACCTATAACCACCAAACCAGTGACAATGCCAAGGGAAAAATTACTGCTTTATTTTATTTTTTTTTCTTAATTAACCCAACATTGTGTTTCTATTTTGAAATAATCTCCCAAAGATCTTTGAGATTTTTTTTTTGGTTTTAATGCTACCTTTTGTTTTGATTTTAATTAAATTAAATTTGTAATGCACACCGACTGCAACAATGATTGTCAGTCAGCATGGCCACGTTGTTTGAGGTCGATAGGTTCGGTTTTTTTATTGCTTTTTGGTGTCTCTCGGTGGTGTTAGCTGTTGGTGCTATTTTAAATAACCTTGACTTTATTTGAAGTTTGCCAGCGTATGGCTGTGCATTGTTAATGTTTCCATCTGTGGATGGCAATTGTTGCCAGTCAATGGAAACAAAACTCCTCAAAACATGACAGCAAACAATATGGTGTCTTATGGAGTCTTTGTTTTTTTTTAATAGTTCCCTATTAATCTAATAGGATTCGTGATTGTAAACCTAATTGGAAGTGTGTGAAAAAATCTTTATGCAGTAAAAACCTATTTAATTTATATGTAATTATTGTGTGAATAAGAAATATTTTCACAGGATATAGGAATGAATAAGCATAAAAATATATTAGGATGGATGCAAAAGTAGGAATTTTCACCAGACTTCGACTCAACGTCATTTTTATACCCTTCCCCAAAGTATGGAGGGTATATTAAGTTCGTCATTTCTAAAACCTCGAAATATACATTTTAGATCCGACAAAGTGTATATATTTTTGATCAGCATAAAATTTTATGTCGATTTAGCGTTGCACGTCCGTCTGTGCAAATAAAAAAATATTCAGATGTGTTTTAGGTCTGTAGGATTTCCCCATACAGATTTACGCCATATTACTGTACATCCCAATATTCAGTATTTTTATGATTTTAGGTACATTTACAACAGAATTATGTCAAACTCGATATTTGCAAATAATCTGACAAATAATTCATCTATTGGAAAATGTTCAAACGGTCAATGAAACCGTCACACGCTGCCCGAATGTTGCTCTGCGGTATTTTGGTCCATTCCCGGCCAAGCGCTTACATGAGGTGGTCGATACTTTGGCATTTTTTAGTGCCAACTTTTCTTTCCAAAATACTCCAGACACAATAGTCCCACGGATTGGCATTCGGAGATTGATGGCCATTGTGCGCTGGAAATGAAGCGAGGAACCTCATTTTGTAACCATTCTTGGGTGGCGTGTGCTGAGTACTGTTAGAATGTTCAAGATCTGTTTGCGTGCTTAAGGCTTTAATACACCCACCAGAATATTTTCGCCATAATATTCGTCATTTATTCTGATGCCACGGTCGATTAATACGAGCGGAGAGCGACCATCGGCTGTTATGACGGCCCACACCATCACCATGGCGGGCGCTTGAGTTCTGGTGGCCAACCCAAGGTGCACATTTTGGTAAGTAAACACGATCATTTTGTTTTTTTTTTCAAACTGCTGGACAACAAATGTTTTCTCATCGGAGAAAACCAAACTTGGTAGTTCACCACTTTCGGCCAAGCGAAGCAACTCTTTAGCTCATTTGAGTCTATTTTCTTTCTGTTGCGGTGTAAGTTTTAGAATTTTTTTTTAATTTCAAGGTTTTTACCCCGAGCTCATTTTTCAATATTTTCCGAATGGAATTTTTATATATGTTCAGCTCACGAGCCACTTCACTGCGACGCGGGCTTGGATCAAGTCGCTTCTTTACTTTTCGAACCATTTCTGCTAATGTTGCTGTTTTCTTCCGCTCACTTCACTGTAACGAGCGATGGTACGAGACACAAAAGATTTATTCGCACTTAAATGCTGGAGTGCTCTAACGATAGCCACTTGTGGTTTTCCAGCCAAATATAAAGAAATTAGACTATCACGCTTGAGTTTCATCACGAATAAAATTTTTTCTTGAAAATTCTCACCAAAATTCTTTTGTACGCTTGTAAAGAATATTATGAGCTTTCACATGAATAATTTTAACAGCTTTCGGACGAGTGGCTTAGGAATGACAGCAGTCTGAAATTGCAGTTTTTTCATCTCCCCTGATAGTCCAGAGGAGAGGCACCGACTTATATTTGATGGAAATGTTAAGATTTATTAAGTGTTGACTACTTATAGGAGGTGTACGGAAAATTACTGACCCATTTCTTATTTAATTACATTTATGATCACAATTTTGAGAAGTTCGCCTTCTAAGAACACCATTAAGCGTTTATACGAAAAATTTTCGACTGGTGAGGCTCTTTCTAATCCGAAGAGGCCATATAAAAGTCGACCAAGGCGATCGGCCGAGAATATCGCTGTCGTACGAGCCAGTGTTGATAGGTCCCCAAGAACATCCCAAAAACGCCGTTCTCAGCAGTTGGGCATGGCTCGGTCCACTTTAGAACGGATTATTCGCATTGATTTGCATTTGTTCCGGTACAAAAATCAATTGACGCAAAGAATGTTGTCTGCGGACAAGCCTCGTCGATTGGAATGGGCCCAAAGGTCCGTCGAATATGGGCAACCCAGTAGATGGTGTTTGGTAAACCGGACTCATATTATCCTTTTTCGCACTTGACCTCAGTGTAGCCGCAAATCCAAAAAAGTATTTAAAAATCATTTCGAGATCCAACTAGTTTATAGAGAGTCCCTTCTTGCGCACGTCTCTGCCCGAATGTGATTCAAATATAAAGATTTACAGGATTTGAGCTCCATGTTTTAAGTCAGAGGTATGTTAATGGAAGTCATACCTTAGAAATTTCTGAAATTTTATGCACTGTTTTGTAGACAATATTGGCAGCCCATCATCAGCCGCAGTTACCAAGTGAATTTGCTACAATTTAATATTCTGGGTTTTCGTTTGATAATGTCAATCAATGTTGGCCTACGGTTTGACTAAGCTTCTCTTTATCGGCTTAGTCCAATTTTTGGGGAGTGGAAGGATCTAGCTACATTTTTCTGTGGAATTGAATTTTATAATTCAACAATTTGAAGATCACGAAAATGTTCAAATTTAGGTTTGAAAATCACATTTTGAAGACAAATGCTCATTTTTTAACAGCATGAGTTTCGGCTGTTGAAGTTTGGAAAATGAAATTCATCTGTCCACGTTTAGGTATAGACTCTCATATAATGGTTCATCGTGATTTTAATTTTCATGTTGAAGTTTTCGACCCCAATTTCTCACTATAAAAGCTGTAATTAGAAGTCTATGGTTCTCATTGAGTAGTTTAATTCCCCCACAAAAATATTGAATTTAGCTCCACTTGATGTGTCCTATTTTGAAAGTTTTGTTCTCAATTCCTAACAAAATCAGCTGTATTTATTATTTCAGGTGTTTTCATCTCCCCCCGAAACTTCCTAATTTAAGAGTTTTCCGGAATAGCCCATTTGGCTGTAACTCAGGTTTACACTTTTTGGAAGTTATTATAAGTTCGGCATAACAGAACAAAATTAAATATTGATTTAGTTTAAGACTAGTTTTTTGTTAAAAAAAATGCATCAGTATAATTTAATGCTTAAATAACCCTTATCATCGAGCAGTCAGTCCATTTTTGAAGTCGTTAAGTACAGCCCAAAGATTGGCCTGGTAAACGAGAAAAAATTAGTGTTGTCGCAGTGGGAGATATTAGACAGCATAGTTACGGGGAAGTTCAGGTTAATCAATTTTATTTGGGTGCACCCAAACCTTACTGCTAGCTAAGATTAAATATCGAATGATCCATGTTTGGATTTTTAAGCTCTGAAAGAGCAAAATATGTCTTTATTGACTGAGACCTAAAAATTCTGTAAAAATGTCATCATGGCGGAAAATAATATTTTTTTGTGTTCCTTGAAGTTAATGCATTTTATACTAATAATCATATATACATAAGTTTTCTGTTGGAAAACCCCTTACCTGTGCCGGTAAAATTTGTTGGCCACTGTAACGTTGGGAATACGATACAATGGGAGCACCGTACGGCAGCTGAGGAGCTTCACCATGAAATACCGCACGATCACAATCCATGGCCACAGCGCCAAGTTGTCCCGTTGAACCGAAGGCAACAACATTGCATCTGTAAAACAAAAACAAAAATCAAACAAACAATAGTAAGGAAAACATAAAACAAATAAAAAATCAATAAAAACAACAAACGATGAAAAAAAACATCCAAGTCATTGAAGAAGAAAAAAAAACTAAATAGAAAAACTAGTAAAGAAAGTCTTAAAGTCGGGCGGAGCCGACTTTATGATACCCTACACCACTTTGCTAATTTAGTAGAGTTGCGCATAACAATTAAAAGTTTTTATGGGAGAATTCAATCATACACGCTTTGATTATTTAATTATAATTATATAATTTAAAGTTCAAAGTACTAAATATGCCGAAGCATTTGTATATTTTAAATTCGGACTTGTGTTGCGCATTTGATGCACAAATAATTTAAAATCGGATAAAAATATATATGGGAGCTATATCCAAATCGGAACCGATCTCGATAGAATTTGGCAAAGATATTTCTGAGCTGTATTTGATATATTTCCCTGAATATCGTTATTACGGAGTGCATATTACGGTTTTGGGTAACAAATATAGCAAATCGGATGAACAGTATATATGGGAGTTATATCTATATCTGAACCGATCTTTACCAAATTTGACATACTAGCTTCTAGACTCAATTCGGTCGTAAGTGCAACATTTCATTCAATTTTGCCGTTTGGTGCACAATCCAAGGTAAATCGGACGAAGTTATATATGGGAGCTATATCCAAATCTGAACCGATCCCGATAAAATTTAGCAAATGTATTTCTGAGCTGTATTTGATAAATTTCCCCAAATATTGTTGTTACAGAGTGCATATTACGGCTGCGGAGGACAAAAATAGCAAATCGGATGAACAATATATATGGGAGCTATAGCTATATCTGAACCAAATTCGATCAAATTTGGCACACTTATTTTGAGGTCCAATATGACGTGCAAAATTCCATACTATTCGGACTGATATTACACGTTTCGTGCACAATAAAAGGCAAATCGGACGAAGATATATATGGGAGCTATATCTAAATTTTGACCGATTATCTCCAATTTCAATAGGGTTCGTCCTTGGGCCAAACAAATGATTTGTGCAAAATTTCATCAGGATAGGGCAATAAATGCGAACTGTACTTTGTTTACAAAAATACATGGACAGACGGACGGACGGACATGCATATATCGACTCAGAATGTGATTCTATGCAGATCATCAAAAGGAACTATGGGTCTATCTCGTTTCATTTTGCCTGTTACAAACAAATGCACAAAGACATAATACCCTGACCACCTAGTGGTGTAGGGTATAACTAGTGGAAAACATCAAAAACAGATCGATTGAAAATCAATCTGCCATAGGCGGAAATTGTTTTTCGGTTATAAAGTTAGTGTTGTTGTTGTTGTGTTGGTAGTGGTTTTCATTCATTCGCGTTGGGTTTTCTATTAGTGTCGTGTGTTTGTTGTCGTTGTTTTTGATTTTTACTGAAATTCTTTCGAGCTTTTTATGGCCGAGTTATTTGCATAGTTGATTTTTCTCTGTCGCCGCGTTGGGTCCATGTGATGCTGGTTTGGTGCGTTGCTTCTTAGATGACAGTTAGTTTTGTGGCGTTGCGTTAGTTAGTGTTTTTTCACGTCTGTCTTGTTGTCTTTGTTTGAAAATTGTTATTTTTATTTTTTTCTTCTTTTTTACACACCTGCAGGGTAAACGCAAAGCTGGACTCAATTCTACACATGGTCGCCAGGCTTTGATTTGTGACAAATAGAGTAGCAACAACAAGAATATGCTCATGTGTCGTATTCGCTGTGTGTGTCGTTGGTGCGGGAACATCTGCGAAAGAAACCAAAAGAAAGAGAGATGGAATTTATTATTAGTTATTGTTATTGTTATTTATTATTACTATTGTGAACAAAATTATAAATTTTAATTTTCAACAAGTCTAGGAAAATAACTGTAACCTGTTTGTTGAAAATAATGGTTACATAAATTTAGCCCAAAGAATAGGAGCGATAAATCAGTTCTAGAAATATCTTAAAGCAGAAAAAAGAGGAGAGACAAGTAGGTTTTAGAAGAACATTTTGAGTTTCTAAGAGTATTCCATGGATCTTCTAAAATACTCTCTAAAGCTCTTTTGCAACGAAAACCTTGTAAAAGTCGTCATATATAGTGGCCATATACAATACAACCATACAGTTGACTTTTCATAAATTTTGTAAATAAAGAAGGCCTACTCATTAAATTAAATTAAACAATTAAAGTCCTCCTAAGAGTCTTCTTTTCACAGTATAATTTTAAAAGACATTCGACAGAGAAATTACCTTTCAAAAATCTTCCAAACAGTGTCGTCGTTTTAAAAACGCCATTTAAGGGTATTTTATATGCAGAAGGCAACATTTCTGTACAGAGAACACCTCTTAAAAGTTCCATAGGGAAATATTTTCAAATGTCGAAGAAGACATTTAAAGGTTCTTCAACTTGAAGAAAATCATATAATAAAATTCTATACAGAGAAAAGTATTTACCGAGCAGACCATTTACAGGTCTCCCAATTAGTGGAATCCGTTGAAATTTTCTATCTAAAGAATATTTTTTGAAGGTCTTTTAATGGCATTTTCCTTAGCGAAGGTTATTTGAAGGTTCACCGCATAGAAAAGAGCTTTAAAATATAGTCAATATAGAAAGGTCCTTTTAAAGTTCTATAGAGAAAACACATTTTTGGGGTTTCTATACGGAGAAGTATTCCTTTAAAAGAAGACCTTGTAAGGTCTTCTATATGAAGAAAATCTTGCAAGGTCTTAAAAATATCTGGAGAAAACTTTATAAAGAAGATTTTTTGAAGGACTCCTATAGGAAGAAGACCTTGCAATGATCTTTTATAGCAAGCAAAGCTTTTGAACGTCTCAAAAAGTGCCTCTATATAAAGAACTCGAAAAAGAACCTCGAAAAAGTCCTCTATGCGAAAAAATCTCGAAAATGTCATATATAGGAAAAATACCTCGTAAAGGTCCTCTATTCGAAGAGGACCACTAAAATCTCATATATACGAAAAATACCTCTAAAAGGTCCTCTGTTCGAAGAAGACCTCGAAAAGGTCCTCTGTTCGAATAAAACCATGAAAAGGTATTCTATGCGAAGGAGACCTCGAAAATGTCTTCTATATGAAGAAGGCCTTGAAAAGGTTCTCTATACGAACAAGACCTCGAAAATCTTATATAGACGAAGAAGACCTCGAAAAGGTCCTCTATGCGAGGAAGACCTTGAAAAGGTCTTCTGTATGCAAGAAGCCTACGAATAGGTCCCCTATACGAAGAAGAACTCCAAAAAATCTTCTATATGAAGAAGGCCTTGCAAAAGGTTCTCTATACGAACAAGACCTCGAAAATCTTATATAGACGAAGAAGATCTCGAAAAGGTCCTCTATGCGGGGAAGAAATTGATAAGTATTCTATGCAAAGAAAACCTTGAAAACGTCTTTTATACGAAGAAGACTTCCAAAATGTCATATATACGAAGAAGATCTCGAAAAGATCTTCTATGCGAAGAAGAACTTGAAAATGTCCTCTAAGCGGAGAAGACCTCGAAAAGGTTATCTATACGAAGAAGATCTCGAAAAGTTCCTCTATACGAAGAAGATATCGAAAAGGTCTTTTACACGAAGAAGACCTCGAAAGGGACATCGAAAACGTTCTCTATACAAAGAAGGCCTTTAAAAGGTCTTCTATACGAAGAAGGTCTCGAAAAGGTCCGTTATACAAAGAAGAACTTGATAGGGTCCTCTATACGAAAAAAAAGTTAAAAAAGATTCTTAAGGTCTTCCATTGACCTTCTAAAGATTTTTTACGAACAAAGGATTTTCTAACGGTTCCCCACCGATTCAAGACCCTTTGTAGGTCTCCTAAAGATCGAGGATCTTCTCAAACTCTTCTATATAAAAAATACCTCTTCTCCTAAGGAGAAGAGTTTCTTAGAGTTTTCTCTGAATACCAAATACCACCCAAATGTCTGCTATGGATATTGTTCATATTTTTATACCCTCAGCCATATGGCTAGAGAGGGTATATATCATTTAATACGTATCCCAAACTCATCTGGTCTGTTGTGAAAATATAATATATCGGTCTACTCCTTCTAAATGGCTAATATTTGGAATATCCATGAAGCTCATAAAACAGGAAATTAACAGCCGATTCCATTCAGACTTGGCACATCTCAATATTTTTATGAAAATAATACCGTTATAAAGATGGTAGAGATCGAACCATTTCTTCTGGTACCTACCCCGCAAAGGGTCAATGTTTTGAGGAACCAAAACGTTTATAAAATTCGAAATAAGCATCCAATTCTCTTCATATTTTACACATCCCATTATTTCTACTATCGCAAGATCTGCTGTGAAGATGGGATATATCGGTTCACTCCTTCTGATACCTCCCCCACTGAGGGTCAAAATTTTGAATACCCATGAAGCTTATAAAACGCGAAATTAACATCCGATTCCATTTAGACTTGGTATATCTCAATATTTCCATTAACACAAAATCTGTTACAAAGATGGTAGAGATCGGACAATATCTTCGTGTATCTCCTCCACATATGGTTCAAGATTTTGAAAAACAAAACGCTCAAAGAAATCGAAATAACCATCAAACTCTCTTCAAATTTCACACATACCAACTATTTTGCTAACACAAGATCTTTTGTGAAGATGATGTATATCTGCAAACCCTTTCCGGTACCTCAACCGCAAAGGGTCATTACTTTTATCTATTATAACTTGCGAAACAAGTCAGCGATTCTTTACAACTTGCTATATCTAAATATTTTTCTCAGCCACTAAATTGAGATGAATATCGATATTATGATTTCGCATAAAATTGGACATATAGGTTCGATTTTCTTGTAATTTTGCCCATACCAATATTTTTATCTGTATTAGATGAAGCATGAAAATGGAATACTCCGGTCGACTATATGTTGTACACCACGCACACTTTAACATTTTCTAAAAATTATCACATATTTCATATAACAATTTGAATAATCATAAAAGTAAACAAACTATATTTAAATAATCGAACATTGGCTGAGGGTATACATCTGTCGGCAAAACCGACTAATACTTTTTAAATTATATTAAAACTGTCCAAATAGAAGTTTCATTCAAAACAGCTTATATTTTGAATATTCTTGTGAAATCGAGAGTCCAAGATTCAAATTTAAAAAATGCATTTAAATTTGACGATTAATCTCTGTGAAATGGAAAGTCTTTCGCATATCTTTACGATAACTATGCTAATAAAAATGACTTTCTTATCTGAATACCTCGCTGAGACAAAGTCATAATTATCAAATAACACAGATGATGCTTAAATTTCATCCTAATTTGAATTTGCTGCGAGAAACTATAGCATTTTTTTCTTTGTTTTTTTTTCTGCCATAAAATTAGCATGTCTTATAGACCACATAATAATCTCGAAGGCATGCAAAAGAAAACAAGTTAAAAAGCAGTAAGTTCGGCCGGGCCGAACTTTTAATACCCTCCACCATTTACAACGAATTTGGAAATTTTCAAAAAATAAAATCCTTAACAAATTCTGTTAAAATTTTAAAAATACCGAATATAGCCGTTATATTGGGGTCTATACGACGTGGACATACATATGCATTGTTTGTCATAAGCCATTACCATATTCAAATTCGAAACTGGACCCGCACCGACAATTTTCTGTCACAGACTGTAGTTCCCATAACGAACTTCAAATACCAAATTTTAAACAATTCCGGTTAATAATGTCGCTAAAATCATCAAAATACCGAACATAGCGAGGTGCCGTTATATGGGGGCTATACGAAGACGTGGACCTGCACAAACAATTTTCTGTCTTAGGGTGTAGTATCCATTTGGAACTTCAAATACCAAATTTGAAACAATTCCAGTGAATAATGTCGCTAAAATCATCAAAATACCGAATATATTGAGGTACCGTTATATTGGGGCTATACGAAGACGTGGACCTGCAAAGACAATTTTCTGTCTTAGGGTGTAGTATCCATTTGGAACTTCAAAAACCAGATTTGAAACAATTCCCGTGAAAAATGTCGCTAAAATCATCAAAATACCGAATATCGGGAGGTACCGTTATATGGGGGCTATACGAAGACATAGACTTGCACAGACAATTTTCTATCTTAGGGTGTAGTATCCATTTGGAACTTCAAATACCAATTTTGAAACAATTCCGGTGAATAACGTCGCTAAAATCATCAAAATACCGAATATCCGGAGGTACCGTTATATGGGAGCTATATGAAAACGTGGACCTACATGGCCCATTTACGAACTTAACCTGCCTACTGGAAAAATAAACATGTGTGCAAAATTTTAGTCATCTATCTCAATTTATTCGAAAGATAGCGTGATTACAACAGACAGACAGACGGACAGACAGACAGACAGACAGACGGACATCGCTAAATCGACTTAGAATTTTACGCTGATCAAGAATATATATACTTTGTTGGGTCTGACATGAGTATTTCGAGGAGTTACAAACGGAATGACAAAGTTAATATACCCTCCATAGTATGGTGGAGGGTATAAAAAAAACACAAATACAACTTTTATCTTCACTTTCAAATACAACAATAAAATTGCTGTCTACAGTTCGTGGCGGGGGACTTGTTGCAATTTTTCCATTTTTTTCTGTGAAACTGTCACTTTTGTTATTTACAAATTATGATATTGTAGTTTTTGTTTCTTTTTTTTGCCATTGCATACAAAAACAACGAAATAACGACTGTGACATGATTTTTATGTGCAGCCAATAACTACGATTGTTGCCCACTCCTCCCATGTCATTGTTCCAGACATAAATAATAACAAAGACGAAGAAGAAGAGAATAAAACAAATCACAACACGTGAGAAAACCTCAAACCGTAACGGTAACAGTGCAAATGCTCCCCTTCACAATGACTAAGGGAATTCGTGGTTTTGGGTTTCGTACCAACAACAATGACTAATCGTTATGGAAATCCATCGAGTAACGGGAGAAGTTTAGGGAAACGCAAGTTTAAAGCTACATACAGACATGTCTGGGTCTTTAGAAATTAAAAAAAAAATGGCAACCAATTTTTACGAAAATTATTTTCAAAATTCGAGAAAATAATAGAGTTTTCTTTTTTACCCTCCACCATACTATGGAGGGTATATTAATTTTGTCATTCCGTTTGTAACTCCTCGAAATACTCATGTCAGACCCAACAAAGTATATATATTCTTGATCAGTGTAAAATTCTAAGACGATTTAGCCATGTCCGTCTGTCTGTCTGTTTGTCTGTTGTAATCACGCTATCTTTCGAACAAATTGAGATAGAAGGTAAAATTTTGCACACATGTATATTTTCCCAGTAGGCAGGTTAAGTTCGTAAATGAGCCATGTAGGTCCAAGTTATCATATAGCCCCCATATAAGGGTACCTCCCGATATTCGGTATTTTGATGATTTTAGCGACACTATTCGCCGGAATTGTTTCAAATTTGGTATTTGAAGTTCGTAATAGATAGTGCAGCATAAAACAGAAAATGGGCCATATAGGTCCACGTCTTCATATAGCGCCCATATACCGTACCACCGATATTCGGTATTTTGATGATTCTAGCGACATTATTTACCGGGATTGTTTCAAATTTCGCATGTGAAGTTCGTAATGGATACTTCAGCCCATGCCAGAAATTTGTCTGTGCAGGTTCACGTCTTCGTATAGCCCCCATATAACGGTATCCCCCATATTCGGTATTTTGATGATTTTAGCTACATTATAAACAGATTTTTCTTCAAGTTTCGCATTTAAATATTGTAATAACTTATGACAAAAGTTGCCTATGAATGGCCACGTCGTCGTATAAGCATTCGGTATTTTTAAGATTTTAACAGAATTTTTAACGAATTTTATTTTTTGGAAATTGCCAAATTTGTACTAAATGGTGGAGGGTATTAAAAGTTCGACCCGGCCGAACTTACAGCTTTTTTACTTCTTTAACTTAGTCTGAGTGTAAAAAAGATTTCACTTTCAGGAAGAATTGGGGAAATTCTTCGAGCAGGATACACAAAAAACCCGATCTTTTTTTGTAAAGACTTGCAAATTTATTTGTGATGTCGAAATAATTTGAATTGTAATTTTCATCTAGAAAATATGCTGATGAATGAATCATTTCGATAGCGTATTTATTTGATATCAAAACAAGTTAAAAAGTGTCAGTCGGTTTAGCCGACAGATGTATACCCTCACCCAATGTATGATTATTTAAATATATTTTGACTTGTGTTATAAATATTCAAGTTGCTGACCCTCCATTTCGTATCGGTCCTAAATAAATATGATATAAATATTGCGACGTGCCAGGTTTGGACAATATTGGTTACATACTTACTGTAGGTGTGAAATTTGAAGAGAGTTGGATACTTTTTCGCTTTCTTTGAGCGTTTTGTTTTTCAAATCTTGAACCTAATGTGGGAGAGGTACCAGAAGAAATGGTCCGATCTCTACCATTTTTATAGCAAACCTTGAGTTTATGAAAATATTGATATGTTCCAAGTCTGAAATGGAATTAGATGCTCATTTCGCTTTTTTTAAATCGATGTGTGAAATTTGAAGAGACCCGTATGCTTATGTCGGATATTATGATCGTTTTGGTTATTCAAAATGTTGACCCTTTGTGGGGGAGTTGCCAGGAGAAATGGTCCGATGTCCACCTTCTTTATAACAGATTCTGTGTTTATGGAAATATTTAGAAGTGCCAAGTCTGAATGGAATCTGATGTTAATTTCGCATTTTATGAGCTTCATGGATATTCAAAATGTTGACCCCCTAATGGGGGAGGTACCAGAAGAAGTGGACCGATGTATTACTTCTTCACCCCAGACCTAGGGTTAATACAACTACTGTGATGTGTGTAATTTGAAGACAATCGGACTCTTACATCACATTTTATAAGAGTTATAATTATTTAAAATGTTGACCCTTTGTAGGGGAGGTACTTGATGGAGTGGACCGATATTGTCCATTTTCTCTCCTGACCTAGCACTGATGCAAATATTAGGATGTGTAAAGTTGAAGCGAAATCGGATTATGTATTCTCTTTCTGTGTAGCAAAATATTTTTTTTTTTGAAATGTTGACCTTTTGGGGGGAGGTGTCTGATGGGATCGACCGAGTCTACCTGACGTAGCGCTGATGCAAATATTAGGATTCGCAAAATTGCAGCAAAATCGGACTATCCTTTTTTTTCTGTGCAGCAAAATATATATATATATATATATATATATATATATATATATATATATATATATATATATATATATATATATATATTTTTTTTTTTTTTTTTTTTTAAATTAGGACCTTTGTGGTGGAGGTACCAAAAGGAGTCGGCCGATATGGTCCATCTCCAAACTCGATCTAAAATTGATAACAATATTACGATGTACCAAATTTGGACCAAATCGGATACTACCTTCGTGAGTTATCGTGCGTTCCAGCCAGCAGACCGACAGGCGGACGGACGGACATCGCTAGATCGACTCCAAATGTCCTGAAACGGATTTGGTCTATAGAGACCTAGGGTCTAAAACCGTTATTTCGTTGACGCAAGTTTTGGCCATATCAAATGATATACAGGGTGAGATGAAAAAACTGCAACCAACTTCAAAAAGTGCAAGAACTTACACCGCAACAGAAAGAAAATAGACTTAAAAGAGCTAAAGAGTTGCTTCGCTTGGCCGAAAGTGGTGAACTGTCCGATGAGAAAACATTCGTTGTCCAGCAGTTTGTAAACAAACAAAATGATCGTGTTTACGTGCCAAGAGGTCAGTTGAAAATGTGCACCTTCGGTCGGCCACCAGAACTCAAGCGCCGGCCATAGTGATGGTGTGGGCCGTCATAACAGCCGATGGTCGATCCCCGCTCGCATTTATCGACCGTGACACCTGAATAAATGCCGAATATTATCGCGAAAATATTCTGGAGGGTGTATTAAATGCTTTTGGCCCCAGCCCTTGGACATTCCAACAGAACTCAGCACCATCGCACTCATCCCGCGCCACCCAAGAATGGCTACCAAAATCTCCGGATACCAATCCGTTGGACTATTGTGTCTGAAGTATTTTGGAAAGCTAGGTTGACACTAAAAAAATACCAAAGTGTAGATCACCTCAAGCAAGCGCTTCGTCGGGAATAAGTCAAAATACCGCAGAGCAACAGCGTGTGGCGATTTCATTGGCCGTTTGAGGGTCATAATTCGTGCCAAAGGTGACCAATTCGAACAAATCTAAACTTATTCTAAAAGTTGATGCTATTTTCGACCTTTTATGCTTTCATTCAAAAATTAAAAAAAAGTAAATCTTATGGCGTTTGACTTTGTTGCAGTTTTTTTATTTCGCCCTGTACATGATGTCGATTTCAAATTAAAAGTACCTCAAATTTCAGTACACCTTATGTGGTATAGGCTACCATTTTTTCCATTATTGCTTTCTTCTTAGGATCTTTATTTTAAAGGTGTTCTTCCGTTTGCTGTTTCTGTAAAATATCATTACAGCCAGAGGACTAAGTTTCTTACTTAATAAAAAAAAAATGGCGGAAGAAAAATCGAATATTAATAACGGATTTATTTTGTTAGATCATAAATCATTTGAATCATAAACAACTAAGAATTTACCACAAAGCTTTCACTTCAAAGTAAAGAACGCGGATAATCAAAAATCAAGTTTGCTGCCTAAGTCTTAAGTTTTTTTTTTGTTTCCCCTAAAGCGTGCAACAAATACATCCATTATGCATAACGGCTTGGCCTACAAAAGAAACATCTAATGATTACAACAATGGAAAGAAATAATCTCGCAACAACACCTAGCCATGTTATATCATTAGCAATTCCCAAAACTTCTTACGAACAGCCATAACAATATTGAAATTTCGTTATGATTTTGATAAATTATATTCTGTGCTCGTATAATATTTTCTCCTGTGGCTCTAATATTTATTTGATAGCTGTTGAAAATCCATTAAACTCTAAGAATTACATGCTTATCAAACTTGATTATTATTTGATTACGTTTTCATGATGATCATAATGATTATAATGGGTGATGACGACCATCCAATAACACTTGATATGTATTATTCCAAGAGGTGTTGATTTGAGACTACTACCAACTCCATCATTGTTGTTTTCTTGTCTAATACAAAAGAAACTCCTATCTCCGGCCCCTCACAATACTCTTCTTCGTTTTTGTTCTTAATGAACAAAACGGAGGGGGATGTTTTGCCAATACAGTTATTTCTATTGCTGTCCATAACAAGCCACCGTCTGGCCACCACACATTTATGATTTCGTGCTTGACGTTCCAGTGTAATTATATGTCTTGACTCTCTCTACTCTCTTACAATTGAAGCACAACCAAGCGTAACCAAAAATAAGACTCCAGCTAGACATTAGTTTATGAAAATGTGGAGTTGCACAAAGAAAATCACACGAAATGCTGATTGGGTGCTGCTGGCCAATGGAGATCAAAATTACCGTGGAGAAAAGGGGAGTTTCAAATATCCATTAGGAGATGGTTGGATGGATAGTGAATAGACGACACATCACGGGTCCCCTGTGGTCTGAATGTCTTCTTTAGGTCTTCTATGGATTGAAGAATTTTTATACATCTTCTAGGGATCGTCTAGAGGTCTTTAATGAATAGAATACCTCATTTAGGTATTTTATGAATATAAGACCTTCTAAGAATAGGAGACCTTCAATGGGTCTTCTATGAATAAAATGCCTCATATGGGTCTTCTATGAATAAAAGACCTCATATGGGTGTGCTCTGGATAGAATACTTTCTATAAGTCTTCTATGGACAGATGACCTTCTATAGGTCTTCCATGAAAAGAATACCATCTATAGGTCTTCTGAGAGTGGGAAAGAGGAAACTCCTATCCCCTCCCCCCACAACACTCATCAACGAAATTTTGATTGGGTACTACTGGCCACTGAGATTAAGATTACCGAAGTGGAGAAGGGTACTTTTTGGAGGCTTTCCACAAAGGGATTGAATGAAGGTAATCTTAAGGTCTCCTGTGGATGACTATTTTTTTCCTCTGGGGATTGAAAGGCTTCCATAGGAGCCTTATCAATAGAAGACTTTCTTACTTATATGGATTGAAAATCATCTAGAGATCTTCTATGGATAGATGACCTTCTGTGGATAGAAGACCTACCAACGGTCAGGAGACCGATGGGCAGAAGACCTTCTATAAATCAACTATGGATAGAAAACCTTTTATAGATTTTCTATGAACAGAGTACCTTCTATAGTTCTTCTATGGATACACAGTCCTTCTGAGAATCGAAAATCGTCCATTGGTTTCCTTGGATAGAAGACTATCAATGGGTTCTATGGATATAAATCTTTTATAGGTCTCGTATGTATAGAAGACCTCCTATCGGTTTTCTATGGATAGTACATCTTCTATAGGTCTTCTGGGGATTAAAGACCATCTATAGGTCTTTCGTGGATGAAAACACCTTCTATAGATCTTCTAGGTATTGCAGACCTTCTATAGGTTTACTATGGGTCTTCTATGAATAGAAGATCTCTTTTTTCTATGAGTAGAAGACAACAATAGCCAACTTTGCTTTCCAAAATACTCCAGACACAATAGTACAAACGACTGGTATCTGGAGATTTTGGTGGCCGTTGTCCGTTGGAAATGAAGCAAGGAATCTCATTTTGTAACCATTCTTCGGTGGCACGTGCTGAGTGCGATGGTGCTGAGTCCTGTTGGAATGTCCAAGGTCTGCGACCAAAATGTTTGCGTGCCCAATGCTTTAATAAACCCTTCAGAATATTTTTGCGATAATATTCGGCATTTATTCTGATGCCATGGTCGATTAATACGATCGGAGAGCTGTTATGGCGGCCCACACCATTACCATGGCCGGCGCGTGAGTTCTGGTGGCCTACCGAAGGTGAACATTTTCAGCTGAACTCCTTGGAAAGTAAACACGATCATTTTGTTTTTTACAAACTGCTGAACAACGAATGTTTTCTCATCGGAGAAAACCAAATTCGGCAGTTCCCCACATTCGGCAAAGAGAAGCAACTCTTTAGATCTTTTGAGTCTATTTTATTTCTGTTGCGGTGTACGTTCTTGCACTTTTTGAAATTTCAATGGCTCATTTTTCAAAAATTTCCGAATGCAATATTGCGATATGCGGATTTCGATCAATTCGCTTCTTTACTTTTCGAATCATTTCTACTGATGTTGGTGTTTTCTTCCATCCACTTCCTTGACGTCGGGCTACGCTACCAGTATCACGGTAAAATGTTCTCCATAAATCCTTCTATGGATTTTCTAGGTGTTGAAGACCTTATATATATTTTCTATGCATAGATGCCCCCCTATGGGTCTTCTATGGATAAAAAACCTTCTCGTGGTTTGCTACTGATGGAAGGCCTTCTATGGATCTTCTATGAATAGAAGACCTTCTATGGGACTTCTGTGAATAGAAGACCATCTATAGATCTTCTATGAATAGAAGACCATCTTTAGGTATTCTATGGATAGGGGAGTTTCTATTAAAAGAAGACCCTCTAATGGTCTTCTGTGAGTACCTTCTATAGTTATTCTATTGTCTGAAGACCATATATAGGCCTTCTGAGGATCGAAAATCTTCAATTGGTCTTCTTTTACTGGCCTTCTATGGATAGAAGACTATAATTAGGATTTCTATGGAAAGAGGACATTCTATTGGCCATCTATGGATATAAGTCTTTTATATATCTTGTATGGATAGAAGACCGTATATCGGTCTTCTAAGTTTTGTATACTTTCTTCTACGGATAGAAAACCTTCTCGGTGTCTCCTACGGATAGAAGAAATTCTATCGGTCTTCCATAAATGGAAGAACTTCTATTGTTTTTTTTACCAGGGGATTTTCTATGGAAAGAAGACCTTTTATAGGTCTTCTTCAAATAGAAAACCTTCTAAAGGTCTTCTAAAATAAACCTTCTATAGGTTTCCTAAGGATATAAGACCCTCTAATTGCCTCTATGTATAAAAATCCTACTATAGGCCCCCTCCTGATGTTTTGTATGGATAGAAACCTTGCTAAAGCTCTTTTACTGATACAAGACCTTATTTTATGCTTCGCAGACTCTTTGCAATTCCGGGCATGCCTCTTACCTTAACAAGAAGCGGATATCATTGATAAATGTTTTTCTATGATTTCTATGACAATCTTTCATTCCTCTTTTCTCTCTTCTATGCATTTATTAATCATTTTATTTTATTATGTTGACTCATTTGATAAATGACAAAGTGTTTTTTTTTGTGCTGTGATTGTGTCTTTGTCTTAGTGCCTTAGGTGTTTTGTGGTTTTTCATAGATATCTGCATGTAAGTATGTGTAGATGTCTGTGGATATGCAAAACTTTAAAAGTCAACATAATAACATTATTGTATAGCGGTTTTCGACTGGCGGTTACAGTTGCCTTTGTGATTGTATGTGACGTTTAGCGTGCGTTCATATTTTCTGTTTTTGTGTGATGTGGTTTCTCTTTACGAACTTGAACTTGGCAAACGGGTATTCTTTACTTGATTCTATAAATGTTTGTATGTTTGTTTTTGTTTTTTGCTAAATGACTATTTTGCTTATTAAATAAAGAAATATATATGTAGTGATGTTTAGAAGTTAGGGGGATTGTTTGAGGTCGTGTGGGATTTTTTAAGATACATTCTTTTTTTTTCCTTTAATAAAATAAATTCTTATAATTTGTGAGTGTTGATTTTAAGAATCTTGGCAATATTTTATAAAAAATATTTTAAAAGGTTAGCAATGATGTATGCATAATAAAAGACTTAAGAAACGAACAGCCATAAGATTATTTGATTTTTATACCCTACACCACAAGGTGGTCAGGATATTATGTCTTTGTGCATTTGTTTGTAACAGGCAAAAGGAAAGGAGATAGACCCATAGTTCCTTTTGATGATCTGCATAGAATCACATTCTGAGTCGATTTATGCATGTCCGTCCGTCCGACTGTCCGTCTGTACATGTATTTTTGTAAACAAAGTACAGTTCGCATTTATTGCCCTATCCAGATGAAATTTTGCACATATCATTTGTTTGGCCCAAGGACGAACCCTATTGAAATTGGATATAATCGGTCAAAATTTAGATATAGCTCCCATATATATCTTCGTCCGATTTGCCCTTTATTGTGCACCAAACGTCTAATATTTGCCCAAATAGTATGGAATTTTGCACATATAACCAAATTAGACCTGAAAATAAGTATGCCAAATTTGATCGAAATCGGTTCAGATATAGCTATAGCTCCCATATATATTGTTCATCCGATTTGTTATTTTTATCCTCCGCAGCCATAATATGCATTCTGTAACAACAGTATTTGGAGAAATATATCAAATGCAGCTCAGAAATACCTTTGTTAAATTTTATCGAGATCGGTTCAGATTTGGATATAGCTCCCATATATAACTTCGTCCGATTTACCTTGGATTGTGCACCAAACGTCTAATATTTGTCAAAATGGGATGGAATTTGGCACTTACAACCGAATTGAGTCTAGAAGCTAGTATGCCAAATTTGAAGATCGGTTCAGATATAGCTATAGCTCCCATATATAATGTTCATCCGATTTGATATATATGTTATCCACAGCCGTAATATGCACTCCGTAACAACGATATTCAGGGAAATATATCAAATACAGCTCAGAAATATCTTTGCCAAATTTTATCGAGATCGGTTCCGATTTGGATATAGCTCCCATATATATCTTTATCCGATTTCAAATTAATTGTGCACCAAATGGGCAATACAAGTCCGAATTTAAGAGATAAAAATGCTTCGGCATATTGAGTCTTTTGAACTTGAAATTATAATTATAATCGTAGCGTGTATGATTGAACTCTCCCATAATAACTTTTAATTGTTATGTGGAGCTCTTCTAAATTAGCAAAGTGGTGCAGGGTATCATAAAGTCGGCCCCGCCCGACTTTAAGACTTTCTTTACTGGTTTTTTTTTTTTGTTAAAATTTTACTGTTAACTTTCAAATGGTGCTAAAACCGCAATACATGTAAAGGTAGCATCGACGAATTCAGCCGGACCACAAACCCATAAATCACCCTGGTCATGGTTTAGGCTTCAATCCTTCATCATAAGCAATCAATGTTCTGGCCAGTCATTCAACGGAAACACCCAGCAACATGGAAAGGAAATTCACCCGATCACATTGTTGTTTCAACTTCAAAGTGTGAAATGTGTATTTTTGCTCTCTCACCGTCATTACATTTGTCGACAATGTACTGACAGCCACTTATTACTGCCATTTGAAATCGCCAACACGAATTTGTTGCTTTTATTTCTTCAGCAAGCAATTATAATTGCGTGCAAAATAAGACATGATTTACTTCCTACTGTTATTAAGTGGAATTATAATTTAAGAAAAAAAAAAAAATAAATGCAAGTCTAACGCATTGTCTTAACATTTCAAAGACAATGGTGGCATACGTCCGAAAGGAAAACACATATTAACCATGAAAATTATATAAAAATGTCCGGCACTTATTTCCTTTGGAAAATGTGAAGGAAAATTATTTAAAGTAATTACACATAGCTATACTTCAAAGCATTGAAAATGTTGCAAAGTAATGAAATTACTAATTTTAAAAATTGAAAATGTTGTTCCTTTTTGCTCCAACTATGTAAGGGTGAGATAAAAAAACAACTGAAACAAAGTCAAATGCCATAATTTTTATATATATTTTTTTAAATTTTATTGAATGAAAGCAAAAAATGTTGGAAATAGCATCAAATTTTAGAATAAGTTTAGATTTGTTCGAATTGGTCACATTTGGCACGAATTATGATCTTCAAACGGCCAATGAAGCCATCACACGTTGTCCGAATGTTGCTCTGCGGTATTTTGACCATTCCCGGCGAAGCGTTTGCTTGAGGTGATCGACACTGGTATTTTTTAGCGCCAACCTTGCTTTCAAAAATACTCCAGATACAATAGTCCAACCGATTGTTATCTTGGTAACCATTCTTTGGTGGCGCGTGCTGAGTGTGATGGCGTGCCCAAGGCTTTAATACACCCTTCAGAATATTTTCGTGATAATATTCGCCATTTATTCTGATTAGAGTTCGAGTGGAGAGCGACCATCGGCTGTCATGGCGGTCCACATAATCACCTGGCCGGCGCTCGAGTTCTGGTGGCTAACTGAAGGTGCGCATTTTCAGCTGACCTCTTTGGCAAGTAAGCACGATCATTTTGTTTGCTTACAAACTGCTGGACAACGAATGTTTTCTCATCGGAGAAAACCAAATTCGGCAGTTCACCACTTTCGACTCTTTAGTTCTTTTACCCCCAGCTCATTTTTCAATATTTGGCGAATGAAATATTGCGATATGTTCAGCTCACGAGCCATTTATCGGCCACTGCAACGCGGCTTTCGATCAAATCGCTTCTTTACTTTCGAACCATTTCTGCTGCTGTTTCTGTTTTTTTCCGTCCACTTCCTTGACGTCGGGCTACGCTACCAGTATCACGGTAACGAGCGATGGTACGAGGCACAAAAAACTTATTCACCTTTAAATACTGGAGTGCTCTAACGATAGCCACTTGTGGTTTTCCAGCCAAATATAAAGAAATCACATTATCACGCTTGAACTCCTTCACGAATAACTTATTTTCTGGAAAATTCTCTCCAAATGCTTTGGTACGCTTGTAAACAATATAATCAGCTGTCACTGGAATAATTTTAATAACTGTCGGACGAGTGGCTTAGAAATGACAGTAGTCTGAAGTTGGTTGCAGTTTTTTGATCTCACCCTGTATATATTGTATTTAAAAACATTTTTTAAATAATCGCTTTCTAAAAATAACTCCTTTGTCGTCTATATAAAGGGTGATTTTTAAGAGCTATGGAAAAGTCTAAAATACACTTGAAATTCAGAAAATCCATGAAATCCTTCTTAGAATTGATAGTACGGTTCGTATAATCTAATGTCTGAAGACAAGTTCATGCAAATGTGATTACGACTACGCCTTAAATGGATGGTATCTCATGAATGGCCGGTATCTCCGAATGTTGTCTTCCAATGCGTCAATTGATGTCATGTGTATGGACTATGTTTCTCTACAAAATCGAATAATTCTGCTTAATGCATTTGATCAAAAAATGAGCTTTGTCGCTGCATACAATTGTCAGATAAACAAGTTAAAAAGTATCAGTCGATTCTGCCGACAGATGTATACCTTCAGCCAATGATCGATTATTTAAATATATTTTCACTTCTATGGAGTGGCGACCTGCCGGGTATGGTCTCTATTGGTAACTTCATCATAAAATCCATATTCATCTCAAATTTCTGGTTGAGAGAAATATATATAACAAATTGTAAAGAATCGCTGACTTGTTTTGTAAGTTATGACAGATAAAAGTATTAAAAATTGTGACCCTTTGTGGGTGAGGTGCCAGAAGGGATTTGCAGCTATATATCATCTTCACAACAGATCTTGTGTTACTTAGCAAAAATGCTTCTATGTGTGAAATTTGAAGAGAGTTGAATGCTTATTTGGCTTACTTTGAGCGTCTGGTTTCTCAAAATTTTGAACACTATGTTGGGAGGTACCAGAAGAAATGGTCCGATCTCGACCATCTTTATAACAGATCTTGTGTTGATGGAAATATTGAGATTTGCCAAGTCGGATGTTAAGTTAGAGTTTTATGAGCTCCATTGATATTCAAAATTTTGACCCTTTGCGAGGGAGATACCAGAAGGAATGGTCCGATCTCTACCGCCTTGTGTTGATTCAGACGTGCCAAGTCTAAATGAAATCGTATGTTTTTTTCGTGTTTTATGAGCTGAATGAATATTCAACATTTCGACCTTTTGTGGGGGAGGTACCAGGAGGAGTTGACCGCTATATTCCATCTTAACACCAGACCTTTGGTTAATAAAATTATTTGGATGTGTGAAATTTGAAGACAATTGGACTCTTACATCACATTTTATAAGAGTTGTAATTATTGAAAATGTTGACCCTCTGTATTTTCGCATCTGACCTAGCACTGACGCAAATATTCGGATTTGCAAAGTTGGAGCAAAATCTGATTATCGTTTCTCTTTCTGTCCAGATAATATATATATTCTTTTAAATTTCGATCTTTTGTGGGGTAGGAACCAGAAGGAGTGTACCGAAGACGTGGTCCTGCATAAGTAAATTATGTCATAGGCTGTAGTAATTGTTCCGAACTTTATTTGCGAAATTGGAATAACGTTGCCAAGATAATCAAATTAGCGAATTTCGGGAGGAATCGTTATATAGGGGATTTATGATATCGTGGACCCATGTAGACAAGGAGATCCTTGGATTTTAAGAAAATTCAATTTAAAATTTTTGCTGAAATCCTCAAAATACCGAATATTGGGGGGTACCTTTATATGAGGGTCTATGCGATATCGTGGACCTAGGTAGGCAATTCTCTTCTAGGGGATAAAGTACTCACAAGGAGAATTTTCCGACAACTCCATTGAAAATGTGACCAAAATCTTCAAAAAAAAAAAAAAAAAAAAAAAAAAAAAAACGATTATATGGCGATACCGTTATATGGGGACTATACGATATCGTGGACCTATATAGACAATTCTCTTTCAGGGGATAAAGTACTCACAAGGAACTTCTTGTGTGAATTTTCAGACAATTCTGTTGAAAAATGTGGCTAAAATCATCAAAATACTTAATGTCGGGGGTACCGTTATATGGAGGTATATAACGGAGGTAGTATATACTATGTCGAGGACCTATATAGATAGCTCTCTTTCAAGGGGTAAAGTAATCACAAGGAACTCCTTGTGTAGAATTTCAGACAATTCCATTGAAAAATGTGGCTAAATCATCACAATAACCAATATGGAGGGTAACGTTATACGATATCGTAGACCGATATAGGCCATCTTCGAACTTGATCTGTGCAAATTTTTAGCTTCCCATTTTAATTCGTTTTGACTGTAGCGTGATTACAACAGACAGACGGACAGGTCTAAATCGTCTTAGAATTTTACACTGATCAAGAATATATACATTGTTGGGTCTAAAATTATTATTTCGATGAGTAAAAAATGGGATGACGAACTTAGTATACCCTCCATACTATGTATGGTGGAGGGTATACAAAATATTCTTTAAACCAAAAGTGTCATCAGCTTGTTTTTGTGGGGACTATATACAACGTCTTCAGTTTTAGACATTTTAATGGTATTTGAATATTTTCATTTCTGACGATTTTTCCAATTTTTATTAATGTTTTATTTTAAATATCCCCCTATAAATATCAACTGCAATCTTTAATCTTCTTATACACACATGCCTCTAGTGAAAGACAATCCATAAAATATATGCAAGTACAACATTCCAAATTTCACTTTAACAAAGATTAATTTATTCACTCATCTATCCCACAAACAACCAGCGATCCACCCACACAGCCGGCCATTCCATTCCATCCACATTGCATCAATTAATTGTTTTTGGCCAATATCCGACAGTTAACTAAACTAGTTTACCGCTTTTTTACTACTACTGCTTGGGTGTTTGGTATGTGGCAACCAAAGTGATTTCTGGCCAAAATGGAGAAGGCCTTAGAAGTGTGAGAGACAAAGAACTCCCTCGTCGATGGTGCGGTTCGTTCAATAATTGCAACAGGCCGCCGCGGCGGTATAACAAGACTTGTAATAACAAGAAAATCGAAATAAAAAACAAATTGCAGGTGTTTGGAGGTTTTTATATTTATTTATTTATTCACTTAATCAGTCTTTCGTTGTCTGGAAGTTGATTATTTTGCTGTTGGTGTGAGAGGTTAGTTGCAAAGCCGTTACTGTAGTTGTTGATCTTTACTCGACGAGGGGCATTGTTAAATAGGTACGTGTGTTGGCGCTGCGATTTGACCACCTAGTGCTTTTTAATATTGAGGAATACTTAGGGGTATATGTATATCCATACATATATGCATGTACGGATTGTATTGATTTAATTGATTTTTTGGTTATTTTAAATGATGTAATTTGAAGGTTATTGAGATTGGGAGTTTTTCAATTATTCATTTGAAATAATTAAAAACCGCACCATCATTACTGGACGGATGTGAAACTAATTTTTAAATTGGTGGTTGGGGATGCATTACTTCGGAATTTGCAAAGTTTTTTTTTTTTTATTTTTCCCATTATAAAATATTTTATTTTGGAATCCTTAGATGTAGAAAATGTTCACTACAAATGTATTTTCCTTTTATGTAACGGTACATTTATATTTGACATGACGGTGGCATCCTTTCCTCCAGATGTGGGGAATTGAAAATTTGATCTCAATTTTTTGTTTTTATACCCTCCACCATAGTATGGAGGGTATATTAAGTTTGTCATTCTGTTTGAAACACCTCGAAATATACATTTTAGACCCCAAAAAAATATATATTTTTGATTAGCATAAAATTCTATGTCGATTTAGTGATGTCCGTCTATCTATCCGTCTCTGGAAATCACTCTAGCTTCCGAACGAAACGAAGTAGATTGATAAAATTTTACTCAAATGTATATTATGTCTGCAGGACTTTTGGTATTGAAAGTTGGCCATGTAGGTCCACGTTTTGGTATAGCCCCCATATAACGGTACCTCCCGATATTCGGTATTTAGGTGATTTAAGCGACATTATTCACCGGAATTGTTTCAAATTTTGTATTTGAAGTTCGTAATCGATAAAATTGTCTGTGCAGGTCCACGTCTTTGTATAGCCCCCATATAACGGTACCTCCCGACATTCGGTACGTTTTCGATTTTAGCGACATTAATAACCGGAATTGTTTCAAATTTGGTATATGTAATTCGAAGTGGATACTTCAGTCTAAGACAGAAAATTGTCTGTGCAGGTCCACGTTTTCGTATAGCCCCCATATAACGGTACCTCTCGATATTCGGTATATTGATGATTTTAGCGACATTATTCACTGGAATTTTTTCAAATTTGGTATTTGAACTTCGAAATGGATACTTCAGCCTAAGACAGAAAATTGTCTGTACAGGTCCACGTTTCCGTATAGCCGCCATATAATGGTACCTCCCGATATTCGGTACTTTGGTGATTTTAGCGATATTATTCACCGAAATTGTTTCAAATTTGGTATTTGAAGTTCGAAATAGATACTACAGTCTATGACAGAAAATTGTCTGTTCAGGTTCACATTTTGGTACAGCTTCTATACAACGGTACCTCCCGATATTCGGTATTTTGTTGATTTTAGCGATATTATTCACCGGAATTGTCTCAAATTTGGTATTTGAAGTTCTTAATGGATACTACAGCCTAAGACAGAAAATTGTTTATGCAGGTCCACGTCTTCGTATAGCCGCCATAGAACGGTACCTTCCGAAATTCGGTATTTTGATGATTTTAACGACATCATTCACCGGAATTGTTTCAAATTTGGTATTTGATGTTCGTAATGGATCCTACAGCCTAAGACAGAAAATTGTCTGTGCAGGTCCACGTCTACGTAAAGCCACCATATTACGGTATCGGTATTTTGATGATTTTAGCTACATTATTCACCGATTTTTTTTAAGTTTCGCATTTGAATATTGTAATGGCTTATGACAAAAGTTACCTATGCAGGTCCATGTCGTCGTATATATAAGAGCAACACTCGGTATTTTTAAGATTTTAATAGAATTTTTAACGGATTTTATCGATTTTCAGATTGCCGAATTCGTTCCAAATGGCGGAGGGTATTCAAAGTTCGGCCCGGCTGAACTTACAGCTTTTTTACTCGTTTTTTTTTTTTTTTTAATTTTCCTACAGCTGTTCGTGAAGGTTTATATACACCACAATTAAAACCGAACAACGTCCTAACGGCATCTAAGAAAATAATCAATTACCTTATGTTTTTTATCTGAAAAGATTATCATAGTACAATAATAATTATCATATAATTACCCTTGCAAAGACATTTTTACTTTACATATAGGAAATTCATTCATTTTTATATCACTGCATAGAAATCTCAATGAATGGACGAAAGGCCCTTTACTCTCTTTAGGGAAAATGAAAAAAACAGAAACAAAAACAACACACGCAACACTTCAACTTAGACATGCGTGTGAACAATTACTATGCGCATTTTTGCAAACAAGAAAAAAAGATCACAGAAGTAATGAAAAAAGCTTAACAACCCACCAAACTACCTTAACAATTGGAATTTTTGAGGAAGCAAAAGAAAACAAAGAAAGTTTATAATGGAGTTGCCACCAACATTGCCATCGTCCGAATTGCCTACCAACATTCGCAACAATTGTGAACAATCTTTTCAAGAGATACCAAAAAAATCTCTCATAATCTGCGTTTTTTCACAGCCGGTCATTGTACTGCCATAGAATAATTTCATTTAATTACCATTCTCCCTGTGTTGTCATTTCTTTTAATGATAGGCCATAAAAATTTCAAAAAATGAAGTGCTATAGTTTTTGGTTGGTATGGGAACAAATAATAACATTTCACATTATCAAATGGACAAAGAAAGGAAATTAAAATTATCTACGATTTTATAAGCATGATGGGGTAACTAATGTTGACATCTCTTGCTCTCTCAAGGAAATTGTCGATAATTAAACTGTAAATATTTTCATGAATTTTTTGACTTTTATGTACGGGAAACGAACGCTTCTTGTCCAAATGGTGTTTTTATAGCCTCAGCCATATGGCAAGAGAGGGTACATATCATTTGATGCGGCCTAAACGTGGCTAATCGAAATAAATCCGTTTCAGGACACTTGGAGTCGATCTGGCGATGTCCGTCCGTCAGTCTGCTGACTGGTGCGCATAATAATTCTCGAAGGTCTAAACTTGGTAAATCGTAATATTATTATCAAATTTAGATCGAGTTCGGATATAGGCAATATCGCTTCACTCCTTCCGGATTCGAAAACTAAGTCGACATTTTCAAAAAAGTATTTTACTGCACAGATAATCCGACTTTGCTAATCTTAATATTTGCATCAGTGCTAGGTCAGGCGCGCAAATGGACAATATCGGTCCACTCTATCAAGTATCTCACCCACAAAGAGTCAAAATTTTGAATAATTAAAATTCTTATAAAATGTGGTGTAAGAGTCCGATTGTCTTAAGAATACACACATCACAATATTTTTATTAACCCAAGGTCTGGTGTGAAGATGGGATATATATATCGGTCCACTCCTTCTGGTATCTCCTCCACAAAGGGTCAAAATTTTGAATATCCATGAAGCCCATAAAAAGCGAAATCAACATCCGATTCTATTCGGACTTTGTACATCTCAATGTTTCCATCAACACAATATCTGTTATAAAGATGGTAGAGATCGGATCAATTCTTCTGGTACCTCCCACACATAGGGTTGAAGATTTTGAAAAACAAAAAGCTCAAAGAAAACGAAATAAGCATCTAACTTTATTCAAATATCACAAATATTTTTGCTACCGCAAGATCTGTTTTCAAGATAATAGCTATCTACCAACCCCTTCTGGTACCTCACCTACAAAGGATCACAAGTTCCTATCCTTATATCTGTCATAACTTGCGAAACAAGTCAGCTATTCTTTACAACTTTTTTTTATATTTTTTTTATTCTAAATACAGGGTTGCCCATATTCGACGGACCTTTATCCCCATTCCAATCGACGAGGCTTGTCCTCAGGCAACATTCTTTGCGTCAATTGAATTTTGTACGGGAACAAATGCAAATCAATGCGAATAATCCGTTGCAAAGTGGACCGAGCCATGCCCAACTGCTGAGAACGGCGTTTTGGGATGTTCTTGGGGACCTCTCAACACTGGCTCGTACGGCAGCGATATTCTCGGCCGATCGCCTTGGTCGACTTTTATATGGCCTCTTCCGATTAGAAAGAGCCTTACCAGTCTAAAATTTTTCGTATAAACGCTTAATGGTGTTCCTAGAAGGCGCACTTCTCACATTTTTTAATGTTTTAAAAGCACGTTGAGTTTTCACAATTGACTTCTGCTGTTGAATGTAAATTTCAACTATTTCAGAGCGCTCGCGTGGCGTGTATTGACATCTCTGTCAAAAGTTATGGCGTTGCCAGATGGGTCCGTCGAATATGGGCAACCCTGTATTTCTTTTAACCAGAAATCTGACATGAATATGTAATTGATCGGAATTTATGATTTCGCATAACATTCGATATAAATGTTCGATTTCTTTAAAATTTTGCACATACCAAAATTTGTATCGGTATTAGATGAAGTATGGAAATCGAATACATCGGTCCGCTATATATGGTACCTCACGCATTATCAAAAATTTTCCAAAAATTTGCACATATCTCATATTAAGTATAGGAAGTAGTCGATATAGTTCAAATCTGGCACGTTATAATATTTATATCAGATTTAGGTCAGATACGAATTGGACAATATTGGCCAACTGCTTCGAAACCTCCTCTATAAAGGTTCAACAGTTTGAATAATCATAACTCAAGGCTGGGTGGTATACAGGGTGAGATGAAAAAACTGCAACCAACTTCAGAATGCTGTCATTTCTAAGTCACTCGTCCGACAGCTGTTAAAATTATTCCAGTGACAGCTCACTAAATTGTTTACAAGCATACAAAAGCATTTTTGTGAGAATTTTCCAGAAAAAAAGTTATTCGTGATGGAATTTAAGCGTGATAGTGTGATTTCTTTATATTTGGCTGGAAAACCACAAGTGGCTATCGTTAGAGCACTCCAGCATTTAAATGTGAATAAATCTTTTGTGTCTCGTGCCATCGCTCGTTACCGTGATACTGGTAGCGTAGCCCGACGTCAAGGAAGTGGACGGAAGAAAACAGCAACTTCAGCAGATATGATTCGAAAAGTGATGGTGTGGGCCGCCATAACAGCTGATGATCGCTATCCGCACGTATTCATCGATCGTGGCATCAGAATAAATGCCGAATGTTATCGCGGACTCAGCACCATCGCACTCAGCACGCGCCGCCCAAGAATGATTAAAAAATGAGATTTCTCGTTTCATTTCCAGCGCACAATGGCAACCAAAATCTCCGGATACCAATCCCTTGGACTATTGTGTCTGGAGTATTTTGGAAAGCAAGGTTGGCACTAAAAAATACCAAAGTGTCGATCACCTCAAGCAAGCCCTTCGCCCGGCATGGGCCAAAATACTGCAGGACAACATTCGGGCAGCGTGTGACGGTTTCATTGGCCGTTTGAAGGCCATAATTCGTGCCAAAGGTGACCAATTCGAACAAATCTAAAGTTATTCTAAAATTTGATGCTATTTCCGACATTTTTTGCTTTCATTCAATAAATTAAAAAAAAAATGTAACAATTATGGCATTTGACAGAGTTGCAGTTTTTTAGCTTACCCTGTATACGTCATCAGCATAAAATTCTATGTCGATTTAACGATATCCGTCCTTGTGTCCGTCTATCCGTCTGTGGAAATCACTCTAGCTTCCGAACGAAATGAAATAGATTCATAAAATTTTACTCGAATGTATATTATGTCTGCAGGACTTTTGGTATTGAAAATGGGCGATGTAGGTCCACCTTTTTTGCATAACGGCACCTCCTGATATTCTGTATTTGTATGATTTTAGCGACATTATTCACCGGAATTATTTCAAATTTTGTATCTGAAGTTCGTAATGGATACTACAGCCTAAGACAGAAAATTGTCTGTGCATGTCTACGTCTTCGTATAGCCCCCATGTAACGTTACCTCCCGATATTCGGTATTTTGATTATTTTACCGACATTATTCACCGGAATTGTTTCAACTTTGGCATTTGAAGTTCGTAATGGATACTACAGCCTAAGACAGAAAATTGTCTGTGCAGGTCCACGTCTTCGTATAGCCCCAATATAACGGTTCCTCCCGATATTCGGTATTTTGATTATTTTAGCGTCATTATTCCCCGGAATTGTTTCAAATTTGGTATTTGAAGTTCGTAATGGATACTACAGCCTAAGACAGAAAATTGTCTGAGCATGTCCACGTCTTCGTATAGCCTCCCGATATTGGGTATATTGATTGATCGATTTTAGCGACATTATTTAAGGGAATTGTTTCAAATTTGGTATTTGATGTTCGTGATGGATACTACAGCCTAAGACAGAAAATTGTCTGTGCAGGTCCAAGTCTTTGTATAGCCCCAATATAACGGTACCTCCCGACATTCGGTATTTTGATGATTTAAGCGACATTATTCACCAGAATTGTTTCAAATTTGGCATTTAAAGTTCGTAATGGATACTACAGCCTATGACAGAAAATTGTCCGAAATACACATTTTAGACCCCACAAAATATATATATTCTTGATCAGCATAACATTCTATGTCGATTGAGCGATGTCTGTCCGTCTGTGCAAATAACTCTAGCTTCCGAAGAAATTGAACTAGGTTGAAGAATTGTACTCAAATGTATATTATGTCTGCAGAATTTTATTCACCGATTTTTTTTCAAGTTTCGCATTTGAATATTGTAATGGCTTATGACAAAAGTTGCCTATGCAGGTCCACGTCGTCGCATAGACCCTAATATAATATCTACCTTCGCTATTTTTAAGATTTTAACAGAATATTTAATGTATTTTAGCTTTTTTTTTGAAAATTGCCAAATTCGTTCCAAATGGTGAAGGCCATTCAAAGTTTTTTTTTTTAGTTTCATATACTATTTAGATATGGCGAAAATTTGGACATATTTTGACTTGATTTTTTAATTCTTAAATACTCATAGCCACCTGTGCTCAATGTTTCCGTTTTAAAAATTATTATATTTGTTTTTGATTAACGTCATTAAAAAAAAAAAAACAGAAATCATAAATATATCATAACTTTTATAAAGAATCAATTAAACATAACCAAAAATAGCCTAACTCCTTAAATATTGACATTTCGGGGTTTTTAGCATAGTTTTGTTTGCAGTTTCTTAAAAAGGAAAAATAGCCTATTTTAAAATGCTCATAACTCCTTAAATAATGACATTTCGGGGTTTTTGGCATCGTTTTGATTGCAGTTTCTTAAAGAGGAAAAATAGCCTATTTTATAATGCTCATAACTCAATTCTCATAACCTGTCAATATATTTATAACACTTTATTATTGAAATTGTGAGGATGATAAACAAGTACCGTTGTTTCAACTTTACAAGTACTTTTCAGAGAAAATCACTTTACATGACTCCATAAAATGTTGCACTGACTCACTCACTGTCCAGTGCAATCAAGCAATGGTTTACACAGCTGTGACTTTTGGCATTAACGATGTTTATGTGATTGGGTAACGTGTATGGCTACTTTTATTGACAATATAAATTTTATTTGCATTTATTGGCTGGTATAAGAATTTACAATTGCATTATGGAGACTCCGAAATTTCTGTGGGAAAATAAGATTTACCAAAACAAAATCAAACAATTATGGTATGGGTATGAAATTGGGGCAATCCTTATCGACCCATCCATACATGATTGAAATTGTTACACAAACACTATGATTGAAAGACATTTACATTTGCCATAACCCAATGTTACATTCATCAGCTTAATTAAGTTTACTTCCTTCTTAAGTGGCGTGTAAACATTTCGAAAATCATTTCAAAACATCATCACATATTTACTTACCATGGCGAAAAAAAAACACGTAAAAAAGCTGTAAGTTCGGCCGGGTCGAACTTTTAATACCCTCCACCATTTGGTACAAATTTTTCCAAAAAAAAAATTAAAAAAAAAAAAAATAATAAAATCCGTTTAAAATTATGTTAAAATCTTAAAAATACCAAATGCCTATACGACGACGTAGACCTGCATAGGCAACTTTTGTCATAAGTTATTACAATATTTAAATGCGAAACTTGAAGAAAAATCTGTTTATAATGTAGCTAAAATCATCAAAATACCGAATACAGGGGGTACCGTTATATGGGGGCTAAACGAAGGCGTGGACCTGCACAGACAATTTTCTGGCATGGGCTGAAGTATCCATTACGAATTTCACATGAGAAATTTGAAACAATCCCGGTAAATAATGTCGCTAAAATCATTAAAATAGCGAATATCGGGGGGTACGGTATATGGGGGCTATATGATAACTTGGACCTACATGGCCCATTTACGAACTTAACCTGCCTACTGGCAAAATATACATGTGTGCAAAATTTTAGCCTTCTATCTCAATTTGTTCGAAAGATAGCGTTATTACAACAGACAGACGGACAGACAGACAGGCACACAGACAGACAGACATGGCTAAATCGCTGATCAAGAATATATATACTTTGTTGGGTCTGACATGAGTATTTCGAGGAGTTACAAACGGAATGACAGAGTTAATATACCCTCCATATTATGGTGGAGGGTATAAAAACGTTGGTTATGCGATTTTATGTTTGTCATTTGAGAAGGGGGATAAATAAACATCATGTTTGTGTCTTAAGTCTTTTGTTTTCATTATGCGAAAATTACTCATGTAAATAACGCACCCATAAAAATCACTGGGAGTTGATGGCGTTTTCTTTCTATTTGTTTGTTGTATTTTTCAAGCGTTCCTCAAATTATCTCATAACATAAAAGTGTACAATAAATTTAGCCAAAATGAAAAATTAAGCTTTCACATGGTTCAGTGATCGGCGACAATAACACACACACACACACAAAGGCCAAAAACGATGAAGCCAGAGGAAATTGAGATTGCCAAGACTTTATGAAAACCTAATTTTTTCTGGTTGTTTGACGGTTTGGGCAAGTGATCAGAATAAATGAATCTCATTAAAATTGTGGTGGAATTTATGTGGCTGCAAGAAGATTTTTTCGTGCATTTTTTTGTTTTATTTTTTGAAATTGTTTGTATGTACTTCATCTTTTTGTTTTGGCTGTAATTAAGGTAGTCAGCGTTTTTTTTTTATCATCATTTTTTTTTACCCACAACATTAGACATTAGTTGGGTTGTGGTAAAATATGCCAACTCTTGGCTTACTGACGACTGACGATGATCATCATCATCAGCATTGTTATTTGTTTTTCTAAACCACAGCCACACAAAACCCCTTGTGACCCATTTTTCATTCTCTCTCTATATCTATCTTCTCATACTTTGAAGATATGAGAAGAATTTCTAACAGCAAACGGTAGATGATGGGTTTGGTGGGGCTCGTGTTGTTTTGATGTTGTTAGTTTTTGGTGTTTTTGTTTCAATTTGTGGCTAGTAGTCTTGGTATATTGAACAAAAAAATTTATTTGCAAAATATATTTCCACTTGGTATGGCTTTTTATGGGCGTTGTTTATTTATGATGTCAGATTTTTATAAAGAATTTTTGAAATAAGGGTGGATCCTATAGGAGTTGCCTTTTGACTTATGTCATATGCGTTGAAACGTACTCGCCCAATTATGAATTTAGCAAATATCTACAAAATAAAACAAATATGAAATATTTCCTGATTTATATCAAGCAATTACATGATTGGTTTATTGGTGAGGGAGGTGGAGAAAATGGAGAACCCTTTCGTCGTAAGAACCTTTCACACCAAAAAAAAAAAGTTGACACTTCCAGTGGTTGAAATTTGTTGTAGACTCTAACCCTCTGGATGATAATATTCAATAGGGTTCCAGTATAGCACCCATATAATATTCGGTGTACCGACTTTTTGCATTTAAATGATTTTATCCACATTTTTCGTCATATAGAATTTGCCAATTGAGGTTTGTGTAGGTAAATGATAATAAATAGATTTTATCTTAAAACAAGTAAAAAAAGGAACGAATTTGACAATTTTCGAAAAAAAAAAATAAAATCCGTTAAAAACCATGTTAAAATCTTAAATATAGCGAATGTAGCTTTAATACTAGTGTCTATATGACGACGTGGACCTGCATAGGTAACATTTGTCATAAGCCATTATAATATTCAAATGCGAAACTTGAAAAAAATCTCGATAAATAAAGTAGCTGAAATCATCAAAAAAATGGAATATCGGGAGGTACCGTTATATGGAGGCCATACGAAGACGTGGACCTATATATATATATACATAGGAAAGTATATATGGGTCTTCCTATCTCGCCGAGCTGAGACGATGTATGTATGTCCGTCCGTCCGTCTATCCATGTCCATCCATCCAGGTCGCAATTATGGCCCAATCTTCACGAAATTTAGAATGGAGGTGGAGCTAGGGTCAGAATAGAACCCTATTTCTTTTGGAGATGATCGCATAATATTTAGGGATTGAAATGGACCAAAAACTGAACAAATTCCTGACTTTGCACTTGCTCTACAGGTCGCAATTATAGACCAATCCAAGCGGAAGTTAGCATGGGGCTAGAGCTTAGGGCTGGGCAGAAGCCTTCCAATTTTAAGGGTCATCGGGCAATATTTAGTGGGTGAAATAGACCACAACATTTGTGTTAAATAAAAGTCATATTTTCCATTAAACCGCGTATATTTTTAATCCCGGCGAAATCACAAATAGACGAACATGTCAATTCTGACAGTTACGTAGATGCCGATAGTAAATATATCGGTTATCTATAGCGAAATATATACAATGTGTATATACAAAGGAAGGGGATGTTAGTTAGAATGCTTATATCTCAAGAATGTCTGGACCGATTTTGACAAATGTTGTCAGTTCAGAATGCCCTCTTGACATAAAAGCATAAAATCTAAAAAAATCGCACCAATAATGGTGTTAATATAGATTTTGTAGTATTTTGTGATATTTTTTTTTCATATTTTTTATCGCATGCGATTTTTTCAATTTACTTTTAATATTTTGTAATATTTTTTCACCTTACAACACAGTTTGGGGATATTATATAAGTATTTCAAATATCGTCCGATCCTCACGAAAATTTTCACAAGGGTATTGTTGGGCTCAGAAGGGCTAGGCCTATTGTTTTCAAAGATGATCGCAATATATTAGGGGTTGAAATGGACCAACAACTAAAAATGTTCCTGATTTTGCAGCCATTATAAAGGTCACAAATAGAAACCAAAGGACTCGAAATCTCGCATAAAGTTAGAGTTTAGGACAGCGGGTACAATAGACCACTAATTTTGTGTGAAAAATACCTGCATTACTTACAGGCGATATCCGAAATACACAAAAGGCAAACTTCTGGCTTTTTTATGCTGATTTCGTTGACGAATATAGCCAAATATCGTAGACAAGCAAATCATATAGATGAGTCTAAAATTGGAGGTACGGAGGGGCTTCTTGCTTTTGAAGATGATTGCAAAATATTTAGGGGTTCAAATTAACCAAAAACAGAAATGTTTTCCCGATTACACAATTGAAGCCAATCGACACGCCTGTGAAGAGAGTTAAGGACAGGGAAGAATTTTAGCATTTTGGATGACCATTGGATTATATTTAGCTGTAAAATGGACTACAACAACTAACAGCCCGACGGAGTGCATAAATATTGGGGAAATGTCCCTAGTCGAAATCCTAATTTCAAAAGCGAAATCTTCCAAAATGGATTTGGACATAAGGGGGCTTCTAACATATTGTAGTGTTGTAGGGTATAACATAGTCGGCCCTGCACTACTATAGTCTTTGCTTACTTGTTTCGTATAGGCCCCATATAACGGTACCTCCATACGTTTGGTATTTTGATGATTTCTGTCACACTTTCACCGGAATTTAGTATTTCATGCCTTTGTGTAGATACCATATAACGGTATTTCTTTATTTTCGGACCAGAATTATTTGAGTTTCGAAATTTGAGGTTGTCAGTGGGTACTGCTTCTTATGATCAAACATTGCCCATACAAACTCACTCCTTCGTGTTTCTAACACATTGCTTTAACAATGGTGTATCTCTCGAATGAATACGTATTCCTTGGCTAAAGAATAAAAAAATAGATAGCACTGATTCTTCATACACTACAAAAAACAACTACTTATATGTAGACTTATTTGTGACCAATGAATTAACTTAGTTTATATTGGTAATTCGTTTTGCAATAAGTTTTTCTACTGAATGACCGTTTTTCGTTTTAGTAGGTCTTTATCACTAAATTTTAACAATTGAATCCCAAAATTTCTGTTTACAGTCCTCGCTAAAAAATGTCAAATTTTAAAGCTATCGATAAAAAGCTGTGGTACGAGATAAGCTAAAAATATTGTGTTTTCCTTCTACGTCTTATGTCCGAATTTTTATTCAACATTTCTGCAATATTTTGTACTCCTCTCAATCTTGGGCTTGGCTTTGTTATATTTTAAACTACGTCCAAAATATCACGCCTTTTTTTCATAAATTCCATCAAAAACAACCTCACATTACCCTCTTTAAATAATTAAAATTATTTTTAGCAAAAGAATCCAACAAAGATCGCCTAAATAACATCCATTTAAAGAAAACCAGTTATAAAAAACACATTTTTTTGAAAGCGAAACCTTGTTCACAAAAACAAATTCTCATCAAACATCATCATCTCAACAAGCCCGACAGACAGACAGACAGTCAGCTTTTTGACAAGTTGAAAATATTCATTAGAGCTCTTGTGATGATTGTTAATGTCCATACTGGGTTATGTTAATTTATGTACATTCTTAATATTTTAACGAAAACACACACAAGCATGCAGAACGGTTTGGGATCTCAGTGAAATCTCTTGAAAAGCCGCATTTATTTTTGGTTTGCTGGGAACTTTCTAAATATGGTAAGGCCAGAAATTTAAACAAAATCTGTTTGGAAATAGATGTCAGTTGGTTTTGGAAATAATAAGTGTGTGTTTAAAAAATAGATTTGTGTTAAACAAACAAATATATAATTAGGGGGGAAAACTAATATAATAATTAATGGTTAATAATTTAATTTTGGGATTGGTTGTTAAGATGACTGACTGTGTAATGGTTTCATCAATGACCAAGGTAACGGCTAAAGTAAAAGTATTAAAATTGAGAATGATTGCCTTGGTCCCCTAGATGTGGATTACTATTGGCGCGTGGACGAATCTTATGCTAATCAGAATATATATACACTTTGTTGGGACTAAAATCCTTATTTCGAGAAGTCACAATCAGAATGGCAATTGTAAAGTAGCCTCCATACTTTGGTGTAGGGTGTGAAAAATCTCAAGGACTTCCCAGAAATAATAAATTTGTTACAAAAGAGTTTTTAAATCTTAATGGTAACAGGTAAAAAAGCAGTAAGTTCGACCGGGCCGGACTTTTAATACCCTCCACCATTTGGAACGAATTAGAAAATTTTCAAGAAAAAAAAAAAAAAAAAAAAAAAAATCCATTAAAAATTATTTTAAAATCTTTAAAATATCTAATATAAGAAGGTGCCGATATGTGGGGATATACGATATTGTGGACCTATAAAGACAAATCTATGTCTGCGTGTAACGTACTCACAAGGAACTCCTTGTGTGGATTTTCAAAATACCGAATATAGCGGGGTATCGTTATATGGGAGCTATACGTTATCGTTAACCTATATAGAGAATTCTCTGTCGGAGGTAAAGTGCTCACAAAGAACCCCTTGTGACCATTCCATTGAAAAATGTGGATAAAATCATCAAAATACCAAATATCGCTATACGATATGGTGGACTTATATAGATAATTCTCTGCCGAGGTATAAAGTACCCACAAGGAACTCCTTGTGTGGATTTTCAGACAATTCCGATGAAAAATGTGGGTAAAATCATGAAAATACCGAATATCGGGGGTACCGTTATATGGGGGATATACGATATCGTGGACCTGTATAGACAATTCTCTCTCAGGGGGTAAAGAACTCACAAGGAACTACTTGTGTGGATTTAAAGACAATTACATTGAAAAATGTGGCTAACATCATCAAAATACCGAATATCGGTCGGTACAGTTATATGGGGGATATACGATATCGTGGACCTATATAGACAATTCTTTGCCGAGGTATAAAGTACCAACAAGGAACTACTTGTGTGGATTTTCAGACAATTCCACTGAAAAATGTGGCTAAAATCATCAAAATACCGAATATCGGGGGTATCGTTATATGGGGGCTATACGACATCGTGGACCGATATAGCCCATCTTCGAACTTGACCTGCCAGAAGACAAAAGAGAGATCTGTGCAAAATTTTAGCTTCTTATCTTAATTCGTTTAGACTGTAGCGTGATTACAACTGACGGATGGACGGACGGACAGACGGACGGACAGGGCTAAATCGTCTTAGAATTTTACGCTGATCAAGAATATATATACTTTGTTGGGCCTGACATGAGTATTTCGAGGAGTTAGAAACGGAATGACAAAATTAATATACCCTCCATAGTATGGTGGATGGTATAAAAACGGGGTCTGCTGTAAATCAAAACTCCAAAAAATCTAGTAAAATTTTGTTAAATCCTTTATCCTGAGAGTTTCCCAAAACCCAGACTACTTTTTCAAAATGCTTGCTTTGCTTTATCAGTCACTCAACCTTTTTATACCCTACACCACATAGTGGTAAGAGTATTACGTCTTTCCGCATTTGTTTGTAAAATGGAGAAGGAAGCGAGATAGACACATAGTGACTTTTGAGGATCTTCATGGCATCACTTTCTGGATAGATTTATGCATGCCCATCCGTCTGTCCATGTGTTTATGTGGACAAAATGCAGGTCGCATTTATTATCCGATTGAGATGAAATTTTCCAAACAATATCTGTTTGGCCCAAGGACGAACCCTATTGAAATCAGCTTAAAATTAGATATAGCTTCCATACAGTTTTTCCACCGATCTCAGGTTAATTGTGCACCGAATGGGCAATATCAGTCCAAATGACCTGAATTTTGGCACATCCAACCGGATTACTTCAAGTTCAGATACAGCTATAGCTCCCATATACATGTTTCATCGGATTTGGGGTTTTAAGTCCCTCAAATTCGTAATATGTACTCCACAACCAAAATCTCGGAAATAAGTGTCTAAAATTTTGTCATGATCGGTTCAGATTTGGATGTAGCTCCCATACATATCGTTTTCCGAGTTTAGATTTTTTGGGCACAAAATGGATAGTATCAGCCCAAATGGACTGAATTTTGGTAATTCCGACTGAATTTATCCTAGAAACAAGCACTACAAATTTGGTGAAAACCGGTTCAGATATAGCTATAGCAATCATATTCATATGATTTGGGGTTTTGAGTCCCTCACAAGTGTTCAGATTTGGATATACAGGCTGATATAAAAAACTGCAACTAAGCCAAATGCCATAATTTTTAATTTTATTGAACTAAAGCAAACAATGTCGGAAATAGCATCAAATTTAAGAATAAGTTTAGATTTGTTTGGCACGAATTATGGCCTTCAAACGGCCCATGAAAACGTCACTCGCTGCCCGAATGTGGCTTTTCGATATTATGGCCCATTCCCGGCGAAGCGCTTGATTGAGGTGATCGGCACTTTGGTATTTTTTAGTGCCAACCTTGCTTTCTAAAACACGGATTGCTATCCGCAGATTTTGGTAGCCATGGTGCGCTGGAAATGAAGCGAGGAACCTAATTTTGTAACCATTCTTTGGTGACGCGTGCTGAATGCGAAATTCTAATGTCGATTAATACGAGCGTAGATCGACCATCGGCTGTTATGGCGGCCCATACCATCACCATGGCCGGCGCTTGAGTTCTGGTGGCCAACCGAAGGTGCACATTTTCAGCTGACCTCTTTGGCAAGTAAACACGATCATTTTGTTTGTTTACAAACTGCTGAACAACGAAGGTTTTCTCATCGGAGATAACCATATTCGGCAGTTCACCACTTTCGGCCAAGCGAAGCAACTCTTTAGCTCTTTTGAGTCTATTTTCTTTCTGTTTCGGCTTTACACGAGCTCATTTTTCAATATTTGCCGAATGGAATATTGCGATATGTTCAGCTCACGAGCCATTTTTCGGTCACTGGGACGCGGGTTTCGATCAAGTAGCTTCTTTACTTTTCGAACCATATCTGCTGATGTTGCTGTTTTCTTCCGTCCACTTTCTTGACGCCGGGATACTAGTATCGCGGTAACGAGCGATGGTACGAGACGCAAAAAATTTATTCACATTTAAATGCTGGAGTCCTCTAACGATAGCCACTTATGGGTTTTCCAGGCAAATATAAAGAAATCACACTGTCACGCATTAATTCCATCACGATTACCTCTTTTTCTGGAAAATTCTCACGAAAATGCTTTTGTACGCTTGCAAGTAATATAATGAGCTGTCACTGGAATAATTTTAACAGCTGTCGGACGAGTGGCTTAGAAATGACAGCATTCTGAAGTTGGTTGCAGTTTTTTCATCTCACCCTGTATATGTATTGTTAGATTTGGGGTTTTAAGTCCCTAAAATACGTAATATGCACTCCGCAACAATAATATTTGATACCATATATCAGACACTGCTCGAAAATACTTCTGCCAAATTTTTGTCGAGACGGTTCAGATTTTTATATAGCTTCGACATTCTTCTTCATTCGATTTTACGGTTATTGCACATCATATGTGTAATATAAACACAAATTGGTTAGATTTTTTTTATATTCAACCGAATTTTTTCATATGGTGAAACTCTGTCAGGTATATCTGGTCTGGTATATTGCTCCAAAAAATATTTTAATATAATCCTCTTCGAAGTCATATCATGTACTATACAGCAATGTTATTTGGTTCAGAGTTGGCATGATCTACTTCACATAAATTCCCAATTAATTTTTTTTGTTACAGAAGCTCTGCGAAACACGCATAGTGGTGTAGGGTATCATATAGTCGGCCTCGCCCGACTTTTGAACTTTCCTTACTGGTTTAAATATTCCCTCCTAACAAATGGTCGAACATTTCATCATTACTGGTATACTCCCAACACATATGTCAAAAATAATTATTGTTTATTGGCAATAAATCGCTAAATTGCTGTTCACTCACCGGCCATATTTTCCTAGACCTATAATTAATGTTGACGAAAATTACAAAACTACACCTACCAAGAAATATCCCACATATTTTGTTTTACAAAAGTTTTTCGTCATTTAATTCTCTCGGCAAGCAAACGATTCAAGGTAATCGCAATGCATTGCCCCCATAAGTTTTGAGGTGCATCAAAATTGTTTTTCAAAGTCAAGTTCGTTGCTTAAGTCTTTTGTTTTCTTAAAAAAAAAACACAACAAAATTCCTTGGCTTCCATTGGTTTTATTTAAAAAATTAAAAAAAAATAAAACAAATAAAATAGCTAAACTACAAAACATTCGATGTAACTATGATTGCAGGTTTTATTTTATTTCTTGTTTTCTATAAACAAAAGATCAGCTTCCAGCAATTTTTACTATATACGAATAGCGTAACCTTGGTTAACAGGTTTGTTTTTGTTTTTTTTTTTTTGTCCATCGATGTTTTTGCCTGAAATGATGAATTCATGGATGCAGCGCAAAAGATGCCACCAGAAATGGCGTGGATGCTGCCGCTACAAAAGGCCTTTAAAAGAATTCATTGACTTTAAGCTACAGTCGTTGCAATGGTGGCTGGCAACAATAACCAAAACATCTTCTTATTGGCAGATGCTGAAAATCGATAAACCGAACCTATAACAATGTCATGAAGATCAAAGCCAGCAAGCGTTGTGTTTGTTGAATCGTGGAATTGGAAATAAGGAAATCAAAAATGTAAGGGGTCGCATTTAGCAAGTTGAAAAGTAGTATCGTGAAGGTTACAAAAGCTTGTAAGCTGTACTTATAAGATGGTGTTTTAACTACCAACATCAGAAATCGAAAAAATGCATCTAATGGACATAATAAAATTATGATTTCAAATACCCGGTAAATGGGAAAGTTGCTTATGATTGGGTGTATGTCGAAGGGGCCATAAATAAGGACGCGTGTCTTTAGAAATTAGGAAGTTGTAGAGTTTTCAAAAGACGATTTTATTAATATTTAAATGCTGAATGAGTTCCTAAAAATGTAATTTTACGTTAATGTGGCCCACTCGAATATATCACTGCGAGGTTATGCCTACTTATGTATTTACTACAATTTTCTCAGCTATATGTAATGCTTCGACCACATGCCTAGTCCGAAAGGATTGTAATTTGACAGTCTTCGACTATTTAATAAATTCTTTAATATTTGGTTAGCTCCACAAATAACAATATTTTAAGATTTTATTTTCAATATTATTATCAATATGGATTCAGGAATCATCGTAAAGTATTGGATAGTTGGACCAGACATATAGCTCACCCTATATGTAATATAAACACAAATTGGTTAGATTTTTTTATATTCAATTTTACCACTTACTGAAACTTGGACATGCGCCAATAAATATATTTTTTTTATATAACCCACCTCGAAGTCATATCATGCATATTTATCTGGGTAAACACAGGGTGAGATGAAAAAAAAAACTGCAACCAACTTAAAACTGCTGTCATTTCTAAGGCACTCGTCCGACAGCTGTTAGAATTATTCCAGTGATAGCTCAATATATTGTTTAGAAGCGTACAAAAGCATTTTGCTGAGAAATTTTCAGAAAAAAGTTATTCGTGATGGAATTTAAACGTGATAGTGTGATATCTTTATATTTGGCTTCAAAACCACAAGTGGCTATCGTTAGAGCACTCCAGAAATTAAATGTGAATAAATCTTTTGTGACTCGTACCATCGCTCGTTACCATGATACTAGTAGCGTAGCCCGACGTCAAGGAAGTGGACGGAAGAAAACAGCAACATCGGCAGAAATGTTTCGAAAAGTAAAGAAGCTCGACTTGATCGAAACCCGCGTCGGATTGACCGAAAAATGGCTCGTGAGCTGAACATATCGCAATATTCCATTTGGAAAATATTAAAAAATGAGCTCGTGGTAAAGCCATAGAAATTTCAAAAAGTGCAAGAACTTACACCGCAGCTGAAAGAAAATTGACTCAAAAGCGCTAAAGAGTTGCTTCGCTTGGCCGAAAGTGGTGAACTGTCGAATTTAGTTTTCTCCGATGAGAAAACATTCGTTGTCCAGCAGTTTGTAAACAAACAAAATGATCGTGTTTAGTTGCAAAAGAGGTCAGCTGAAAATGTGCACCTTCGGTTGGCCACCAGAACTCAAGCGCCGGCCATGGTTATTGTGTGGGCCGCCATAACAGCCGATGATCGCTCTCCGATTAATCGACCGTGGCATCAGAATAAATGCCGAATATTATCGCGAAAATATTCTGGGGGGTGTATTACAGCCTTGGGCAAGCAAACATTTTGGCCGCAGACCTTGGACATTCCAACAGGTCTTAGCACCATCGCACTCAGCACGCGCCACCCAAGAATGGTTACAAAATGAGGTTCCTCGCTTCATTTTCAGCCCACAATGGCCACCAAAATCCCCAGTCTGCAGTATTTGGGAAAGCAAGGTTGGCACTAAAAAATACCAAAGTGTCGATCACCTCAAGTAAGCGCTTCACCGGGAATGGGCCAAAATACCTCAGACCAACATTCGGACAGCGTGTGACGCTTTCATTGGCCATTTTAAGGGCATAATTTATGCCAAAGGTGAGCAACTCGAAGAACTCTAAACTTATTCTAAAATTTGATGCTATTTCCGACATTTTTTGCTTTCATTCCATGAATTTAAAAAAAAAAAATGTAAAAATTATGGCGTTTGACTTTGTTGCAGTTTTTTTTTATCTCACCCTGCCCTTTTTCGTAATAATCGCATCCTCAATTAAATTGTTGTGTAGTTTTTTACTGGTACCCTAATAGCATTGCAAACGTGTTGTGGGTCAATGCTTCTTAATAGAATCATATCCCATTATTTTCCGATTTCAATATAATTTGACAAAATTTACTTTTACACAAAATCCTGTCACACCTTCCATATTTCATTGAAATTTGTTTGGTGCATCAAATATGTGAAATCGGCAGAGAATATATATGGGACCTATGGCCAAATTTTAACGGATTTCTAATTAATTTGTCAACTTTATTATTGCAGCTAAATTCCACCAAATTTATTTTTGTACCAAATTTCGTCACTTATGCCGAATTTCATTTGAATCGGACATACGTATCGTGTTTGGTGCATTAAATGTGGGAAATCGTCCGGAATTATGTATGGAAGCTATATCCATATCTGAAGCGATTTCAATATAATTTGGCGCATTAATTTTCTGATCGTATGACATCATTCATATTCAATTTCGTTGGAGTCGAACATACATATCGGGTTTGGTGCATCAAATAAACGAAATCGGTACAGGGTTGCCCATATTCGACGGACCTTTGGGCTCATTCCAATCGACGAGGCTTGTCCGCAGGCAATATTCTTTGCGTTAATTGAATTTTGTACGGGAACAAATGCAAATCAATGCGAATAATCCGTTGTAATGTGGACCGAGCCATGCCCAACTGCTGAGAACGGCGTTTTTGGTATGTTCTTGGGGACCTCTCAACACTGGCAAGTACGGCAGCGATATACTCGGCCGATCGCCTTGGTCGACTTTTATATGGCCTTCGGATTAGAAAGAGCCTTACCAGTAGAAAATGTTTCGTATAAACGCTTAATGGTGTTCTTAGAAGGCGCACTTCTCACATTTTTTAATGTTTTAAAAGCACGTTGAGTTTTCGCAATTGACTTTAATTGATACAATTGACTATTTCAGAGCGCTCGCGTGGCGTGTATTGGTTCATGGTAAAAATCAGCTTGGACTGACGCTTCAAACGCGATATGTCATTAAGCGATGTGACATCTCTGTCAAAAGTTATGTCGTTGTCAGATGGGTCCGTCGAACATGGGCAACCTTGTATATGGGAGGTATATCCAAATCTGAACCGATTTGAATATAATTTGGAAAATTTATTTTCTGATAAAATCCCGTAACTCACACCGAATTTCATTGAAATCGAATATACCTATCGTTTTTGGTGCATAAAATAAACGAAATCGCTCGAAAATATATATGGGAGCTATATCCAAATCTGAACCAATTTTAATATAATTCGGCAAATTTATTTTTGTTCCAAATTCCGTTACGCATTCCAAATTTGGAGACTGTATCTGTCATCGATCAATAGATATGTGCATGTAAAATCTAAAATCTAGGTACCTACGATTCTGATGCTATATCTTCAGTTCCAGGAGGAATTTCAAAAATGTAAATAGCCTATGTTACCTTCAGGCGATTTTGTAGTATACTTGGAAATTTTCAGGAAAATCTGTGCAGCGGTTTTCAAGTCCATAAATTACAAACAACAAGTTAAAAAGCAGTAAGTTCGGCTGGGCCGAACTTTGAATACCCTCCGCCATTTGGAACGAATTTGGAAAAAAAAATCCTTAAAAAATTCTGTTAAAATTTTAAAAATACCGAATATAACCGTTATGTTGGTGTCTATATGACGTGGACCTACATAGGCATTGTTTGCCATTAGTCATTACCATACTTGCACAGCACCGAAATACGATATTTTGATGATTTAATATCGTATATCGGTGCTGTGCGAAGACCTGGACCAGCATAGACAATTTTCTGTTATAGGCTGTTGCATCCATTACGAACTTCAAATAGGACATCTCAAACAATTTCGGGGAGTATTGCACCTAAACTCGTCAAAATACCGAATATAGGGAGGTCCTGGTGTATGGGGCCTATACGAAGACATGGACCTGCATAGACAATTTTCTGTCACAGACTGTAGTTCCCATTGCGAACTCCAAATCCGTAATTTGAAACAATTCCGGTGAATAATGTCGCTAAAATCATTAAAATACCGAATTTCGGGATGTACCGTTATATGGGGGCTATACGAAGACATGGACCTGCACAGACAATTTTCTGTCTCAGCCTGTAGTATCCATTACGAACTTGAAATACCAAATTTGAAACAATTCCGGTGAATAATGTCGCTAAAATCATTAAAATACCGAATATCGGAAGGTACCTTTATATGGGGGCTATATGCAAAACGTGGACCTGCACAGACAATTTTCTGTCTTAGGCTGTAGTATCCATTACGAAATTTGAAACAATTTCGGTGAGTATTGTACCGAAACTTGTCAAAATACCGAATATGGTGAGGTACTGGTATATGGGGCCTATACGAAGATGTGGACCTGCATAGACAATTTTCTGTCCTAGGCTGTAGTATCCATTTCGAACTTCAAATACCAAATTTGAAACAATTCTGGTGAAAAAATGTTCATAAAATCATTAAAATACCGAATATATCTAAGAACACCATAAAGCGTTTATACGAAAAATTTTCGACTGGTAAGTCTCTTCCTAATCCGAAGAGGCCATGTAAAAATCGACCAAGGCGATCGGCCGAGAATATCGCTGCCGTACGAGCCAGTGTTGAGAGGTCCCCAAGAACATTCAAAAACGCCGTTCTCAGCAGTTGGACATGGCTCGGTCCACTTTACAACGGATTATTCGCATTGATTTGCATTTGTTCCCGTACAAAATTCAATTAACGCAAAGAATGTTGCCTGCGGACAAGCCTCGTCGATTGGAATGGGCCCAAAGGTCCGTCGAATATGGGCAACCCTGTATGTGTGCAAAATTTTAGCCTTCTATCTTAATTCGTTCGAAAAACAGCGTAATTACAACACAAAGACAGACGGACGTTCCAAAATGGACTTAGAATTTTACGCTGATCCAGAATATATGTACTTTGTTGGGTCTGACATGAGTATTTCGAGGAGTTACAAACGGAATGGCAAATTTAATATATCCTCCATAGTACGGTGGAGGGTATAAAAAAACAATCAAACATTTTCCATTTTTATGGATATAGATTTTTATATATGGAATACTTTATAGGGTCGACGACGAACATTTAGAGGAGTAACTAAGAAATTTCATTTTTCTTTAAAATGTAGAAAAATTCTATCGAAAATATAATTTTTGCTATGATCATGATGGATCTTAAGAAGGTGGTTTTACACACGACATGGTCCATGTTTATAACTTTGTACCTCTTCGAAAAGCGTTTAAAATCCTTTGACGGACCTTGTACCATTGCAAAAATCACCAAAAACCATTTTATTTGAAACCAAGTTATATGCATTCATAAATCAAAAGCATTCATAATTTCACAAGAATAGAAGAACAAGTTTTTTTTGAAGGTAGTATTTTAATAAAAAAAAAAAACATTTTTTGTTCACAAGACTCGATTTGGCTATTTCAATATGATTCTATTTGGTTGAACTCACCTTGAATGCTGCTATGCTGTTGGTTATTTTGGTTTTGTAGTTATTTGTTAGATGTCGCACACACAAAAAATTCTAAAAACTGAAATTGAACAAATCTATTATTTTTTTTGCAATTTTTTGATATTTCTTTTTCTTGAAAATTTATTTAAATTTTGTTCCACATTTTTTTTTTTCTGGTAGCGTGCACTTATTGCTGCTTATAATTACGATTCTTTCTTTATGGAGAAGAAATTCCCACTCTTTTAATGAGGTTGGTTTCTTTCTTCTCCCTCCATTCAAGTTTAGAGATTTTTCTTTATGATTTTTTATTTTTTTTTTGCTTTAAAATTATATTTTTTTCTTGTGTATTTTCACAATTGCACAGAAGCAGGAGCAGCAGCAGCAGTAGTAATACTGAAAAACATGAACGAACCAAAAAAATGGAGTACTGCCAAAGAAGATAATTTCTATTACCGAGAAGCGAAGACGCGTCACGAAAGTTGCCTTGATTGTGTCTTTTGGTGTTGTTGTTGTTGCCTGGCGAAGAGTTACAAAAATGCAGACAAACAAGTCTGCGCACTGCAATGCGTTATGGCTCAGAACTGCCACCAGTGCCACATCGAAGGCCCAAATAGAGTAACGTTAAACGCAACTTGAAGGTATACAACCCGACCGGCTAGCCAACAGTAGCAACCTGGTGGTTAAGCTTTGCAAAGGCCCAAAACAAAACACACAGACACAACAAAAAAAAGTCCAATTCAGTCGTTACTATCCGTTAACTTGTTTTGAAACGTACCACCACGTATCACAGTCGCTCTATAACTGAAACTTGAACATAACCACAAAGCATCATTTGGAGCACAGGCGATATGAGATGGTGGCAGCAACAATTAAACGCTACTATGTCTGGGCACACAATACTCTTTTTCTCTTCGTCTTGTGTTGTACCAACACTCGCACACAAACACGCTCGTGGAAGAGCCGCCTAGGCAGGTGTTAAATATCTCGCGAGCAGCCATGGTTTTCCAACAAAATTTCAAAGAACAAGTTTTGAGCCAACAACAAGCAAATTTGCACAAAGAAGTGAGAGATGGATGTGCTCTTTGGTTCTCTTTAATTTAGTACTAAAATAGTACTAAAATGTCGTAGTAAAACAACACCATGCAGATTTTATGAATGGTTTTGCATTGAGTTTTGAAAAGCTACTCTCGAACATGTCAAAGGTGGAGATCATTTTGGGGAGGTTTGTTGCTTAAGTCTATTGTTTTTTGTTTTCGAACTGAACCCTTTTTAAGTGCAGACAATTTTTCAAGTAAATTAAAATGGTTTTGTTTTCTTAGACATTGAAGTGTTCGCGTGCTATGAAAATTAAGGTTTTACATTTATAGCATAGCCTAGTAGAGGTTTGAACAAGTAAGCAAAAGCTATAACTCTACAACACTACAATATGTTGGAAGCCCCATTATGCCCAAATCCGTTTTGGAAGATTTTGTCTTTGAAATAATGCCCAGACCGGGGGCATTTACCCAATATTTACGCACTCCATCGTGATGTAAGGTGTTCAAAACAATTTCACACGAAAGTTGTGATCCATTTTACAGTTAAATATAATCCAATGGTCATCCATAATGCGAGACTTCTTCCCCATCCTTAACATTCTTCTCATGAAAAAATCCGATGTTTTGTTAAGCGGAATAACTAACACCGATTTCTCGTACATATACAGGGTGAGATAAAAAACTGCAACAAATTCGAACGCCATAATTTTTAAATTTTTATACCCTCCACCATTCTATGGAGTAAATGGGCCATTTCGGTCCACGTTTTCGTATAGCCCTCCTATAACGGTACCTCCCGATATTCGGTATTTTCATGATATTAAAGACATTATTTACCGGAATTATTTAAAATTTCGTATTTGAAGGTCGGGCCCATTACAGTCTATGACAAAAATTCTTGTATGCAGGTCCAAATCTTCGATAGCCCCCATATAACGGTACCTACCGATATTGGGTATTTTGATAATTTTAGCAACATTAGGAATAGTTTCAAATTTCGTATGTAGGTCAAAATTTTCGTATAGCCCCCATATAACGGTACCTCCTGATAGTCGGTATTTTGACGATTTCAGCAATATTATTCTGCGGAATCGTTTCAAATTTCGTATTGAAAGATCTTAATGGGTACTACACCTTATGGCAAAAAATTTCGTATGCAGGTTCACGTTTTGGTATAGCCCCCATATGACGGTTTTCATTTAAGCTGTAGTTTTCGATTTTTTTTTAAATTCTTCAAGTTCCTTCGAAATGGTGAAGGATATTAAAAGTTCGACCCGGCCGAACTTATCTGCTTTTTTACTTGTGTTTTTTAATTATATTGAATAAAAGCAAAAATGTCGGAAATAGTCTCAAATTTTAGAATAAATTTAGATTTGTTCGAATTGGTCACCTTTTGCACGAATAATGGCCTTTAAACGGCCAATGAAACCGTCACACGCTACCCGATTAATATTCGGCATTTATTCTGATGCTACGGTCGATTAATACGTGCGAGAGCGACCATCGGCTGTTATGGCGGCCCACACCATCACCATGGCCAGGGCTTGAGTTCTGGTGGCCAACCGAAGGTGTACATTTTCAGCTGACCTCTTTGGCAAGCAAACTCATTTTGTTTGTTTACAAACTACTGGACAACGAATGTTTCCTCATCGGGGAAAACCAAATTCGGCAGTTCACCACTTTCGGCCAAGCGAAGCAACTGGATAGCTTCTTCTGAGTCTCTGTCGCTGGCGACAAAAGGAAAATGGGACGGTTTAATTCGCCTTTGCTGGCAACCTTGTCTGGTGTCAGTAGCGGCCCATTTTCCTGGTTTCGGGAACGACGTGGGTGGCAAGCGACAGGTTGTGAACTTTTACCGGGTACTCAACATCCGGCGTATGCAGTTGTTTCAACATTACCATTAACATTCCCTTTGGGCCTAACGCTTTTGGATGACTTAGCGTTTCGAATGACATTTTCAACATCACCCATCGCAAATTATGGTGGTGCCTCTTCGACGGGTAGAGACGACGTTGTACTCATCGCTTTGCCTCGGGGCTCTTGGGGTGCTCTACATATTGTCGGTTAAAGCATCTAGCGCAACTCTTTAGATCAGTCATCGTTATGTCGTTATGGTCCCCTCCTGTTTTTTTCTGGAGCTCAAGATTGATTAAACCGTTACCTACAGCTTACTATGCTATAGTAATTTATTTCACCATTTTTGTGTAAGATTTTTTTGTTCTTTTCAAGGAAATAATTACGTATTTGATTAAAGATCTCAAACGTGTTGCCAAAAATCCTTTTTTTGTTTTTATATTGATTTCGAAAAAAAAGAATATTTTAAACTTCCATAAATCTTGAAAAAAATCACATACTTCTCAACAGATCTCCATCAATGTAACATCCGTTGTTGTGATCTTCGAATGCAGTTCAAGTTGCCTCTTATGGAAGTAGAAACAAATACATTCATCTAAACACCAGCATCTCTACATTCCAATCATAATTTACATAAAACAGACGCAATAACACCAATGCTTTGGTAGTTGCAAACATTTAATTTTTTCATCGTTTGAAATGTTGCTCGGATGTTCAAAGAAGAAATAAAAAAGTGGCGAAGCTTCCTTCTACTGACCCGGCTATGAAATTGTTTTGTTGTTTTTTTTCTTGCAAACAAAGCTTATATAATTTTCGCCTGCTGTCTATATAGCGCTCCTATTCAATGCAATGCTGTGGTAATTGTTGCATCTTGTTTTTTTCTTTCGATTTTCTATCATCATAAACTAACAACAATAACAACCAGACCATCTCGGTTGTATGTTCGATAAATCGCCCATTGCATTGGGCTTACGAATGAAATCTTGCGATGGAAGCCTATTATTAAACAAGTAAAAAACTGTAAGTTCTGCCGGACCGAACTTTGAATAAACTCCACCATTTGGAACGAATTTGACAATTCTCAAAAAAAAAAAAAAAAAAAATAAATAAATAAATAAATAAAATCTATTAAAAATTCTGTTAAAATCTTAAAAATAATGTTGCCGTCATATTAGGGTCTGTACGACGACGTGGACCTGCACAGGCAACTTTTGTCAAAAGCCATTACAATATACAAATACGAAACTTAAAAAAAATCGGTGAATAATGTAGCTAAAATCATCAAAATACCGAATATCGGGAGGTACCGTTATATGGGAGCTATACGAATACCTGGACCTGCCTAGGCAATTTTCTGTCATAGGCTGTAGTATCCATTACGAGCTTCAAATACCAAATTTGAAACAATGCCGGTGAATAATATCGCTAAAACCATCAAAATACCGAATATCGGTAGGTAGCATTATATGGGGGCTATACAATTACCTGGACCTGCCTAGGCAATTTTCTGTCATAGGCTGTAGTATCCATTACAAACTTCAAATACCAAAATACATTTGAGTAAAATTTTATCAATGTACTTCAATTCGTTCGAAAGCTAGAGTGATTTCCACAGACGGACAGACGGGTGGACATCGCTAAGTCGTCATGGGGTCTAAAATGTATATTTCGAGGTGTTACAATCGGAATGAAAAACTTAATATACCCTCCATACTATGGTGGAGGGTATAAAAAGTGATGTTTTGCTAGCGATATCCTTGTTAGGTTGAATCCAAAACTGATCTGGTTTACAATTTTTGAATGTGTTTTATTCTTGTAATTTGTCCAATTTTATTTTCAGTGGTAAATATAAAGTCTAAAAAATGTTTTCAAATCGAAGTTTCCCAAAAAATTATATCACCTTTTTAGGCCACGCTACTCAAATTAAAATTTAATTCAAAAAAAAAAAAAAAAAAAAAAAAACGAACAAAAATAACCATTCCCCCCCCTTCTAATTTCATTGCTGTTCCTTGCCCCAGTCAAGTTCGTTGCTTAAGTCTTTTGTTTTTGGTTTATTTGTTTACTTAATTTTTCAAAATGTGTTGACCTCTTTGTGGCAGCAGCATTGTTTTGAAAGAACCTCATTCTTGACACAAACAATAGTAGAAACAACAGCAACAACAAGAAATAGCTTCTTATTGATTACCGCCGCTGTTGCGCCGCGTTTCGTTACGATCTTGTTGTTGTAATCTAACAGTTTTTCTTTAAGTTGGCTTTGATGTGTGTTGTGGTTTTTCTTATTGTTCCTCTACAGGTAGCGGCCCATTGCTGTGAATAAGGTTGTTGTATTGTTGTTTCATTTTTTGTTAGACTTTTGTTTTTGTTTTCTTTTTTTTTCCATTTGTACGGAAACTATGCTGCATGGTGTGTATTCTAATTAAATTAAATTATCTTACAATGTCAAATGGATATTAATTAGTTTCTAACACTTTTCTTGACATAGACTGCTGGAGAAGTGATTTTCTAGCATATTAATATTAAGCTTGAGGTTCCAAGAAAAAAAGTATCATTTGAAATAATATTGGGAAACCTATCTCAATTTATTTGAAATTTTACACCATTTTTCTTCAGATCAAAACCCTTGTAGAACAATTGGGGCCAATCTCACGATGTTCGTCTCCTGTTTGTAAGTTAAGCTGTCAGGTTCGAATAATAACCCTAGAAGGGAATATCCAATTTGGTCCGTAATATTTATATTAAACTTAGATCGATCCTGAAGATGGGCAATACCATTGCACTCCTTCTGATAGGTCCACTCAAAAGATGAAATTAAAAAAAAAATAAATAATTAAATAAAATAAAAACTCATATTAATCGAAAATGAATGCTTTATTTCTCGTGCCTCCCAAGTCATACAGATAAAATGATGGATGAACGAGATCCATATGTATTTGAATCTAATTACTCACATATTTTATTATATAAGATTAACCAATATAGCCATGAGATGTAGAAGTAAATCCTAAATTTTCTTTTAATTCTACATCAAATAAATAACAGATTTTCGTAAAAAGCAAGTAAAATAGTATCAGTCGGTTTTGCCGACAGATATATACCTCCAGCCTTCAGTTATGATTATTCAAAATCTTGACCCTTTATGGGGGAGGTTCCGAAGCAGTTGGACAATATTTACCTCTTCGTATCAGAACTAAAACTGATAAAAATATTACGACGTGCCATATTTGGACTATATCGACTACTTCCTTACATACAGGGTTGCCCATATTCGACGGACCTTTGGGCCCTTTGGGCCCATTCCAATCGACGAGGCTTGTCCGCAGGCAACATTCTTTGCGTCAATTAAATTTTGTACGGGAACAAATGCAAATCAATGCGAATAATCCGTTGTAAAGTGGACCGAGCCATGCCCAACTGCTGAGAACGGCGTTTTTGGGATGTTCTTGGGGACCTCTCAACACTGGCTCGTACGGCAGCGATATTTAAATTATAGAATAAGTTTAGATTTGTTCGAAGTGGTCCCCCATGGCCATCAAACGGCCAATGAAACCGTCACACGCTGCCCGAATGTTGCTCTGCGGTATTTTGGCCCTTTCCAGGTGAAGCGCTTGCTTGAGGTGATCGACACTTTGGTATTTTTTAGTGGCAACTTGCTTGCTTTCCAAAATACTCCAGACACAATAGTCCAACGGATTGGCCGGAGATTTGGATGGCCATTGTGCGCTGGAAATGAAGCGAGAAACCTCATTTTGTAACCATTCTTGGGTGGCGCGTGCTGAGTGCGATGGTACTGAGTCCTCTTGGAATGCCCAAGGCTTTAATACACCCTCCAGAATATTTTCGCGATAATATTCGGTATTTATTCTAATGCTACGGTCGATACGAGCGGAGAGCGACCACCGGCTGTTATGGCGGCCCACACCATCACCATGGTCGGCGCTTGAGTTCTGGTGGCCAACCGAAGGTGCACATTTTCAGCTGACCTCTTTGGCAGGTAAACACAATCATTTTGTGTGTTTACAAACTGCTGGACAACGAATGACTTCTCATCGGAGAAAACCAAATTCGGAAGTTCACCAGTTTCGGCCAAGCGAAACAACTCTTTAGCACTTTTGAGTTGATTTTCTTTCTGTTGCGGTATAAGTTCTTGCACTTTTTGGAATTTCAATGGCTTTACCCCGAGCTCATTTTTTCAATATTTGTCGAATGGAATATTGCGATATGTTCATCTCACGAGCCATTTTTCGGCCCCTGCGACGCGGGTTTCGATCAAGTCGCTTCTTTACTTTTCGAACCATTTCTGCTGATGTTGCTGTTTTCTTCCGGCCACTTCCTTGACGTTGGGCTACGTTACCAGTATCACTGTAACGAGCGATGATACGAGACTCAAAACGATTTATTCTTTTTTATGGTTAGTCACACGCCACGCGAGCGCTCTGAAATAGTTGAAATTTACATTCAACAGAAGAAGTCAATTGTGAAAACTCAACGTGCTTTTAAAACATTAAGCGTTTATACGAAACATTTTCGACTGGTAAGGCTCTTTCTAATCCGAAGAGGCCATATAAAAGTCGACCAAGAATATTGCTGCCGTACGAGCCAGTGCTGAGAGGTCCCCTAGAACATCCCAAAAACGCCGTTCTCAGCAGTTGGGCATGGCTCGGTCCACTTTACAACGGATTATTCGCATTGTTTTGCATTTGTTCCCGTACAAAATTTAATTGACGCAAAGAATGTTGTCTGCGGACAAGCCTCGTCGATTGGAATGAGCCCAAAGGGCCCAAAGGTCCGTCAAATATAGGCAACCCTGTATATATAAGATTTCTGTTTAAGAGAAATATTTAGATAAAGATTCGCCGACTTGTTTCGCAAGTTATGACAGATATAAGTATTGGAAATTGTGACCCTTAGTGGGTGAGGTATCAGAAGGGGTTGCCAGATATATATCATCTTCACAGATCTTTTGATAGAAAACTGTGAAATTTGAAGAAAGTTGAATGCTTATTTCGCTTTCTCTTGAGCGTACCAGAAAACATTATCTGATCCCCCCTCCCAACTTTATAACATATCTTGTGTTGATAGAAATATTGAGATGTAACAAGTTCGGAAGGAATCGTTTGTTAATTTCGCGTTTTATGAGCTTCATTGATATTCAAAATATTGACCCTTTGTGGGGGAGGTACCAGAGGGAATTGACCGATATATCCCATCTTCGCAGCAGATCTTGTGTTAGTAGAAATAATGAAATGTTTTAAATATTAAGAGAACAAGACGCTTATTTCGGATTTTATGATCGGTTATAGTTATCCAACATTTTGAGGACGTTGCGGAGTTTTTTTTTAACTTCCTAGTTTTTCAAATATCAAATCTTTCAAGTTTTCATATCAAAAATGTAATTTGTAAAGAAAAGATTAACACTTTTTCACTCAACACCTACGCATTAACATCCCATAGCTCTTAACACATACCTTTCTGTTCAATAAATTATTTACATGATCTAGAATCCACACACGCATGTACCCATTTACGTTTGCGATTTGTTGTTGTTGTTATTTTGCAGTTGTAACAGGTTGATAGGAAATAGCATTGGGAACAAAAAAATGCATTTATTACCAGTTTACCTTGGTAAATGGGGATTTTTTTTTGTTAGCGATTGCAAAGTGTTGCAATTGACTTTAGCTGATTATCTTCTTCTTTTCCAGCCAACGCGAACAGACACACACAAATACTTACATAGATCGCCGCATCTTGATGGCAAGTGCTCGTGCCAGTAACGAAAGATGAGGATGATGGTTACTGTTGGTAATTATTTTTTTTTCGTTTAGCTCTGGTCAATAACTATGATGTACAGAGGCTAGAAGATGCTAAAGTCTGTCGATAAAAATAATAGTTGTGTTTTGGAAATCTTAACAATTTTAAAATGTAATGTTTATACTAGTATAAGTATAGTGTAATATGTAAATGCATAATTAGTTAAAATGATCATATCCTTCCAAAAATTGACAGACTTTTGTTAAGTAAAAAATGTTTATGAATTAGAGTTCTTTGCTTCGGAAATTGGGAGAAATAAGATTGAAATTTGAAACAAATACAGGAGGTAGAAATTATTGAAAAAAACTTTCGCAGTCTACACCAGTGTTCTCAAGGCATTATTAAATTTACCAAAAACCTAATAGCCAAATAAAAAGCTTCTTAAGTACGTTTTGACACCAGTAATAGTAACTCCTTATTTTATCATGGAGAAGATATTATAAGTAAGTACCTACAATATGTCATTAAGAACCTGTAAATAAGTCGTTCTATTTTTAGACTAAAATTAAGATTAGTACTAAAAGATAATAAATTGATATTGACGGACAGGAAGTGAACGTGTAGAGCTAGCGATCTAAATATTTGTATATCGTTACAAACTATAAATTAATTTAATAGACTTTCTTTCATAGCATAAGCGTTTCTGTGCAGGGTTGCCCATATAATGACATACCGCGTTTGAAGCTTCAGTCCAAGCAGATTGTTACCATGAACCAATACACGCCACGCGAGCGTTCTGAAATAGTTGAAATTTACATTCAACAGAAGAAGTCAATTGTGAAAACTCAACGTGCTTTTAAAACATTAAAAAATGTGAGAAGTGCGCCTTCTAAGAACACCATTAAGCGTTTATACGAAAAATGTTCGACTGGTAAGGCTCTTTCTAATCCGAAGAGGCCATATAAAAGTCGACCAAGGCGATCGGCCGAGAATATCGCTGCCGTACGAGCCATTGTTGAGAGGTCCTTAAGAACATCCCAAAAACGCCGTTCTCAGCAGTTGGGCATGGCTCGGTCGATTGGAATGGGCCCAAAGAGTTATGGGTCTGTCGAATATGGGCAACCCTGTATGTATTGAAATTTGTACTCAAATATCCGGGGGTACTATTATGTGGGGGCTATACGAAAACGTGGACCTATACATATTACGTTCCGCCAGTGGAGAACCATGCCGGCCATGGTGAGGTGTGGGCCGCCATAACAGCCGATTGTCGCTCTCCGCTCGTATTAATCGACCGTGGCATCAGAATAAATGCCGAATATTATCGCGAAAATATTCTGGAGGGTGTATTAAAGTCTTGGGCACGCAAACATTTTGGCCGCAGACCTTGGACATTCCAACAGGACTCAGCACCATCGCACTCAGCACACGCCACCCAAGTATGGTTACAGCGCCACCCAAGTATGGTTTTAGCGCACAATTGCCATAAAAATCTCCGGATACCAAAGCTAAGTTGACACTAAAAAATACCAAACTGTCGATAACCTCAAGCAAGCGCTTTGCCGGAAATGGGCCAAAATACCGCAGAGAAACATTCGGGCAGCGTGTGACGGTTTCATTGGCCGTTTAAAGACCATAATTCGTGCCAAAGGTGATCAATTCGAACAAATCTAAACTTATTCTATAATTTGATGCTATTTCCGCCATTTTCTGCTTTCATTTAATAAATTAAAAAAAAAAAATGTAAAATTATGGCGTTTGACTTTGTTGCTTGTTTTTTTTTTTATCTCACCCTGTATTCTTGATCAGCATAAAACTCTATGTCTATTTAGCGATGTTTGTCCGTCTGTGGAAATCACTCTAGCTTCCGAACGGAATGAAAGGTTGATAAAATTTTTTTAAAATGTATATTATGTCTGCAGGACTTTCGGTATTGAAAATGGGTCATGTAGGTCTACGTTTTGGAATAGTCCAGATATAATGCTACCTTCCTTCCTTCGGTTTTTTTGGTGATTTAAGCGACATTATTCACCGGAATTGTTTCAAATTTAGTATTTGAAGTTCGTAATGGATACTACAGCCTACGACAGAAAATTGTCTGTGCAGGTCCACATTTTCGTATAGCCCCCCATACAACGGCACCTCCCTATATTCGATATTTTGTTGATTTTAGCGACATTATTCACCAGAATTGTTTCAAATTTGGTATTTGAAGTTCGTAATGGATACTACAGCCTATGACAGAAAATTGTCTGTGCAGGTCCACATTTTCGTATAGCCCCCCATACAACGGCACCTCCCTATATTCGATATTTTGTTGATTTTAGCGACATTATTCACCAGAATTGTTTCAAATTTGGTATTTGAAGTTCGTAATGGATACTACAGCCTATGACAGAAAATTGTCTGTGCAGGTCCACATTTTCGTATAGCCCCCCATACAACGGCACCCCCCTATATTCGATATTTTGTTGATTTTAGCGACATTATTCACCGGAATTTTTTCAAATTTGGTATTTGAAGTTTGTAATGGTAGTATCCAGCCTATGACAGAAAATTGTCTGTGCAGGTCCACGTCTTCGTCTAGCCCCCACAATACCTCCCGATATTCGGTATTTTGATGGTTTTAGCTACATTATGCATCGACTTTTTTAAGTTTTGCATTTGAATATTGTAATGGCCTGTTACTAAAGTTGCGTAAGCAGGTCCACGTTGTCGTATGAACCCTAATATAACGGCCAAATTCGTTCCAAAAGGCGGAGGGCATTCAAGGTTCGTCTCAGCCGCACTTCAGCTAAAAATAAAATTATTTTGCTGCACAGAAAAAAAATATTTTGCTCCAACTTTCCAACTCCTAATATTTGCATCAGTGCTAGGTCAAGTGGGGGTTTGGTTTTCTTTTTCTTTGCTTTTTCATAGTTGAGGGAGTTTTCCGAGTGTGGGCAACTAACCCGACGCCTCAACCCATTTTTTTATGGTTCTTATGGACTGAAGCCAATGGTCAATGACATTATTGGACCATACCAATGCGGCTTCAGACCTGGCAAATCCACCATAGACCAGATTTTCACTCTGCGCCAAATCCTGGAAAAGACCCAAGAAAAACATATCGACACATTCCACCTCTTCGTCGACTATAAAGCCGCATTTGACAGTCCTATCCGCTCAGAGGTGTTTAAAGCCATGTCTGCGTTCGGCATTCCTGCAAAATTAATAAGGATATGCAGGATAACTTTAATTGGCACAAGGTCAGCAGTTAGAGTCGGAAAGGACCTCTCGGAGCCCTTCAATAAGGAACGAGGGTTCAGACAAGTTGACAGCCTCTCGTGTGACCTATTTAACATCCTGCTGGAAAAGGTCATACGAGATGCAAAGGTGAACAGAAAGGCACTCTGTACACCAAACAACACATGTTGCTCGCCTACGCAGATGACATCGACATAATGGGTCGAACATTGAGAGCGGTAACAGCCACCTTTGAACAAATTGAGAAGGAGTCTGCGAAAGTGGGTCTGGTAGTAAATGGCGAGAAGACCAAGCTGATGGTATCAACGCGCAAGACGTCCAGTAGACTCGGGCCAACTGTGGAACTTGAAAACTACAGCTTTGAGGTAGTCAGTGACCTTATCTACCTCGGTACCGTCATAAACAAAAAAATGACATCAGTATTGAGATTCGGAGAAGGATAGTGTTGACCAATAGATGCTACTATGGTCTATGTAAGCAGTTCAGAAATAAGGCCACATCTCGCCAGACCAAACTCACACTCTACAAGACACTGATACTACCCGTGCTGTTGTATGGATCTGAAGCGTGGGTACTTGCGCAAGCAGATGAGGCAGCGCTTGGAGTGTTTGAGAGAAAAATTCTCCGAAAGATCTACGGGCCGATCTGCATCGACGGTGAATATCGACTTCGAATGAATCACGAGCTATACCATCTATACTCGGACATCGACATAGTCAGACGTATCGAGCTGTAGCGACTACGGTGGCTAGGTCATGTAGTGCGTATGGATGAGGATGCCCCAACTCATAAGGTATATAAGAGCGAGCCTACTGATGGTTCACACAGAAGGGTAAGGCCAAGAATTAGATGGAAAGACCAAGTAGAAGACAATATATCGGAACATGGTCTTTCAAATTGGAAAAACTGCGCACAAGACAGACCCACCTGGAAATCTTTTCTAAACTCAGCTTATGGAACAAATGTTCTGTCTCGTGCCAGCTAAGTAAGTAAGCTAGGTCAAGTGAGAAAATGGACAAAATCGGTCCAATCAATCAAGTCCCCCTCCCGGATTTTATTTTTTTGAAAATTGCAAAATTGGTTTGACATTTTTTTCACTTGTTTGTTCTTATATATTTGGAGCTGTTTTAACACAACCTTTTGTGAGAATCACAACCATACAGTGGTTAAGAATCGTGCTTACATTGAGTCAGAGATACTTGAAATTCATTTTTTCAATAATTATATGAAAACTTAGTAGACTATTAAAGTAGCTAAAAATTGAAGACATGTTTATGGTCTTCTCTAAGGAGAAGGGTAAGATCTCAACAACATTTTTTCGAATTTAGATTCGTTTGAATCCTTCCATTTTTAGTATATAGTGTCATTGGCAATATTACTAATAAATATATGAGGATCATTTTCATTACTTTCGATTCAGCAACATTACACATAATTTTCACATTCAATATACAAAATTTTGAATGTAATGTGCTTGCCCCTCGATTTTGTTTATTTGCGATGTAAATTTCAAAAACGTCGATACATGTATTTTCTATTTGTAGATATTGCATAACCTGCGTATTTTCCCCTGTAATTATGTTTTGTGTTGCACAGAGTATTCCACTACATTCCTTGAGAATAGGTTCTTCAAAGCCCACTTATCTTTGGTTCAGGCTGCGAAATATAACTAGTTGACACCTCTTGAAACCAACTCCATCTTTTTGAATTATTCGTTAGATTTATTAAATAAAACACATCCAATATTTCTATTCTAAGAGCATCCATTGATTTATATTAATTGCAATTTTTAGACTTCATTACATGTGACAAGTTTTAAATGTATGACGACCACAAGAGACAGCGATTCAGCCAGGTAGACAGACAAACTGCAGAGATTATGTCTGCGTCAGTAAGATGTTCCGCAATTTTTTATACGAAAAAAACTGGTATTTCAGCATTGGTCATTTGTCATTTTTTATTAACAAGTTGGTAATTACAAAAATTGAATTTTAAATTGATATTTGTTCTTCTTCTATAAATTCCAATCTTTGTATGCTGGGTCTAAGTTCTTTTACATGAAATTCTCCAAATGCCTTTAATGCACTATTTAATGTGATAATAACAAAAAACTTTTTTTCTTTCTTATATTTTTGTGGAAGAAAGTTTTTATTTTTCGGTTCTTAGCTTTCATTTCGTTCTTCAGTTCCATTAACTTATTTTTGCGGTTATTTTTCTTTTTCGAAATTTGCCGTCTGATGACAAGGCTAATAATGATGATGTTGTGGCGAAGAGAAAAAAATCATTTGCAGCAAACGAACGCAGCTAGAACGATCGAATTGTGTTAAGCTGTTGATGCTCCAGAATTTCTCATTTTCTTTCTGTTTTTCTATTGCCACCGATTTTTGAAATATTCTATTCCGTGAAGCATCTTGGTGCGTTCTTATCGTCTGTTCTGTGGTGAATTGTTTTGTCTGTCTGTTAGTAGGTGAACATGGTTGTGGTTTGAAACATTTATTAACACAGTTTTTGTTTTTTCACTTGAACAAAAAAGTGTGTTAGTTTAGAATTCCCATAGGTTGTGGTGTTGGTAAAAGTTATTGCGGTTTAAACTTTAGATTGCTATTGAACGCATAAAGTTGCCGTCGTTGAAATAGAGAATGAATAATATTTTAAGGCATTATTGTGAAATAACCCATTTAAAAGAGATGCAATGCAGATAATCTGAAAGGGTTATTAGATCCCTACCAATCAAAGGAAGAGAAGTTTTACTAATAATTTTTGATAGTGGTAAATAAAACGTTAAATTTGGCATAGATACAGGATGAGATGAAAAAACTGCAACTAACTTCAGACTGCTGTCATTTCTAAGCCACTCGTCCGACAGCTGTTAAAATTATTCCAGTGACAGCACATTATATTTTTTACAAGCGTAAAAGAGCATTTTGGTAAGAATTTTCCAGGAAAAAAGTTATTCGTGATGGAATTCAAGCGTGATTTCTTTATATTTGGCTGGAAAACCACAAGTGGCTATCGTTAGAGCACTCCAGCATTTAAATGTGAATAAATCTTTTGTGTCTTGTACCATCGCTCATTACCGTGATACTGGTAGCAATGCCCGACGCCAAGAAAGTGGACGGAAGAAAACAGCAACATCAGCAGAAATGGTTCGAAAAGTAAAGAAGCGACTTGATCGAACCCTTGTCGCAGTGCCCGAAAAATGGCTCGTGAGCTGATCATATCGCAATATTATATTTGGCAAATATTGAAAAATGAGCTCGGTTTAAAGCCATTGAAATTCCAAAAAGTGCAAGAAAATAGACTCAAAAGTGCTAAAGAGTAGCTTCGCTTGGCCGAAAAATTCGAACTACCGAATTTGGGTTTCTCCGATAAGAAAACATTCGTTGCCCAGCAGTTTGTAAACAAACAAAATGATCGTGTTTACTTGCCAAAGAGGTCAGCTGAAAATGTGCGCCTTCGGTTGACCATCAGAACTCAAGCGCCGGCCATGGTGATGGTGTGGACCGCCATATCAGCTGATGATCGCTCCCCGCTCGTATTAATCGACCGTGGCATCAGAATAAATACCGAATATTATCGCGAAAATATTCTTGAGGGTGTACTAAAGCCTTGGTCACGCAAACATCTCCACCAAAATCTCCGGATACCAATCCGTTGGATTATTGTGTCTGGAGTATTTTGGAAAGCAAGGTTGGAACTAAAAAATACCAAAGTGTCGATCAACTCAAGCAAACGCATCACCTCAAGCAAAATACCGCAGAGCAATATTCGGGCAGCGTGTGACGGTTTCATTGGACGTTTGAAGGCCATAATTGGTGCCAAAGGTGACCAATTCGAATCTACACTTATTCTCAAAGTTAAAGCTATTTCCGACATTTCTTTTTTTTTCTTTCATTCAATAAAAATTATAACGTTTGATCTTGTTGCAGTTTGTTTATCTCACCCTGTATATATATAATATAAAGTGGAGAAATTAGTAGATATATAGTCCAACCTGGCTAGACTTATAAACGGACATAGGACATGAAGGATCACATCTGTGGGCAACACCGATACTTTTATACCAACAGCCATATGCCTACAGAGGGTATATAATAGTTTTAGATCCTAGGTCTCTTTGGACCATATCCGTTTCAGGACATTTTGAGTCTATGTTCATCCGCCGGTGCGTCCGTCTGTTTGTCTGGATGGGTGGTGCGCACGATAAGTTTCGAAGGAAGTATCCGATTTATGCCAAACTTGGTACATCGTATTATTATTGTCAAACTTAGATCGAGTTCGGAGATGGGCAATATCGAGCCACTCCTTCTTGTACCTCCCCTATAAAAGTTCGAAATTTTCAAAAAAGAAAAAATAAATAAATAAATAAATTTGCTGCACAGACACAGAAAGGGTAATCCGATTTTGTTTCAACTTTGCAAATCCTATTATTTGTCTCAGAGCTAGGTCAGGTGCTAAAGTGGACTGTATCGGTTCACTCCATCAAGTTCGTTCCCCACAAAATAATGAATAATTATAACATTTACAAAATGTGATGTCCGATTGTCTTCAAATTATACACATCGAAATATTTTTTTTTAACTCAGGGTCAGGTGCGAAGATGGAATATATCGATCTACTCCTTCTGGTATCTCCCTCACAAATGGTCTAAATTTTGAATATCCGTGAAGCTCATAAAACGCGAGTTTAACATTCGATTTCATTCAGACTTGGCACATATCAATATTTCTATCAACACAAGATCTGTTATAAAGATGGTAGAGATCGGACCGTTCCTTCTGGTACCTCCCCCACAAACGGTCAAAGTACCTCTGCCAAAAAGGGTCAAAATTTTGAATATCAATGAAGCTCATAAAGCGCGAAATTAACATTAGACTCCATTCAGACTTGGTACATCTTAATACTTTCATTAATATAAGATTTGTTTTAAAGATGATATAGATCGGACTACTTCTTCTGGTATCTCCTCCACCAAATCCAAATTTTGAATAACCAAAACTATCATAAAATCCGAAATAAGCATCCGGTTCTCTTTAAATTTCACATATGCCATTATTTTTACTAACACAAGATCAGCTGTGAAAATGGCATATATCGGCCATTAAGAAAGAACTACCCCCACAAAGGGTTTAACATTTTGAAAAAAAAAACGATCATAAAACGCGAAATAGGCATCCAACTTTCTTCAGATTTCATATATCCAAACATTTTTGCTAACGCAAAATCTGTTGTGAAGATGATAGATATCTATTTACCACTTCTGGTACCTCACCAACAAAGAGTCACAATTTTCAATACTGATATCTGTCATAACTTGTGAAACAATTCGGCGATTCTATACAACTTGCTATACCTAAATATTTCTCTGATATGAATAAGTAATTTATCGGAATTTATGATTTCATATAAAATTCGATATAAATATTCAATTTCCTTTAAATTTTGAAATTTTTGTCTGTATTATATAAAATGGAATACTTCGGTCCGCTATATCTGTTACCTCACACATATTTCCACATTTTCCAAATATTATCACATATCTCAAATTAGACGAAGTAGACGATATTGTCTAAATATGACACATTGTTATATTTATATCAGTCTTAGGTTAGATACGTATTGGACAATATTGTCCAAATGCATCGGAACCTCGCCCATAAAGGGTCAAGAATCAGAATAATCACAACTCAAGGCCGGTGGTATACATCTTCCTGCAAACATGACTGATACTATTTAATTTGTTATTATGACGCAACGTTTATTGGTAGCTAAAAAAATCATTTCATTGCAAAGAGAATACTTTGGCTCTTCCTCTTCACTTAGTCTTATCTAAAATGTTGCAATCTCCATAACCTTTTCATATTTTATCTTTATTATAAATTACTTTATTATACCCTACACCACAAGGTGGTCAGGGTATTATGTCTTTGTGCATTTCTTTGTAACAGGCAAAAGGAAACGAGATAGACCCACAGTTCCTTTTGATGATGTGCATAGAATCACATTCTGAGCCGATTTATGCATGTCGGTCCGTCCGTCTGTCCATGTATTTTTGTAAACAAAGTACAGTTCGCATTTATTGCCCTATCCAGATGAAATTTTGCACAAATCATTTGTTTGGCCCAAGGACGAACCCTATTGAAATTGGAGATAATAGGTCAAAATTTAGATATAGCTCCCATATGTATCTTCGTCCGATTTGCTTTTTATTGTGCACCAAACGTGTAATATCAGTCCGAATAGTATGGAATTTTGCACGTACGATCAGATTGGACCTCAAAATAAGTATACCAAATTCGATCGAAATCGGTTCAGATATAGCTATAGCTCCCATATATATTGTTCATCCGATTTGTTATTTTTGTCCTCCGCAGCCGTAATATGCACCCTGCAATAACAATATTTGGGGAGATATATCAAATACAGCTCAGAAATATATTTGCTAAATTTTATCGAGATCCGTTCAGATTTGGATATAGCTCCCATATATAACTTCGTCCGATTTACCTTGGATTGTGCAGCAAACGTATAATATTTGCCCAAATTGGATGAAATGACACTTACGGCCGAATTGAGTCTAGAAGCTAGTATGTCAAATTTGGTGAAGATCGGTTCAGATATAGCTATGGCTCCCATATATATTGTTCATCCGTTTTGGTATATTTGTTACCTACAGCCATAATATGCACTCCGTAACAACGATAATCAGGGAAATATATCAAATACAGCTCAGAAATATCTTTGCCAAATTTTTTCGAGATCGGTTCCGATTTGGATATAGCTCCCATATATATTTTTATCCGATTTCAAATTAATTGTGCACCAAATGTACAATACAAGTCCGAATTTAAAAGATACAAATGCTTCGGCATATTTAGTCCTTTGAACTTTAAATTATAATTATAATCATATATGATTGAATTCTCCCATAAAAACTTTTAATTGTTATGCGCAGCTCTACTAAATAAGCAAAGTGGTGTAGGGTATCATAAAGTCGGCCCTGCCCGACTTTAAGACTTTCTTTACTGGTTATTTTACGTCATTTTACAAAGATTTACTTGTCAATTACTTTTACAGTTGCAATAGACATAAATACGCACATATCTTGGCAATCACAAATCTCTGCCTCTTTTCCCGCCCCTTTCGTTTCACAACAACTGGAATTAAAATTTGGATGAGGTGCCTGTCAATATTTCCACCTGCCTGCAATTGGGCAGATACAAGTGTACCACCACGCCATCAACGACATTGACAAACACTAATTACTTTTCAGTAATGGAGAGGTGATGTCGTCTGTTTAGTACTTGGCGGGATCTTCACTTGTCATGGAATCACGGAGTCAAGTGAAGTCGTACTGCCAGTCGAAATTACACAAAACCCAAAGAAAACAAATCAAATGAATATGGAAAGTCAGCTGTTGACATGATGTTGCAGCAACCATTTGCGATTGTGTTGACGACATTGATGGCAGCAGCAACAACGTCTTACACTCGTGTTTTTTTGTTTCGAAAAGAGGTTATGGCTATGAACATCATTTCATCGTGAGTGTTTCTGCTTTTTTTCCAGCCGCTTGAATTTATTAATAGGTTTTGGTCATGTGCATCTGATTTAATTTCTTTTTATGGCTTTGATATCTGCGATGACGTTTTCAATGGTTGATGACGGTGTTGATGATGGAAAAACATGTTGCAGCTAATGCATTATGACATGATATGGCATTCAGTTTTGTTGTCGGATACGTTTCAGCGTGCTGTTGTGGACTTTGTTGCACATTGTTTGTTAATACAAATGGTATAGAGCTTGATTATGGTTGAAAGGGGTTCTTTGGAATTAGATTCATTTCGTTAAGATTATATTAAAGACGAAAAAGTTTGTAGTATATTTTTTATATTTTTAAGTCTAAAGGCTTTGTACCGTTTATATTGGGAGAAACTTTACATTTAGCACATTGCCTACAATTGATAAACGGGGGTGAGATAAGTCTGGGTTTGAAAAATTTTAAAGGGCACGATGCGTACTATTTTCTGATACACTTCGTGCCATGTCATTTACGAAATTGGTTAAGCTAGAGTTCTAGCCTACCGACACCGACATGTAGGCAGTTCGCCCTCGGGCCTCCGTAAAACTTGTAAAATTTGGATTTTTAAATAAAATTCGGGTTGAAAAAATCACAAAATTCTCAAAATGTTTTCGAAAAGCATTTCTACAAAGTCGGTGTCTTTGTAGGGACGGTATACGAAAAGTACTTAAAGTAAATAGTAGTCATATAAGGTGGTTTTTTTGTGTTTTTAATAGCTCTATGAGCGTACTAAATATAATTATAACTAAATATAAATTATAATACTAATTAATACCGTCTCATGGAATTTAGTGTCATGTAAATGTAAAACTCTGAAATTTGGAATGTAGGTGACTGTAGCGAAAATTCTAGCTAAAATGGTTCGAAACGTACCGTAATGAAGCAAACGTTATGGTTTGCCATTTGGGAAATGACATGTGAAATGTTTTTTTATTTGTTTATACGCTCCACCATTTAATGGAGGGTATATATTCATATATAATATTCATGATATATATTTTGGATCAGCGTAAAATTCTAAGACAATTTAGCGATGCTCGTCTGTCTGCCCGTCTGTACAGGGTTGCCCATATTCGACGGACCCATGACTCCTTGGGCCCATTCCAATCGACGAGGCTTGTCCGCAGGCAACATTCTTTGCGTCAATTGAATTTTGTACGGGAACAAATGCAAATCAATGCGAATAATCCGTTGTAAAGTGGACCGAGCCATGCCCAACTGCTGAGAACGGCGTTTTTGGGATGTTCTTGGGGACCTCTTAACACTGGCTCGTACGGCAGCAATATTCTCGGCCGATCGCCTTGGTTGATTTTTATATGGCCTCTTCGGATTAGAAAGAGCCTTACCAGTCGAAAAATTTTCGTATAAACGCTTAATGGTGTTCTTAGAAGGCGCACTTCTCACATTTTTTAATGTTTTAAAAGCACGTTGAGTTTTCAGAATTGACTTCTTCTGTTGAATGTAAATTTCAACTATTTCAGAGCGCTCGCGTGGCGTGTATTGGTTCATGGTAATAATCTGCTTGGACTGACGCTTCAAACGTGGTATGTCATTAAGCGATGTGACATCTCTGTCAAAAGATATGGCGTTGTCAGATGGGTCCGTCGAATATGGGAGTTTCGTGAAATGTTTTTTTTTTTTATTTTTTATACGCTCCTCCATTTTATGGAGGGTATATATTCATATATAATATTCATGATATATATTTTGGATCAGCGTAAAATTCTAAGACAATTTAGCGGTGCTTGTCTGTCTGCCCGTCTGTATGTCTGTTTGCAATCACGCTTATCTTCCGAACGAATTGAGATAGAAGGCTTAAATTTTGCGCACATGTGTATTTTTATAAGTAGACAGGAAAATGGGCCATGTCGGTTTACGTTTTCGTATATCCCCCATATATCCCATATATAACGGTTCCTCCCGATATTCGGTATTTTGATGATTTTTAGCTACATTATTTACCCGAATTGTTTCAAATACAGCCTACGAAAAAAAACTTATTTAGGTCCACGTCTTCGTATAGCCCCCGTATAAAGGTCATCATTTAAACGGTATTTTTCCGAATTTGTTAAAATTTGTCATGGGATTTTTTTGGAAATTCTGTTCATATTAAAAAAGTTAAAATTTGAAAGAGTGGGTCGATATAGTCCATTTTCTCACCTGATCTGGTACTGATGCAAATATTGGGAATTGCAAAATTCGCACAAAAGTGGTTCATTCTTTCTTGTTCTATAAGGTAAATTATATTCTGTGAAAAACAGGGTGAGATGAAAAAACTGAAACAAACTTCAGACTGCTGTCATTTCTAAGCCACTCCTCCGATAGCTCTTAAAATTATGCCAGTGACAGCTCATTATATTGTTAACACTAGCGTACAAAAGAATTTTGGTGAGCATTTTCCAGAAAGAAAAGTTATTCGTGATGGAATTCAAGCGTGATAGTGTGATTTCTTTATATTTGGCTAGAAAACCACAATTGGCTATCATTAGAGTACTCCAGCATTTCAATGTGAATAAATCTTTTGTATCTTGTACCATCGCTCGTTACCGTGATGCTGGTAGCGTAGCTCGACGTCAAGGAAGTGAAAAATGGATCGTGAGCTGAACATATCTCAATATTCCATTCTGCAAATATTGAAAAAAGAGCTCGGGATAAAGCCATTGAAATTCCAAAAAGTGTTAGAACTTACACCAAAACAGAAAGAAAATAGAGCTAAAGTGTTGCTTCGCTTGGCCGAAAGTGGTGAACTGCCGAATTTGGTTTTCTCCGTCTCCGAAGAGAAAACATTCGTTGTCCAGCAGTTTGTAAACAAACAAAGTTTACTTGCCAAAGAGGTCAGCTAAAAATGTGCACCTTCGGTTGGCCACCAGAACTCAAGCGCCGGCAATGGTGATGGTGTGGTCCACCATAACAGCCGATGGTCGATCTCTGCTCGTATTAATCGACCGTGGCATCAGAATAAATGCCAAATATTATCGCAAAAATATTCTGGAGGGTGTATTAAAGCCTTGGACACGCAAACATTTTGGCCGCAGACCTTGGACATTCCAACAGGACTCAGCACCATCGCACTCAACACGCGCCACCCAAGAATGATTACAAAATGAGTTTCTTCGCTTCATTTCCAGTGTACAATGGCCACCAAAATCTTCGGATACTAAGCCGTTGGACAATTGTGTCTGGAGTATTTTGGAAAGCAAGGTTGGCACTAAAAAATACCAAAGTGTCGATCACCTCAAGAAAGCGCTTTGCCAGGAATGGGCCAAAATACCGCAGAGCAACATTCGAGCAGCGTGTGACGGTTTCATTGACCGTTTGAAGGCTATAATTCGTGACCAAATGGTGATCAATTCGAACAAATATAAACTTTTTCCAAATTTGATGCTATTCCCGACATTTTTTTCTTTCATTCAATAAAATAAAAAAAAAAAAATAAATGTAAACATTATGGCGGGTGACTTTGTTGCAGTTTTTTTATCTCACACGTTGATAATTTTGAGCTGCGAAACCTTAAAAAAAGAATTTTACTCCCTTATAATTAATATACAACTTAGCGGACTTAGGGCATATACTCCGGGGTGTTTCAGACTTTTTGGCCCAATCAAACATATAATGCCCTCACAATATAGTGTTGTAGGGTATGTAAATTTAATTACTCCTTCCTCTAAATGTTGGTTATTATAAAACTTTGATTTCGATCTGGAGTTTCACAAATGCCAAAAAAATTTCTGTTAATCAATGTCCACTCGTTCATTCACATATCTAGTACTTTGCAAATATGCGCTTATGTTATAATAATACTTGTTAAAATATTGTTCAATAATGTGTTTTGTTGTAAACAAGCACTTTGTATAAAGAAATTATGTTTTTTTCGATTTCTATAAATTTCTTCACAGTTTTATTTCATAAACTATCTTCAAAAAAAAAAACTACATCAAAAAAGAAATTAAGAAAGTCTGGTATTACTGCGTTTAAAAATAATTCAAAATTTCATTTCTGAAAAAAAATCGGTATCATATTTTTATTTTCCAAATTACCTTGCAAAAGGTTTCAATTAAATTCAATTTGTTGATTTTGATGTTGGTTTTTTTCATTTTTTTTGTTTTGCTCCTCCGCTAATGAAGAAAGTGTTAAGCCTTTATTAAACAAGCCATGCAGAGAAATTCCCAACAACAACAACAATTACAACAATGCAAACAACAACCAACAACACAGAGATGGCGATTTTATTATTTGGAGGTGCGTTGCCTTCTGAAGGTGGGTTTTCAATGGTTTGGGCCACTTGTTAGTTTAAGGCAATTCATTCACATATGTATATGTATGTAGCTTATATGTGTGCGTGTGTGTTTGTCTGTAGTTAATTGTTGTTGTTGCTGTCGATATCTGGCTGCCGTCGTCATATTTTAGCCATGCCTTGGGTATTATCTAAACAATTGGCATAGCATGTTCCATGCCAAATTGGAAAACAAAAAACAACAACAACAACAGCCTGCCGATGTTGCTGCTGTTGTTATTTTTTCAGCTTCTTCTTCTTCGACGACGGGCTGAGTTGAATGTGCCTCATATTTTTCATTTTTCTTGTTGAAATTATGCTTGCCAGCCAAAACAACTGGCATCTTACATAAATAGGCACTTTGATAGCTGCTTCTTACGTCTCGAAATTGCGTTGACTGCCTCTGCCATCTGGCGATGAAAACTCACACATAATCATATATGTGATATGTGGATGTATCTATGTTCATGCATCGTATTAAATATGTTGCAAGAGCGTTTAAGTTTTGTAATGTAAATTATCTGATATTATTTTTTTTATTTTAAATTAAGGTGTTGCACATACCCATAATTTATGAATTACTCCCGAAATTCCATGTAATATGCAGATTTTGCTCCTGGGATTGTTTTGAAATATTTGGAAATCAAATCAAAAATCAAGATCATTCTTATCGATTTGAAACGATCATTAAAATTCTCAATTTCATTGGGATGATATTGTGCATTTTCGAGCCACTTGTAAGCAATTCGAAATACATAATAAACAAATTCGAAAAACTTGAAAATAGACCTAAATTAATTCAAATGAGTTTCGTGCTCAAGGCCAAATTTTATGAAGGTCTTTATAGAGCCTTCACCCTTTACAAGGAACCCCAATGTTTCGAGGTATACAGGGTGAGATGAAAAAACTGTAACCAAATTCAGACTGCGGTCATTTCTAAGCCACTCGTCCGAAAGCTGCTAAAATTATTCCAGTGACAGCTCATTATATTGTTTACAAGCGTACAAAAACATTTTGGTGAGAATTTTCCAGAAAAGATGTTATTCGTGATGGAATTCAAGCGTGATAGTGAGATTTCTTTATATTTGGCTGGAATACCATAAGTGGCTATGGTTAGGGCACTCCAGCATTTAAATGCGAATAAATCGTTTGTGTCTCGTACCATCGCTCGTTACCGTGATACTGGTAGCGTAGCCCGACGTCAAGGAAGTAGACGAAAGAAAACAGCAACATCAGCAGAAATGGTTCGAATAGTAAAAAAGCGACTTGATCGAAACCCACGTCGCAGTGGCCGAAAAATGGCTCGTAAGCTAAACATATCGCAATATTCCATTCTGCATATACTGAAAAATGAGCTCGGGGTAAAGCCATTGAAATTCCAAAAAGTTCAAAAATTTACACAGCAACAAAAAGAAAATAGACTCAAAAGAGCTAAAGAGTTGCTTCGCTTGGTCGAAAGTGGTGAACTGCCGAATTTGGGTTTCTCCGATGAATAAACATTCGTTGTCCAGCAGTTTGTAAACAAACAAAATGATCGTATTTACTTTCCAAAGAGGTCAGCCGAAAATGTGCACCTTCGGTTGGCCACCAGAACTCAAGCGTCGGCCATGGTGATGATGTGGGCCGCCATAACAGCCGATGGCCGCTCTCCGCTCGTATAGATCGATCGTGGCATCAGAATAAATGCCGAATATTATCGCGAAAATATTCTGGAGGATGTACCAAAGTCTTGGGCACGTAAACATTTTGGCCGCAGACCTTGGACATTCCAACAGGACTCAGTACCATCGCACTCAACACGCGCCACCCAAGAATGGTTACAAAATGAGGTTCCTCGCTCCATTTCCAGTGCACAATGGCCACCAACATCTTCGGATACCAATCTGTTGGTCTGTGTCTGGAGTATTTTGGAAAGCAAAGTTGGCACTAAAAAATACCAAAGTTTCGATCACCTCAAGCAAGGACATAATTCGTGCCAAAGGTGACCAATTCGAACAAATCTAAACTTTTTCTAAAATGCTATTTCCGAAATTTTTTGCTTTCATTAAATAAAATTTAAAAAATATCTAAATATTTAATATTAATAATTAATCTGAAATTGGAAAACCCTTTTGGAGTATGGGTTTCCTGACCAACAACTTCACTACATACTGCACCAAATCCGTTGGGAATGCGCACTTGGTACTTCTCTTTCCTTCTTTTGTTTTCTACCCGCAAAGAAACCAAAATACAACAAAATCGCATAGTAAAATCGATTGGAAAATATGGTAAAGACCCTTGAAATTAATGCAGCATTCTATTGGTAGAGGTACTTCTAAAGATGGACATACATTGCGAAAATCGATTGGAAAATATGTTCACAAACCTTGAAGACCAAATGAACTTCTCATAGAAGACCAGAAGGACTTCTCAAAGAAGGCCAGAAAGTCTTCTCATAGAAGACCAGAAGATTTTCTCATAGAAGACCAGAAGATCTTCTCACAGATAACCAGTAGGTTTCTCACAGAAGACCAGAAGGTCTTCTCATAGAAGACCAGAAGGTCTTCTCATAGAAGACCAGAAGGTCTTCTCATAGAAGACCAGAAGGTCTTCTCATAGAAGACCAGAAGGTCTTCTCATAGAAGACCAGAAGGTCTTCTCATAGAAGACCAGAAGGTCTTCTAAAAGAAGACCACAACATCTTTTCATAGAAGACCACAAGGTTTTCTAAAAGAAGATCACATGGACTTCTCAAAGAAGACCAGAAGGTCTTCTTCTCATAGAAGACCAGAAGGTCTTCCTCTCATAGAAGACAAGAAGGTCTTCCTCTCATAGAAGACCATAAGGTCTTCTCATTGAAGACCATAGCGACTTCTCATAGAAGACCATAAGGTCGTCTTTTGGGAGACCAAGAGGTCTTCTCATAGAGGAGAAAAAGGTCTTCATATAGAAGACCAGAAGGTCTTCTCATAGCAGACCAGAAGGTCTTCTCATAGAAGACCAGACCATAAGGTCTTCTCATAGAAGACCAGACCATAAGGTCTTCTCATAGAAGACCAGAAGGTCTTCTTCTCGTAGAAGACCAGAAGGATTTCTTCTCGTAGAAGACCTGAAGGTCTTCTTCTCGTAGAAGACCAGAAGGTCTTCTTCTCGTAGAAGACCAGAAGGTCTTCTTCTCGTAGGTCTTCTCCAGTAGGTCTTCTTCCCGTAGAATACCAGGAGGTCTTCTTCTCGTAGAAGACCAGACCAACCAAATTTTTCTACTGATTTTATTGGAAAATCGACTCGTTCCGAGTACTGAATCTTAGTGCTTTTATTTTCAAAGATTTTAGTTTTTCCTAATGGTTTTCTGCCATGCTAAGCCCAATGCTTTCAAGACTTGTTCAATTTCTTTCGAACAGTTTTTGGAAATTCATGCATTTAAATGTCATTTTTTATATTTTGATAATTTTTTTTGAATCATATTGTTTTAATTTATAATAGTTTATTATTCTTTTTCAGGAACAAACTATCAGGAAAACGGGCAAATATAAGAAGTCTCCTCATCAAATTTAATAAATTAAGTTCTACTTACTCTTCAACCGTAACGTAATCTAAAAAATTTCTATACCAAAATTTCTTATACGCAGTGGCAAACACAGGACAATATTTTCATATCGGCGATAGCTGAAGAAAAAAAGGCAAAAAGCAGCAACCAGAGTCCATCCCACCACATCAAATTTTTCCGAAAATGGTAAGTGTAAAGGGATGTATGAACGAAAATTATTCGCAGATCTAAGTCAAAAAATACTTGTCGTCAAAATACTTGTCGGCATTTTATCAGCGAACCATATAGAAATACATATGTATGTAAATATGTGTAACAATATATGCACAGGAATGCAAGCGAATTAACACACCATCTTAACTCAACATCACAACATCGCATAAATGTGGATGCTTTGCTTCCCGTCCTCTTGATCTCGTATCCACATCCTCTTCTTAACTCTCTCAATTGTCAACTTCTAATGCGCCAGCTAGTACTACTTTTTGATCGACGTCTGGCAGCTGATGGTCGTTGTGTTGTGTTGTCGTCACTGACGGTTTGTGCTAATTTACACCGCTTTCACATATTGTCTGTGTCGTTCATTCATTCGTTCAAGCATCATTTTTGTGGTCTCCATCTCCCTCTCTGTCTCTGGAAATTAGATGGAGGGAGTGTAATGAAAGTCAGAAGCCAAAGAAATTATTTAATAAAGCAACAACAATAACCAGCTGAAAGAACAACAAAATGTTCATACACTTCAATGAATTCTTTACCCAATTGTATTTGTTGGATTTGCGATACACTACATTACGTACATACATGTGTTATTATGAAGTCTTCAATTACATTTCGTTGTAGTCATGAAAGGTCTCGATAAAAGCTTTGATGAAAGCGCAATCGTGGGGATTTTTTTTTGTAGCCGGTGATTTATGCGAATATGCCTGAGCATCTAACGTCACGTGACATTGTATTTAAATACATATATATGTAGATTTTTTTGGTAAAGGGTTATTGAAAAAAATATTAAATTCTTATGACATTCTACAGGGTTGCCCATATTCGACGGACCCACCTAGCAACGCCATAACTTTTGACAGAGATGTCACATCGCTTAATGACATACCGCGTTTGAAGCGTCAGTCCAAGCAGATTTTTACCATGAACCAATACACGCCACGCGAGCGCTCTGAAATAGTTGAAATTTACATTCAACAGAAGAAGTCAATTGTGAAAACTCAACGTGCTTTTAAAACATTAAAAAATGTGAGAAGTGCGCCTTCTAAGAACACCATTAAGCGTTTATACGAAAAATTTTTTAACTGGTAAGGCTCTTTCTAATCCGAAGAGGCCATATAAAAGTCGACCAAGGCGATCGGCCGAGAATATCGCTGCCGTACGAGCCAGTGTTGAGAGGTCCCCAAGAACATCCCAAAAACGCCGTTCTCAGCAGTTGGGCATGGCTCGGTCCACTTTACAACGGATTATTCGCATTGATTTGCATTTGTTCCCGTACAAAATTCAATTGACGCGAAGAATGTTGCCTGCGGACAAGCCTCGTCGATTGGAATGGGCCCAAAGGGCCGTCGAATATGGGCAACCCTGTTATAGGGTGAGATGAAAAAACTGCAATCAACTTTAGACTGCTGTCATTTGTAACCACTCGTCCGACAAATGTTAAAATTGTTCCAGTGACAGCTCATTATATTGTTTACAAGCGTACAAAAGCATTTTGGTGAGAATATTCCAGAAAATAAGTTACTCCTGATGGAATTCAAGCGTGATAGTGTGATTTCTTTATAATTGGGTGGAAAACCAGAAGTGCCTATCGTTAGAGCACTCCAGCATTTAAATGTGAATAAACCTTTTGTGTCTCATACCATCGCTCGTTACCGTGATATTGGTAGCGTAGCCCGACGACAAATAAGTGGACGGAAGAAAACAGCAACATCTGGAGAAATGGTTCGAAAAGTAAAGAAGCAACTTGATCGAAACCAGCATCGCAGTGGCCAAAATGGCTCGTGAGCTGAACATATCGCAATATTCTATTCGCTAAATATTGAAAAATTAGCTCGGGGTAAAGCCATTGAAATTCCAAAAAGTGCAAGAATTTACACCGCCACAGAAAGAAAATAGACTCAGAAGAGCTAAAGAGTTGCTTTGCTTGGCCGAAAGTGGTAAACTGCCGAATTTGGTTTTCTCCAATGAGAAAACATTAGTTGTCCAGCAGTTTGTAAACAAAGAAAATAATCGTGTTTACTTGCCAAAGAGGTCAGCTGAAAATTTGCACCTTCGGTTGGCCACCAGAACTCAAGCGCCGGCCATGGTGATGGTGTGGGCCGCCATAATAGCCGATGGTCGCTCTCCGCTCGTATTAATTGACCGTGTCACCAGAATAAGTGCCGAATATTATCGCGAAAATATTCTGGAGGGTACGCAAACATTTTGGCCGCAGATCTTGGACTTTCCAACAGGACTTAGCACCATCGCACTCAGCACGCGCCACCCAAGAGTGATTAAAAAATTAGGTTCTTCGCTTAATTCCCAGCGCACAATGGTCACCAAAATCTCCGGATACCAATCCGTTGGTTTATTGTGTCTGGAGTATTTTGGAAAGCAAGGTTGGCACTAAAAAATACCAAAGTGTCGATAACCTCAAGCAAGCGTTTCGCCGGGAATGGGCCAAAATACCGCAGAACAACATTCGGGCAGCGTATGACGGTTTCATTGGCCGTTGGACGGCCATAATTTGTGCCAAAGTGACCAATACGAACAAATTTAAACTAATTCTAAAATTTGATGCTATTTCCGACATTTTTCGCTTTCATTCAGTAAATTTAAAAAAATGTAAAAATTATGTAAATTTGTTGCAGTTTTTATATCTCACACTGTATAAAGATGAAGTCGCCTTTATAGAAGATTTTATAGTCGTCCTTATATTCAAGGTCCAATTCGATATCCCTATGACAATCCATTGTTTAGAATATTTCTTTAACTGCATATTGCTAATGACTGGTTCAGCATGTGAGGCGCACAAATTCGTAGTTGAAAACATTCTCTATATAGTCGACCAGCTATAGACGACCTTAATTTCATTTCTGTTGACGACCTAGAAAGTCATCTCTGTAGACGACCTAGAAAGTCATCTCTGTAGACGACCCGAAAAAAGTCGTCTCTGTAGACGACCTTAAAGTCTTCTCTGTAGCCGACCTAGAAAGTCATCCCTGTAGACGACCTTAAAGTCGTCTCTGTTGCCGCCCTTAAAGTCATCTCTGTAGACGACCTTAAAGTCATCTCTGTTGACGACTTTTAAGTCGTCGTCATATACGACCTTAAAGTTTTCAAAGTCCATTTTAATACCCCTATGACATTCCATTGTTTATGAAACTTATTTTCTTTGAATGCACATTTCTAGTGGCTAGTTCATCATGTGAAAATTCATAGTTGAGAATTCCATTGTGGAAAATGAAAGTTGTTCTTTATTTGTCTTTCCCTCATTGTCGACATTCCAGTCGAGATTAATGGCCTGATCTATCATGACACGTATTGTCGTGGCAAAGACGTGCCGATATTCATTGTTTGACTTTGAAATGAGTACTTTATTGTAGTCCAGCACGGACTGGAGTACAGTAGTACTGCATATATATTGCATTAGAACAAGCTGTACAGTATTCAATTTTCTCAACTGTATTCAGGATTCGCTATGTTTTAGATCCAGTTTGGCCTTTTGATTTTACAATTATTTGTTTATGCTGACCATGGTAGTTTGTTTCCTTTCCGAGTTTTAAATACCAAATTGAAAAGAAATTCTGCTAAAAAAAATGTGGATAAAATCAGGAAAGTACCAAATATTCTGAGGTACTGTCTCATTATAAACTCTAAGTAGAGAATTTTTAACTATTCCCTTTGAAAATGAGACTAAAATCATCTTTATACCGAACCAAAACCACTGTTCGATTCGCTGGAAAAGTGGTTACCAGCCCTAGAATTTACATATGCCTCCATCTTATATAGATGGAGGCATACGTCTAAGAAGTCTTAAGAAGTCATATAGAATCTTTCTATGGATTTTTGAGTGAAATGTTTAACGAAATGTTTGAAATGAAAAATCGGCCCAATACCGTTGAACGTATTTAGCCGACAATGAGAAAATTTTGAAGCGAATCAGTTGATTTTTTCGACATATTTTCATATATGAGAAAAGAGATTTTCCTCTTGTTGTTGGCTATCAAAAAGAGCTTGGACTAAATACGACCCTATTCATTTTTTTAGAATGACCACATGGCATTAAAAAAAAAAAAATCATGCAAGTAAAGCTTGAAAATTTCTCAATTGCAAGAATGTCTGAAGAACTGAGCGGGACTTGGGCGAATTGGTAGCGACATCTAGTTGTCGAAATTTAGAACTTTCAAATTCGCCTTGTTCGTTAAGCGTGTTCAACAACCACCATAGTATAGTTTGCGATTTTCACACCAGGGATTATTGGTTGATTTTTCGCTTCATTGTATTCTTCACCTATTAGTTTTTTTTTTTTTTGTCAATAAAAAACAATAAATTCTAAAAAATTAAAAAAAAAATAATTTGTGGAATTCATATGAGAAAGGGAAATGGAAATGAATGGCAGTTTCTTTTGGGTTTTTTTTTTCATATACAAAAATATGGAAAACAAATGGAAACAAATTGCCTTGTATAAATGCAAAGATGAAATCCTTTCTCGATTATGTAACACCTCGGCTAGATATGCATCTTTCTATCTAGCATCGATAAGTCGATCTAGCTATGTATGCCCACCTGTCTATGTTAATTTGTAACCACGCTACAGGTCGCAATTATGGCCTCATATTGGAGATGATCGCCAAATACAGGGTGAGATAAAAAATGTTTTATATGTTTAAATTTTATAGAATGAAAGCAAAAACTTTTGGAAAGAGCATCAAATTTTAGAATAAGTTTACATTTGTTCGAATTGGTCACCTTTGGCACGAATTATGGCCTTCAAACGGCCAATGAAACCGTCACACGCTGCCCGAATGTTGCTCTGCGGTATTTTGGCCCATTCCCGTCGAAGTGCTTGCTTGGGGTGATCGACACTTTTATACCCTCCACCATACTAAGGAGGGTATATTAGCCTTGTCATTCCGTTTGTAACTCCTCGAAATACTCATGTCAGACATAACAAAGTATATATATTCTTGATCAGGGTAAAATTCTAAGTCGATTTAGCAATGTCCGTCTGTTATAATCACGCTATCTTTGGAACTTCATTCATGCAGGTCCACGTTTTCATAAAGCCCCATATAACGGTACCTCCCGATATTCGGTATTTTGATGATTTTAGCGACATTATTCACCGGAATTGTTTCAAATTTGGTACTTGAAGTTCGTAAAAGATACAACAGCCTGATACAGGTCTTCGTATAGGCCACATATATCAGTACCTCCCTTCGTATATCGGTACCTCCGAAATTGATTCAGATGTCGTTTTTGAAGTTCGTAATGGATGCTTCAGCCTGTGACAGAAAATTGTCTATGCATTTGTAGGTCTTCGTATAGCTCCGGTATAACGGTACCTTGATGATATTTACGGTACGGTACGGTATTTTGATGATATAAGCTACATTATTCACCGTTTATTTCAAGTTTCGAATTTGAATATGGTAATGACTTATGACAAACAATGCCTGTATGCGTCCACGTCGTATAGACCCCAATATAACGGCTACATTCGTTATTTTTAAGATTTTAAAAGCCATTTTAACGGATTTTATTTTTTAAAAATTTCCAAATCCGTTGTAAATGGCGGAGGGTATTCAAAGTTCGGCCCGGCCGAACTTACTGCTTTTTAACTAGTTTTTTTTTTGTGCTAACCTTGCTTTCCAAAATACTACAGACACAATAGTCCAACTGATTGGTGTCCAGTGATTTTGGTGGCCATTATGCGCTGGAAATGAAGCGAGGAACCTCATTTTGTAACCATTCTGGGTGGCGCGTGCTGAGTTCGATGGTGCTGAGTCCTGTTGAAATGTCCAAGGTCTGCGGCTTTACCACGAGATCATTTTTCAATATTTGCCGAATGGAATATTGCGATTTGTTCAGCTTAAGAGCCATTTTTCGGCACTGCGACGCGGGTTTCGATCAAGTCACTTCTTTACTTTTCGAACCATTTCTGATGATAGGCTACGCTAACAGTATCTCGTTAATGAGCAATGGTACGAGACACAAAAGATTTATTCATATTTAAATGCTGAAGTTCTCTAACGATAGCCACTTGTGGTTTTCCAGCCAAATATAAGGAAATCATCAAGCTCTGGAAATTTCTCAAAAATATGCTTTTGTACGCCTGTAAACAATATAATGAGCTGCACTGGAATAATTTTAACAGCTGTCGCACGAGTGGCTTAGAAATGTCTGATGTTGGTTGCAGTTTTTTCATCTCACCCTGTAAACCTGAAATCGCATAAAGATATATATAAGAGCCATATCTAAATCTAAAATGATCATGACAAAATTTGAAAAACTTATTACTGAGCTATATTTGGTACGCAATTAGCCCCAAATCGGTTGAAAATATATATGAGCTATATCTAAACCAAATCCGATTATCAACAATTTCAATAGGGTTCCTCCTTGGGCCAAATGAATATTGTTTGGGAAATTTCTTCTCAATCGGATAATAAGTGCCCTGCATTTTCTTCACAAGAACACATGGACAGACGAACGGACTAACATAAACGGCATAAATCGACTCAGAAAGTGATTCTATGAAGATCCCCAACTATGGGTCTATCTCGCTTCATTTTCTATGTTACAAACAAATGCACAAAGACATAATAATTTTACCACTATAATTAATTGATTAAATCTCTTATTTGTATTTAACGTTCACATTTTCTCTCCCTATTTTGAACTATAGTTTGACTGTCGCCATTTGAAGTGTTTCTGTAGCTCACATAAAATTGGATTTTCTTTCTGAAAAACTGTCGACCTAAAAAGAAGTTTTTAACTGATAAGCGTATCACATGAAATCTAAATTTAAAACAGGTCTCCGACATGGACCTCAAAAAAATCCTATTTATTTGGTTGACATGAAACCGGAATTACACCTTCCCTAAGTAAATTTTCATTATTGTGGGTATGCTCTAAATATGTCCTAAATCCTTTTATTGACTTCCATTTTACATAAATTATTGTCAAGCAAACACTTGCCCCCACCCTACCCAAAAAAAAACTTTCTTGAGCATTTATGCGTAGGCATTTCCTTCCATTTTTATTTACAAACCGCAAATTTTGCACCTGTATTTTATTTTCTCATAAAATACATCTGGGCTGCCAAAGGACAATTTCCGACAAAGTCATTATAAATTCCAGCGAAATAAAATATATTTCGGTACAAAGGTTACACGCTAAACTTTCTATTAAGCAAACAAACCAAAGTGCGTAAAGGACAAACATAAAACAAATACCTGAAGATTTTGACACCGAAGAAGAAGCTGAAATAGGGTCTGCCCTAATCAAAAAACCGCTGTTCGTTTACAAACCTACCTCCTGCCCCCAGTCCCAATTTCAACCCAAAATGAAAATGAAAACGAAAAACTTTTAATTTTATTTCAAGAAAACGCATCGCCCAGATAACATCGCACAGAGGCAGCCACTCCAAGTTAACCTCACTTACAAATTCACACCATGAAAACCACACACACACACACACACACACACAGAAGACAGTATGACGTTTACACAGTCTGCCACAATGTCAGTGTCAGACCGTTCGGTTCAAGTGCTAATATTTTCTCCTTGTCTCCTTGCCATGCTCTAACCGCTAAATAAAAAGAACACACCGAGAATTCTGCCATTCGAGTGAAACATTAATTCATGTAAAACTGACATTTGTATCTGTTAGAAAGCTGTTGATTTTGTAGTTGTTGTTGTTGCTGCTGTAATGGATGTAGCGTCCTTTCACGCTGCAAATCCAAATGCATGGGTTGAGTACTTTTTAGCGTTAACTATGATTTATATTCACACTTTATTCCATTGCTGCCTTAAAGCAATCTGTATCTGTACTCTGGAGATAATTTTGGTTGAGTTCTACAAAATACCAAAAAAAAAAAAAAAAAAAAGAAAATTGCAAGCAAAGGATCCATTTGTTCACTTTTTTATTTGGTGTTAATTAAGTACTGCTTATCTTATTTGATTTCGGCATCATCACTGAAAAAGCTTATGATTTACACCAGAGATGGTTTAAACTTTGTAATTTATTTTTGGCACGTTTTAAAAAAAAGTCATAATGTGAGAGGAATTTTGTCGGATGCCATCCGTCTTTTGTATATCATAGCCAATTAAAACAGTGGAGTATACCTATCGAGGATGAAACAGGCTTTGTAACAAGGGGTGTTATGTAACAAAAACAAATTACAAAAATGGATTTATTGAGTAGGAAAACCACAAGTGGGTATCGTTAGAGCACTACAGCATTTAAATGTGAATCAATGTTTTGTGTCTCGTACTATCACTCGTTACAGTGATACTGGTAGCGTAGCCCGACATCAAGGAAGTGGACGGAAGAAAACAGCAACATCTGGAGAAATGGTTCGAAAAGTAAAGAAGCGCCTTGATCGAAAACCGCGGTGCAGTGTCCAGAAAATGACTCGTGAGCTGAACATATCGCAATATTCCATCCGGCAATTTTGAAAAATGAGCTCGGGGTAAAGCAATTGAAATTCCAAAAAGTGCAAGAACTTACACCGCAACAGAAGAAATTAGACTTAAAAGAGCTAAAGAGTTGCTTCGCTTGGCCGAAAGTGGTGATCTGCCGAATTTGGTTTTCTCCGATGAGAAAACATTCGTTGTCTAGCAGTTTGTAAAAAAAAAAAAAAACAGTAAAGAAAGTCTTAAAATCGGTCGGGGCCGACTTTATGATACCCTACACCACTTTGCTAATTTAGTAGAGCTGCGCATAACAATTAAAAGTTTTTATGCGAGAAGGACTAAATATGCCGAAGCATTTGTATATTTTAAATTCGGACTTGTATTGTCCATTTGGTGCACAATTAATTCTAAATCGGATAAAAATATATATGGGAACTATATCCAAATCGGAACCGATCTCGATAAAATTTGGCAAAGATATTTCTGAGCTGTATTTGATATATTTCCCTGAATATCGTTGTTACGGAGTGCATATTACGGCTGTGGGTTACAAATATGACAAATCGGATGAACAGTATATATGCGAGCTATAGCTATATCTGAACCGATCTTCACCAGATTTGACATACTAGCTTTTAGACTCAATTCGGTCGTAAGTGCCAAATTTCATCAAATTTGGGCAAATATTAAACGTTTGGTGCACAATCAGAGGTAAATCGGACGAAGTTATATATGGGAGCTATATCCAAATCTGAACCGATATCGATAAAATTTAGCAAATGTATTTCTGAGCTGCATTTGATATATTTCCCCAAATATTGTTGTTGCAGGGTGCATATTACGCCTGTGGAGGACAAAAATAACAAATCGGATGAACAATATGTATGGGAGCTATAGCAAAAAATTTGGTATACTTATTTTCAGGTCCAATCTGATCATGCGTGCAAAATTCGGACTGATATTACACGCTTGGTGCACAACAAAAGGAAAATCGAACGAAGATATATATGGGAGCTATATCTAAATTTTGACCAATTTCAATAGGGCTCGTCCTTGGGCCAAACAAATGATTTGTGCAAAATTTCATGTGGATAGGACAATAAATGCGAACTGTACTTTGTTTACAAAAATACATGGACAGACGGACGGACTGACATGCATAAATCGACTCAGAATGTGATTCTATGCAGATCATCAAAAGGAACTATGGGTCTATCTCGTTTCCTTTGCCTGTTATAAACAAATGCACAAAGACATAATACCCTGACCACCTTGTGGTGTAGGGTATAAAAAGCAGCAAAGTTCTTTTAATACCCTTCAAAGCAAAGAACTTTTAATACCCTCCAACATTTTGAAGGAATTAACAAAAACCAAAAAAAAAGAAATCCATCGAAGAATTCCATTAAAAGGAAAACTGTTATTTGGGGGCTATACGAAGACCTGAACCTGCGTAGGTAATTTTTTGCCAAAGGCTGTAGAACCCTTTACGAACTTTAAATAGGAAATTTGAAACAATTCTGGTAAAAATGTCTCTAATATCATCAAACTGGAAAGAATTCAAATGAGTAATGCCACTAATATCATCAAATTGCCAAATAAACTGAGATGCCGGCTATATGGAGATGCCGAGATGGGGGCTATATGGATACGCGGACCTTCAGAAACAATTTTCCGTCATAGGTCCGACTTAAAAATTTGTATGCGATATTGTGAATCTTTCGCAATAGATTGTATATTTCATTTTGGGTGTGGATGGACCGAACACGCATACATTTGTAAAACCTTCATAGTGGGGAAGCCATTGGTTTAAAATCCTTAAACAATCCTTAAATAAACATAGTGGACCTATTGACGCCGATGAACGCAACAATGTCCGACGGGGTTTAGAGTGCAGTAGAGTCGCAATATTTCACTGATGTTCACAGTATGTGTTTATGACCTTTCCTTGAAGACGAGAACGGAATGAGTCAGCTATTTAGTTCTTAAATGGTGGAGGGTATCAAATGTTTGATCCGGTCGAACTTTACTGCAACTTCCACTTTTACACCATTTCCATTAAAAATGTGGCGATGTACTAAGTTGTAACGAATTGAAGCACCTTTGGGGGGAGTGGGGGGGAGATATAAGAAGCGGTTGAATAGTATTTTCCATATTCGCTCCTGACATAAGTTTCATCAAAATATTAGCACGGACAATATTTTCATTGGGCAGTCAATTCGTTTTATATGAAATTTATGTAATATTTATACCCTACAACACTATGTGTTGGGGGTATTATAAGTTTGATTGGGCCAAAAATTATGTAACACCTCGAAATATTGGTTTCCCACATAGGAAAGTAAATATGGATGTTCCTATCTCGCCGAGCTGGGTCGATCTAGCTATGTATGTCCGTCCGTCCGTCCGTCTGTCCATGTTAATTTGTAATCACTCTACAGGTCGCAATTATGGCCCGATCTTCACGAAATTCAGAATGGAGGTGGGGCTAGGGTCAGAAAAGAACCCTATTTCTTTAGGAGATGACCGCATAATATTTAGGGGTTGAAATGGACCAAAAACTGAAAAATCCTGATTTTGCAGTTGCTCTACAGGTCGCAATTATAGACCAATCAATGCGGAAGTTAGCATGGGGCTAGAGCTTAGGGCTGGGCAGAAGCCTTCCAATTTTGATGGTCATCGAGTAATATTTAGTGGGTGAAATAGGCCACAACATTTGTGTTAAATTAAAGTCATATTTTCCATTAAACCGACAAACTTTGTCAATTCAGAATGTTCTCTTGACATAAAAGTATAAAATCTAAACAAATCGCAGAAAAATATGCCAATAAAGATGTTAATATAGATTTTGTAGTTTGTGACATTGTTTATTTTTTCATATTTTTTATCGCATGCGATTTTTTCAATTTGACTTATAATATTTTGTAATATTTTTTCACCTTACAACACAGGTTGGGGATATTATATAAGTATTGCAAATATCGTCCGACCCTCACGAAAATTTTCACTAGGGTAGGGTTGGGCTCAGAAGGGCTAGGCCTATTGTTTTCAAAGATGTCCGCAATATATTAGGGGGTTGAAATGGACCAACAACAAAATATTTTCCTGATTTTGCAGCCGTTATAAAGGTCACAAATAGAAACCAAAGGACACGAAATCTCGCATAAAGTTAGAGTTTAGGACAGCGGGTACAATGCACCACTAATTTTGTGTGAAAAAATACCAGCATTACTTAAAGGCGATATCCGAAATACACAAAAGGCGAATTTCTGGCTTTTTATGCTGATTTCGTTGACGAATATAGCCAAATATCGTAGACAAGCAAATCATATAGATGAGTCTAAATTTGGAGATACAGAGGGGCTTCTTGCTTTTGGAGATGATTGCAAAATATTTAGGGGTTCAAATTAACCAAAAACAGAAATGATTTTCCGATCACACAATTGAAGCCAATCGACACGCCTGTGAAGAGAGTTAAGGACAGGGAAGAATTCTAGCATTTTGGATGACCATTGGATTATATTTATCTGTAAAATGGACTACATCAACTAACGGCCCGACGGAGTGCATAAATGTTGGGCAAATGTCCCTAGTCAAAATCCTAATTACAAAAGCGAAATCTTCCAATATGGATTTGGATATAAGGGGGCTTCTAACATATTGTAGTGTTGTAGGGTATAACATAGTCGGCCCCGCACGATTATAGCCTTTTCTTACTTGTTTTTCGAACATTTTGTGTGACAAGTCAGAGTACCCTCTCAATATAAGATAGCTCAAATATGTTTTTTTTTTTTTTTTTGAGTAAACGAATCTAACTTTTCCGTTTTTATTATTTTTTCATGTTGATAGCTGTAGAACTCAAAGAGATACTGGTTTTTACTTGGGATTTCATATGAGTCACTTAAATACTATTAGTTTTTTTCTTAATATACCACAAAGAACCAAATATGTAGTATAAATAATTATAAATACGATAATAAATAATTTGAACGTCTTCATTTAGGCTACAAGTAATTTCTGGCCAATTTCTAACCAACTGTGTAGAATTAAAAGGACATGTGTTCCACTGAACGAGTTGAGGTTAAGAATATTTACCTCAAATGTTTGTATGCGTTTGAGAGTTCTTCTATTATTATATATATTATATTATTCTATTATTTTCCTAGAATCACCAAGATTTAACCATTCTTTAAGATTGAAGACAAAATTCGAAGAAATGTTAACATTGCTATTGTAACACTTCAAAAACAGTGCAACATTAAAATTAAAGATAATTAATTTAATTTCACTTGCGTTGTTAAGCTTTATACCTTAAAACTGGTGGCCAGCCAGCCACCAAGAGTATTAAAGTTTATTCCCTTCAAAGAGTCCCATTGCTATCGAGACTGTCAATGGTCGCCAATGAAAGGGGCAAAAAAAAAAAACATTACCTCCAGAGGATTTCGAGGAAAATACAGCCCAAGCGAATGAATGCCATCTCCAAAAACGAAACAAAAGAAATGAAGCCTTTTTGCTATTTGTTATTAATTAAAATCCTTTGAATGACTGCAAAACCATTAAATGGACAATAAAACTCACAATTAAGGACAAGCGCCATGGTCGGCCGGTCGACGGCGGTGATTATTTGTAAAACCATTAACATAATTTACACGCAATTAACAGTACTTTGTTGTGCAAAATGATGTTTCAGCCTTGAAGGGGAGAGTGGAGAGCGGGGGCGAATGAAGAAATGGGGCCAAGTTTGAAGAAAGATTCTTTTGTTAAAGTCTAGAATTTTAAGGGCTTATTATTAACTTTTGGTTAATAATACTTGGTGTTGTCATCGATAATAAATGTTTGTGATTTCGCCTTGAAGCGACATAAATTATTGAGTCTGCATAACTGAAGAGTATTTATGGCGAAGAGGTGAAAAAGTCGTCGTGACTGCGAAAGAGATAAGTTTTTATGTGAGCGTCAAAAGCTTATATCTATAGAAGGACTTCTGAGGATCAAGTATCCATAAAAATGGAAGACATTTTAAAAGCCTTGTAGAAAATTAGGCCGTCTTAAAGGACTTTATTTGAAATTCTCCTAGAGAAAGGTATTATTCTAGAGAGGGAAGGTCTTCCTACTGAAACACCTTTCAAATTTTCTTCTGACTATAGAGAATACTTAGGACTATAGAGGATCCTATAGAGAGTATTTTCTTTCTGTAGAAGGTCCATAAAGTGTTTTCCTTCGGTAAAAGTTCCCCAAAAGAGTCTTTAGTCCATAGTAGAGCCACAAAAGTTCTTCTTCTAAATAGTCTTCTGTGTATAAAGGACCCTCAAAGGATCTTCTCTCTATAGAAGGTTATTAAAAGGTCTTCTGTCTATAGAAGAGCCTTCAAGGGTCTTATGTCTATAGAGAAGAATTCAAGGGCCTTCTGTCTATAGAAGAGCCTTAAAGGGTCATCTGTCTATAGAGGAGACGTAAAGGCCCTTCTGTCTATAGAAGAGCCTTAAAGGGTCTTCTGTCAATAGAAGAGCTTTAAAGGGTCTTCTGTCTATAGAAGAGCCTTAAAGGGTCTACTGTCTATAGAAGAGCCTTAAATGGTCATCTGTCTAAGGAAGGGTCTTCTGTCTACAGAGAAGAATTCAAGGGTCTTACGTCTATAGAAGAGCCCTACAGGTTCTTCTGTCTATAAAGGAGCTCTAAAGGGTCTTCTGTCTATAGAAGAGCCTTGAAGGGACTTCTGTCTATAGAATAGCCTTAAAGGGTCTTCTGTCCATAGAAGAGCCTTGAAGGGTCTTCTGTCTATAGAAGAGCCTTGAAGGGTCTTCTGTCTATAGAAGAGCCTTGAAGGGTCATCTGTCTATAGAAGAGCCTTGAAGGGTCTTCTGTCTATAGAAGAGCCTTGAAGGGTCTTCTGTCTATAGAAGAGCCTTAAAGGGTCTTCTGTCTGCTGAAGAGCCTTAAAGGGTCTTCTGTCTGTTGAAGAGCCTTAAAGGGTCTTCTGTCTGTTGAAGAGCCTTAAAGGGTCTTCGGTCTATAGAAGAGCCTTAAAGGGTCTTCTGTCTATAAAAGAGCCTTAAAGGGTCTTCGGTTTATAGAAGAGCCTTGAAAGGTCTTCTGTCCATAGAAGAACCTTAAAGGGTCTTCTGTCTATAGAAGAGCCTTAAAGGGTCTTCTGTCTATAGAAGAGCCTTAAAGGGTCTTCTGTCTATAGAAGAGCCTTAAAGGGTCTTCTGTCTATAGAAGAGCCTTAAAGGGTCTTCTGTCTATAGAGGAGACTTGAAGGGTCTTCTGTTTATAGAAGAGCCTTGAAGGGTCTTCTGTTTATGGAAGAGCCTTAAAGAGTATTTTGTCTATAGAGGAGGCGTAAAGGGTCTTCTGTCTATAGAGGAGCTTTGAATGATCTTCTGTCTATAGAGGAGACGTAAATGGTCTTCTGTCTATAGAAGAGCCTTGAAGGGTCTTCTGTCTATAGGAGAGCTTTTAAGGGTCTTCTGTCCATAGAGGAGACGTAAAGGGTCTTCTGTCTGTAGAAGAGCCTTAAAAGGTCTTCTGTATATCCTCTTAAGCAGTCTTCTGTCTATCTTCTTAAAGGGTCTTCTGTCTGTAGAAGAGCATTAAAGGGTCTCTAGTTTATAGAAAAGCCTTAAAGGGTCTTGGGTTTAAAGAAGAGCCTTAAAGGGTCTTCTGTTTATAGAAGAGCCTTAAAGGGTCTTCTGACTATATACTGTTTATAGAATACCTTCAAAGGGTCCCCTGTTTATACAAGACCCTTAGAGGCTCTTCTAAAATATCCTAAAAGAGCCTTCTGTGTGTAGATGCTCCTCAAATTGTCTTCTGTTTATAGAAGACCTTAAAGGGTCTTAAGTCAGTAGAATATTTCTGTCATAAGAAGACCCTCAAAGGATATTCTGGATATAGAGACCATCAAACTGTCTTCTGGCTATAAAAGACCCTCAAAAGGTCTTCTGACTATCCAAATTTCTTAAATGGTTTTCTACCCAAAAAAAAACCCTTAAAGGATCATCTGTCTTTAGAAGGCTCTTTAAAAGTTATTTTTATCTATAGAAGGCCCTTAAAGAAGGACATTTTATCTGTGGAAGAATTACAAAAATCATTCATACAAAGGAGATTCCGAGGAGGTCATATTTCCATCACATTAACGCACTTTATTTCTATATACAAATGATGACGCCTTAAAAATATTGAATATCTCCATTATCTCGAAACAGTAGTGAAACTTTATCACTTTCTTCTTATCACTGCAATTTCATCATCAGCAGCTTGCAAGAGATAAAAACCAAACAAAAACCAACTACAAGTAGTCCTATCACAATAATTTTATGTTTCTGCTCTTTTCTTAGAATTTCCAAAACACCTCATCAAAGTCAATGGCCTGAAATAAATATTATGGCTGAATGAGATAAGGAAAGATGTCTACGTAGCAGGTGTCAAGACATGTCAAAATAAAAAAATAAATGGCCGCCGTCATGTTAACACGAATTGCCTATATAAATGTTTTGTAAAAGATGTTCATCTTCACACTACCCACACACACATACGCATCAGGCTTTTGACGAAAATCATCCTGGCATAACATTAACAATGAACCACTGTCAGCAGCAGTAGACAGAAAACATCTTGGCCTTATCCTCACAAAGATGACGATGATGATGATGATCCTTGCTGGTGTCAATAGACGCATACAAAGCAACCATATGGACAATGTCACATATGTACGATATTTCGTTGGAACTTAATAAAAGTTTACGCTTCTTGGAATTCTTAACATTTTTCACTTAACGTATATGGATGCTACTTACTGTTTTTCGGAAAAATATGAAAAATTTGAATCAGAAGGACATTATTTGTCAAACTGTTTCCAGACAATGCCAGACGATGGTCTGTGTCAAGTATTGCTCAACCATAACCGTGGCCTTCCATAGAAATGGAAATAAAATAAATATGCCAGACATGGTGACATTTTATTAGACGAGTGTCTGATATTTTCACACATATCCAAATTGTTTAACACTTCGTAACGTGAAAATTTGCAAAGATATTATATTTGATTTGAATTCAATAGAGTTTGTGAATATGGAAATTTATTTAAAAACGCAGGGGAATTGAAGGATACATTCTCTCTAATGCTGTTTTTAAAAAGGGTCAGCAGTTTTTCTTTTACAGGGTCGAGAGTTCAGTTCTATAGAAGACTGTTAGGATTTTCCTTAGAGAAAGAAAATATAGTCTAATTATGAGGAACGCCCTTGCCGACTGAGAAATTCAGCGTTGTGATTTGTGAATGTTTATTAATTTGGAATTTAAAGTTGGAATTTAAAAATCTACTGTCTGTCAAAGATTTTTAAAGTCTCTTCCTTACAACACTATGTCTTTGATTTGGCCAAAAATTACGTAACACGAAATATTGGTAACCGACATAGGAAACTATGTATGGATCTTCCTAGCTCGCCGAGCTGGGTCGATCTAGATATTAATGGCTGTCCGTCCGTCTGTCTATACTGATTTGTAATCACGAAATTATGACCCGATCCTTAGGGTCAGAATAGAAGCCTATTGTTTTTAGATATGGTCGCAAAATATTAAGGGGTTGAAAAAAAAAAAACAAAAACATTTCCTGATTTGGCTGCTGCTCACCAGGCTTATAAGTCAAGAAGCTCTGGGTCTTTTCCCAATTCTCATGAATTCGGAATGGTATCTTGCCAGAAAAGTATAAATTCTATGAAAATCGCATAAAAATAAGACAATGAAAAAGTGCATATTTTTTTTTTACATTTTTTTTTAATTTTTGTTATATTTTTATCGAATGCTACTTTTTCAATTTTTCTTATAATGTTGTTCACTTTATGTGGTCGCAATTATTGTCCGATCTTCGCGAAATTTTGTATGGGGGTACAATTCACATTTATGGGTTCAAATGGTCCACAAAAAAAAAAAAAAATAAATAAATAAATAAATAAAATAAAAATATAAGTAATTAATTATGACCTGCGACTACAAAGGTCATAATTGAAAACAAACGATACGGAATTTTGTATGAGTAGAGAGTTAAGGACAGGGAAGAAGTCTAGCATTTTAGATGGCCATTGGGCTCGAAAACCGGTACACAGAAAGGGAGCTGGAAGTATAGCATCAGAATCAGAGGTACCTCACAAAAATTTAGATTTTATATGCACATACAGGGTGAGATTGAAAAAAACTTCAACAAAGTCTAACGCTATATTTTTTAATTTTTTTATACCCTACAACACTATGTGTTGGGGGTATTATAAGTTTGATTGGGCCAAAAATTATGTAACACCACGAAATATTGGTTTCCCACATAGGAAAGTATATATGGACCTTCCTATCTCGCCGAGCTGAGTTGATCTAGCTATGTATGCCCGTCCGTCCGTCTGTCCATTTTAATTTGTAATCACTCTACAGGTCACAATTATGGCCCGATCTTCACGAAATTTAGAATGGAGGTGGGGCTAGGGTCAGAATAGAACCCTATTTCTTTTGGAGATGATCGCATAATATTTAGGAGTTATGATGAACCAAAAACTGAAAAAATTTCTGATTTTGCAGTCGCTCTACCGGTCGTAATGATAGACCAATCGACGCGGAATTAAGCATGGGGCTAGAGTTTAGGGCTGGGCAGAAGCCTTCTAATTTTGATGGTCATCGGGTAATATTTAGTAGGTGAAATAGACCACAACATTTGTGCTAAATAAAAGTCAAATTTTCCATTAAACCGCGAATATTTTTAATCCCGTCGAAATCAAAAATAGACGAACGGGTCAATTTTGACCGTTACGTAGATGTCGATAGTAAATATATCGGTTATATATAGCGAAATATACACAATGTGTATATACAAAAGAAGGGGATGTTAGTTAGAATGCTTATATCTGAAGAATGGCTGGACCGATTTTGACAAATGTTGTCAATTCAGAATGCCCTCTTGACATAAAAGTATAAAATCTAAAATAATCGCAGAAAAAGATGCCAATAATGATGTTAATATAGATTTTGTAGTATATTGTGAAATATTTTTATTTTTTTCATATTTTTTATCGGATGCGATTTTTTCAATTTGACTTATAATATTTTTTTCACCTTACAACGCAGGTTGGGGATATTATATAAGTATTGCAAATATCGTCCGATCCTCACGAAAATTTTCACAAGGGTAGGGTTGGGCTGAGAAGGGCTAGGCCTATTGTTTTCAAAGATGTCCGCAATATATTAGGGGTTGAAATGGACCAACAACTAAAAATTTTCCTGATTTTGCAGCCGTTATAAAGGTCACAACTAAAACCAAAGGACAGGAAATCTCGCATAAAGTTAGAGTTTAGGACAGCGAGTAGAATGGACCACTAATTTTGTGTGAAAAAATAACAGCATTACTTACAGGCGATATCCGAAATACACCAAAGGCGAACTTCTGGCTTTTTATGCTGATTTCGTTGACGAATATAACCAAATATAGTAGACAAGCAAATCATATAGATAAGTCTAAATTTGGAGATACAGAGAGGCTTTTTGCTTTTGGAGATGATCGCAAAATATTTAGGGGTTCAAATGAACCAAAAATAGAAAAAATTTCCTGATCAAACAATTGAAGCCAATAAACACGCCTGAGAAGAGAGTTAAGGACAGGGAATAAGTCTAGCATTTTGGATGACCACTGGATTATATTTAGCTGTAAAATGGACCACAGCAACTAACAGCACTATGAAGTGCGTAAATATTGGGCAAATATTCCTGGTCAAAATGCTAAGGGTAATATGTCAGTGCTCCCTGACATAATTTTAAAAGCGAAAACTTCCAAAATGGATTTGGACATATGAAGGCTTCTAAGATATTGTAGTCGGCCCCGCACAACTATAGCCTTTGCCTACTTGTTTTTTTTTTAATTTTTTGAATGAAAGCAAAAAATTTCGGAAATAGCATCAAATTTTAGAATAAGTTTAGATTTGTTCGGATTGGCCACCTTTGGCAAGAATTATGGCTTTCAAACGGCCAATGAAACCGTCACACGCTGCCCAAATATTGCTCTCCTGTATTTTGGGCTATTCTCGGCGAAGCGCTTGCTTGAGGTGATCGAAATTTTGGTATTTTTAGTGCCAACCTTGCTTTCCAAAATACTCCGGACACAATAGTCCAACGGATTGGTATCCGGAGATTTGGATGGTCATTCATCATTTAGTAGCCATTCTTGGGTGGCACGGCCAAAATGTTTGCGTGCCCAAGGCTTTAATACACCCTCCATAATATTTTCGCTATAATATTGGACATTTATTTTGATACCACGGTTGATTAATACGAGCGGAGGGCGATCATCGGCTGTTATGGCGGCTCTTGAGTTCTGGTGGCCAACCGAAGGTGCACATTTTCAGCTGACCTGTTTGGCAAGTAATCACAATCATTTTGTTAGTTTGTTTACAAACTGCTGGACAATGGATTTTTTCTCTTCGGAGAAAACCAAATTTGCCAGTTCACCAATTTCGGCCAAGCAAAGCAACTCTTTAGCTCTTTTGAGTCTTGCACTTTTTGGAATTTCAATGGCTTTACCCTGAGTTCATTTTTCAATATTTGCCGAATGGAATAATGCGATATGTTTAGCTCACGAGCCATTTTTCGACCACTGCCACGCGACCGATCGATCAAGTCACTTCTTTACTTTTCGAACCATTTCTGCTGATGTTGTTGTTTTCTTCCGTCCACTTCCTTGACGGTAACGAGCGATGTTACGACAAACAAAAGATTAATTCACATTTAAATGCTGGAGTGTTCTAACGACAGTCACTTGTGGTTTTCCACCTAAATATAAAGAAATCACACCATCACGCTTGAATTCCATCACGAATAACATTTTTTCTGGAAAATTCTCATCAAAATGCTTTTGTACGCTTGTAAGCAATAGAATGAGCTGTCACTGGAATAATTTTAACAGCTGTCGGACGAGTGGCTTAGAAATGAAAGCAGTCTGAATTTGGTTGCAACTTTTTCATCTCACCTTGTATAATCCAATCCTGACACGTCGCAGTATTTATATCATATTTATTTAGATCCGATACGAAATGGATAATATTGGTCCTTTCCTTCGGAATCTTCTCCGTAGATGGTCAGCAATTTGAATGATCATAACAGATGTCAAAATATATTTAAATAATCGAACATTGGCTGAGGGTATACATCTGTCGGCAAAACCGACTGATACCTTTTAACTTGTTTTATTCTCCAATGAATGCATACAAAATAATTCCTTCAAAAAAATAACCAAGTTGTCTATTAAAAAAACTTTATCAATACTACCAGAACTTAGTCAATTGCTCACAACTTGTTGCTTTTAACAACAGTATCTCATTTTCCAATAACCATAATAAATTTAATGGAGTTTCCTCACTTTAAGGTATTCTCAGGATGAGCGAACAAACAAGCAACTCGTGTTGTAGGACACCTTCCAACTTACATTGTCTACTTTAAAGGGAGTACTCCATCTCCTCCCATTTACATAGTTTTTTTTCTTGCTAAGAAAATAATGAAAAGTTTCGAATATTTTATTGGTTCTGGTTATTAGCAGTAATTGAAAAACAAAAGAATTTCCGCAAATTTAATTTTCAATTTGCATAAATTATTGAGAAATACTTCTTAATGGCATTTCAAGGATGAACAGTTATGGGAGAGGGAAGATATCTTTCTTCGAAACACCACGTGGGAAAGGATAAAGAGATTTGGTAGAGATGCTAAAATTGCAAGAGATCGAAATGCAGGTCGAAGACTAATTCTCGAGATCAAAACCTATGCAATTGAAATTTGTAAGCCCCTTAACTGGCTTACTGAACGAACATCCATGAATGTATCCCAATATTTCCGAAGGTAATTTTTTAGTATCTGGAAGTTGGCTCATGTTCGAACTAGTTGTGTATAGGGAGTATAAATAAATCAATTACCAACGTAGCCTTCGATTTTGATGTCCACAGCCAAATTTTATAGTGATTAAGTTAAGATACGCAAAAAAATTCTGTAAATTCAGAAATTCCTTTGTTAAGCTCTTTATACCCTCGGCTACGTGACTAAAATTTAATCGACTTCTTCTGCAGAAATTTTTAACGTTCCAAGAAAGATTTCAAAGGAAAGTAAAGCATTTCATATGTTTAAGTTCAAACATTAAAATTCCTTGTTACTTCCCCATCTCCCATCCTCCTCCTCATCTTCCACTTTCATCCTTAATTTCAATTCGTTTGCTAATGTCATTATGTGGTTTTTCATATTATTAATTATAATGTTTTGCCACGGAGAAGAAGGAGAAGAAGAAGCAGATTAACTTTTAGTTTCGAAACTTTCTCTTGCCGCAGGGTATTGCTTCGTTACGATTACGATTAACCAGCATCAAATTACGACGATAATTATAGAGTTTTAGCAGCTGCTGCTGCTGCTATTGCTGTTGCTCATTTTCTTTTTTTGCAGAATCTACAAACGGAAGTTGATAAACGAAACGTTGAATTAGGAGTTTTGAATTCCGAAAAAGGGTTATGTGTCTTCGCACGAAAAACCGCAAAAAATAGTAGTGAGGTTTAAAGTTTTGCAAAACGGGTGCAAACGTTTGAAATTATTGGCATGGTGTTTGTGTTAAAATATTAAATTAATTTAAATTGAATAAAGATTTCAAGAAAATTTAAATAAAAAAGCGAATTCATTTTCCTTAGCTAGACCTTTGTGAAACTGTATTTATTGCACGAGATGTAATACGAAATATATATACAACAAGTAAAAAGCTATAAGATCGGTCGGGCTACATGAAGGAAATTTGGCAATTTTCATAAAAAAATCGTTAAAAGTTCTGTTAATATCTAAAAAAAATACCGAATATTGCCAGTATATTAGGGTCTAATAACGACGTGGACCTGCATAGGCAACTTTTGTCATAAGCCATTACAATATTCAAATGCGAAATTTGAAAAAAAAAAATGGTGCATACTGTGGCTAAAATCATGCAAATACCGATTGTAGGTATGTACCATTATATGGGTGCTATACCAAAACGTAGACCTGCACTGACAATTTTCTGTCATAGGCTGTAGTATCAAGTACGAACTTTAAATATCAAATTTGAAACAATTCCTGTGAATAATGTCGCTAATATTATCAACATGCCGAATATCGGGAGATACCGTTATATGAGGCCTCTACGAAGGCCTGGAACTACACGGTCAATTTTCTGATTTAGGCTGTAGTATTCATTTCTAACTTCAAATACCAAAAATTTAACATTTCCGGTGAAGAATGTCGCTTCAATCATAAAAATACCGAAAACCAGGTACCATTATATGGGGGCTATACCAAAACGCAGACCCATTGTCAATACCAAAAAGTCCTGCAGACATAATATACATTTGAGTAAAATTTTATCAATCTACCGTTCGCAACCTAGAGTAATTTCCACAGCAATAAATTCAAACGCCAAAATTTTTACATTTTTTAAATTGTATTGAATGAAAGCAAAAAATTTCGGAAATAGCATCAACTTTTAAAATAAGTTTAGATTTGTTCAAATTCGTCACATTTGGCACGAATTTTGGCCTTAAACGGCCAATGAAAACGTCACACTCTTCCTGAATGTTGCTCTGCGGTATTTTGGCCCATTCCAGGCGAAGCACTTGCTTGAGGTGATCGACACTTTGGTATTTTTAGTGCCAACCTTACTTTCCAAAATTCTCCAGGCACTATAGTCCAACGGATTGGTATCCGGAGATTTTGGTGGTCATTGTTCGCTGGAAATGAAGCGAGGAACCTCATTTTGTAACCATTCCATTGGGTTGCGCGTGCTGAGTGCGATGGTGTTAAGTCCTGTTGGAATGTCCAAGGTTTGCGGAAAAAAGGTTTCCGTACCCAAGGGTTTAATACACCCTCCAGAATATTTTCGCGATAATGCCACCCACTGTCGATTAATACGAGCGGAGAGCGATCATCGGCTGTTATGGCGGCCCAAACAATCACCATGGCCGGCGATTGAGTTCTGTTGGCCAACCGAAGTTGCACATTTTCAGCTGACCTCTTTGGGAAGTAAACACGTTCATTTTGTTTGTTTACAAACTGCTGGACAACGAATGTTTTCTCATCGGAGAAAACAATATTCGGCAGTTCACCACTTACGGCCCAGCGAAGCAACTGTTTATCTCTTTAGAGTCTATTTTCTTTCTGGAGCGCTCTAACGATAGCTACTTGTGGTTTTCCAGCCAAATATAAAAAAATCACACTATCACGATTGAATTCCATCACGAATAATTTTGTTTCTGGAAAATTCTCACCAAAATGCTTTTTGATCCTTGTAAACAATGTAATGAAGTGTCTCTGGAAAAAGCTGTCGGACGATTGGCTTAGAAATGACAGCAGTCTGAAGTTGGTTGAAATTTTTTTTTCCCACCCTGTGTAGTGAACAAAAATTAGTAAATGGTGCGAAATTTGATATTAGATAAGAAATAAGAATTATTAATTTTAGTACAAGGGTATAAATATTCCCATTTTCGCATATAAACGAAATCGGATTCTGCCTTCGAGAGTAATGGGCCAAGACACACAGACATAACTAGACCGACTCAAAATGTTTTGTTCAAATATATCATGGCTCTAAAACCCTAATTTTGATGATATACATTTTGACCATATAAAATGTTATACCCCCTGTAACCACATGACTATGGGTACAAATAATGGTGGGAGTATTAAACCGAAACAAAAAAAAAAAAAAAATAGATTAAAATATGTGACCATTTAATAAATCCTCTCAGTACTTACTTGAAGTATTATCCATCCTTCGGCAGTAACGCACGGTGTAGTTGCGAAAACTAATAACAAAGGTCATGATAATAGCCAAAATCAGTTAAACATAGCAATTTGAGAATTTTGACAACAATTTCCTTTTGACAATACAGCAAAGGAATTAATTTAATTACTATCAGGGGAATCATTAGAAATATTCTTATAAATGGCTAACGATACCACCGAAATAAAATGTTGACCACAAAAAAATTCCATTCTTTCATCACATATGTACTATCCCCGGCAATTTTGTGTCACGTTTTCGTTGGAAAAAATTAACCAGTGATGTCTGTTTCAAAGAAAAAACTTTTAATTTTAATTTTCAACAATCTGATTAATTTTATTGCAAACTTTTTGAACTTTTCCCCCCTAACCTCCCTACAGATGACACACGCATCATCGCCTCTTGTTCTACCTATGCAAGAGTTTTCAAAGAAATAATTTATTTTCAACAGAACATGTTGACTTGTTGAAATAAAAAAAAGAAACTTTAAAATTGCTCTCAAAAGGTCAAGAACATTGGCTACAAAGATTAGCCAGCAAAATGCGTGACATGTCATACAGTAAAAAGTTAAAAGAAAAAAAATTGCTTGTCTCCAATTCAGACGTTTGATGAAAGGAATTGTGGATTTGCTGTTATTTCTTAAAAGTTCAAAGCAAATGTTTGTTATTCAATTAGTGGGACAAAGTAAAGAAAGAAAAAAACGAAATAAATATTTTTTATGTGATTAAATAAAAGCGAGGATTTTTAAATCGAAAGGAGAAGGAGTGCATTGGGTTGTTAGCATATTTTGGGTCAATATTGGTCATTCCATATCTGACCTTAGACTGATATAAATATTACAACGTGCCAGATTAGGAGTATATCGACTAGTTCATTTAATTTATTTGAAAAATGATATGATTTTTGGAAAAAAAACAAGTTAAAACCAGTCTTAAAATCGGGCGGGGCCGACTTTATGATACCCTACACCACTTTGCTAATTTAGTAGAGCTGCGCACAACAATTAAAAGTTTTTATGGGAGAATTTAATCATACACGCTATGATTATAATTATAATTTAAAGTTCAAAGGACTAAATATGCCGAAGCATTTGTATCTTTTAAATTCGGACTTGTATTGTCCATTTGGTGCACAATTAATTTGAAATCGGATAAAAATATATATGGGAGCTATATCCAAATCGGAACCGATCTCGATAAAATTTGGCAAAGATATTTCCGAGCTGTATTTGATATATTTCCATGAATATCTTTGTTACGGAGTGCATATTACGACTGTGGGTAACAAATATGACAAATCGGATGAACAGTATATATGGGAGCTATAGCTATATCTGAACCGATCTTCACCAAATTTGACATACTAGCTTTTAGACTCAATTCGGTCGTAAGTGCCAAATTTCATCCAATTTGGGCAAATATTAGACGTTTGGTGCACAATCAAAGGTAAATCGAACGAAGTTATATATGGGAGCTATATCCAAATCTGAACCGATCTCGATAAAATTTAGCAAATGTATTTGATATATTTCCCCAAATATTGTTGTTACAGGGTGCATATTACGGCTGAGGAGGACAAAAATAACAAATCGGATGAACAATATATATGGGAGCTATAGCTATATCTGAACCGATTTCGATCAAATTATACTTATTTTCAGGTCCAATCTGATCGTACGTGCAAAATTCCATACTATTCGGACTGATATTACACGCTTGGTGCACAATAAAAGGAAGATCGGACGAAGATATATATGGGAGCTATATCTAAACTTTGACCGATTATCTCCAATTTCAATAGGGTTCGTCCTTGAGCCAAACAAATGATTTGTACAAAATTTCATCTGGATAGGGCAATAAATGCGAACTGTACTTTGTTTACAAAAATACATGGACAGACGGACGGACGGACATGCATAAATCGACTCAGAATGTGATTCTATGCAGATCATCAAAAGGAACTATGGGTCTATCTCGTTTCCTCTTGCCTGTTACAAACAAATGCACAAAGACATAATACCCTGACCACCTTGTGGTGTAGGATATAAATATCAGTCGGCTTGCCGACAGAAGTATAGCTTCAGCCAATGTTTGATCAATTAAATATATTTTGATCTCTCTTATTATTATTCAAAGTAGGAATAAGTTCCAAAGGAATGGACCAATACAAGTTGAGATGAAAAAACTGTAACCAACTTCAGACTGCTGTCATTTCTAAGCCACTCGTCCGACAAACGTACAAAAGCATTTTGGTGAGAATTTTCCAGAAAAAATGTTATTAGTGATGGAATTCAAGCGTGATAGTGTGATTTCTTTATGTCTGGCTGGAAAACCACCAGTTTCTATCGTTAGAGAACTCCAGAATTTAAATGTGTCTGGTACCCTCGCTCGATACTGGTAGCGTAGCCCGACTTTAAGGAAGTGGATGGAAGAAAACAGCAACATCAGCAGAAATGGTTCGAAAAGTAAATAAGCGACTTGATAGAAACTCGCGTCGCAGTGGCCGAAAAATGATTCGTGAGCTGAACATATCGCATTATTTAAATGAGCTGGGGGTAAAACCATTGAAATTCGTAAAAGTGCAAGAACTTACACCACAACAGAATAAAATAGACTCAAAAGAGCTAAAGAGTTGCTTCGCTTTGCCGAAAGTGGGAACTGCCGAATTTGGTTTTCTCCGATGAGAAAACATTCGTTGTCCGGCAGTTTGTAAACAAACAAAATGATCGTGTTTACTTGCCAAAGAGGTCAGCTGAAAATGTGCACCTTCGGTTGGCCACCAGAACTCAAGCACCGGCCATGGTGATGTTGTGGGCCGCCTTAACAGCCGATGGTTGCCCTTCGCTCGTATTAATCGACCGTGGCATCAGAATAAATGCCGAATATTATCGCGAGGGTGTATTAAAGCCTTGGACACGCAAACATTTTGACCGCAGACCTTGGTCATTCCAACAGGACTCAGCACAATCGCACTCAGCGCCATCGCACTCAGAACGCGTCACACAAGAATGTTTACAAAATAAGGTTCCTCAATTCATTTCCAGAGCACAATGATCACCAAAATCTCCGGATACCAATCCGTTGAACTTTTGTGTCTGGAGTATGTTGGAAAGCAAGGTTGGCACTAAAAAATACCAAAGTGTCGATCACCTCAAGCAGGCGCTTCGCCGGGAATGGGCCAAAATACAATAGAGCAACATTCGGACAGCATGTGACGGTTTCATTGGCAGTTTGAAGGCCACAATTCATGCCAAAGGTGACCAATTCGAACAAATCTAAACTTATTCTAAAATTTGATGCGATTTCCGATATTTTTTGCATTGTTGCTTTTTTATCTCATCCTGTATTTCTCTCATTCAGAAACTTGAAATGAATATAGAATTTATGATTTTGCATAAAATTGGACGTAAATGTTCGAATTTATGGACAATATTGGCCCTTTCCTTCGGAGCCTACTCCGTAAAGGGAGTACCAAAAGTAAAAATATATTTAGATATTCGAACATTGGCTGAGGGTATACATCTGTCGACATAACCGACTGATACTTTTTAAGTAGTTTTCTTTGAAGATTTCAACATTTTGTGGGGGATATGTACTAGTAGGAGTAGACTTATATTGTCAATCTCCGATCTCGATCTAAGTTTTGTAAAAATATTACAAATCGGATACTCGCCTCGAGAATTATCGTGCGCACCAGAGGGCCAGCACCACTGGATCGAGTCCCAATGTTCCGAATGGGATTTGGTCTAAAGGGATCTAGGATATAAAACCATTACGACACGTTTTGTCCTTATCAAATGATATATACCATATGACAGAGGGTAAAATAAGATGACTTTTTTATCGGGATAATAATTAAAACATGTTTACCAAATAATCCCGAATTTTTGGTCTTAAGGTCCTTAACAATAATTTTTAAAGAATCCTCAATGTTGGTCTGGAGTTTTTCTTTAATGTTTTTTAAAATATTCACGATTTTTTTGATAAAATCGCCAAGAGGTCCTTTATCTTTTTTATACCCTCCACCTTGGAAAGGAGGGTATATTAACTTTGTCATTCCGTTTGTAACTCCTCGAAATACTCATGTCAAACCCAACGTAGTATATATATTCTTGATCAGCGTAAAATTCTAAGTCGATTTAGCCATGTCCGTCTGTCTGTCTGTCTGTCTGTTGTAATCACGCTATCTTTCGAACGAATTGAAATAGAAGGCTAAAATGTTGCACACAAGTTTATTTTTCCAAAAGGCAGGTTAAGTTCGTAAATGGTAGGTCCACGTTTTCATATAACCCCCATATAACGGTACCTCCCGATATTCGGTATTTTGATAATTTTAGCGTCATTATTCACCAGAATTGTTTCAAATTACATATTAATTTTTCGTTATGGAAACTACAGTCTGTAACAGAAAATTGTCTATGCAGGTCCAGGTCTTCGTATAGGCCCCATATATCAGTACCTCCCTATATTCGGTATTTTGACGATTTTAGGTGCAATACCCACCGAAATTGTTTGAGATGTGGCATTTGAAGTTCGTAATGGATGCTACAGCCTGTGACAGAAAATTGTCTATGCTGGTCCAGGTCTTCGCACAGCTCCGATATAACGGTACCTCCCTATATACGATATTTTTATGATTTTAGCTACATTATTCACCGTTTATTTCAAGTTTCGAGTTTGAATATGGTAATGGCTTATGACGAACAATGCCAATGTAGGTCTTCTTCGTATAGACCCCAATAGAATTTTTTAAGGATTTTATTTTTTGAAAATTTCCAAATTCGTTCCAAATGGTGGAGGGTATTCGAAGTTCGGCCCGGCCGAACTTACTGCTTTTTAACTTGTTTAAAAATCCACTGTTCTCGGTCAGGGAATTCTATGGAAAATTCGTTGAATAAATTAAATCCTATAACCCGGGCTTTTCAACGAGTTAAGCCAAAAATGAAGAATTTATTCAGGAAGATCTGAAGAATGCTTTTAATAAAACTTTGAAGACATCCAGTGATTGGATAGAGTTTTATTACTCTTTATATGAGATACCAAATACATTTTTGGGAGTATTCCCTTAGATTGTACCTCAGTCAGTCTTAACCAAAATATTCTTGAAAACCTCCCGAATATAAATCTAAAAGGCATTCATAATTTTTTCAAATACAAAAATCTACTGTTGCTTTTTATATTTTTTTTGGCCCTCATAGTACTGGGTATTATTCCACCAATATTCTTTATAACAACAAAAAAGTATTCCTTACTTTTGCCCTAAAGGCCTGTCTTCTGAATTTTCATTTCAATTTGAGTTTTCCATGAATTATGCCATTTACTTAATTTGAATTTACTCTCCTCGAATTTGTTTCATATGTATTTTCCGATATTACTTCCATATTCCTAGAATTAACTAGCTATAATGTGGAAACTTGAAATCATCCAAGTGAAACTATTTCCATCAAATTACAAAGTAAAATTACAATTTCATTCGGCAGAAGTTGAAATGTCAACAGCAATAAATTGTTTGTCTTGATGGCAGATGTTCAAATGGGGAAAACTTTTGTGGGGGGTGGGCGGAAAAAAGATAATTCGAAGAACAATTCAATGACTGGTTTCATATTACCCAAAAAATGTTCGAGAGTTAATTGAATGAGGAAGAGATGCCACACTGAATGTGAATACCAATACCATAATTATGTGAAATTTATGTATGTTGTTTAATTACATGAAATAAACAAAAAGTCATAGCATTCCAGAGTTTTATGATGCTTTTGCATATGCATGTATGTATGTGTACATATGAATATAATTTTTGTTCGCATCTATCATAATATTTACACAATGTCAACACTTAAATACAGCAGCAATTGTCAGGTGTAAATAAGAATTTAATTGTCATCATTAAAAGCTGGATATTATGCAGGAATATTATCGCTATTCGCAATGACAATTTTTAATTGCCATTTTATAGTCGAGCGTTAAAAATGATACAAAAGTAAGTTATCAATTGTAAATTAAACAAACGTTTAATTATCAATCGCTTGTTAATAACTCACAACTGTATTCATTATTTGTATTTTGAAATGTATGAATGCAGAGAAATGGCATTAAATTGATACTGTTGTGATACTGTGAATATTAAATGCCGATACATTTTGTACCCATCGCCACCAGTGTTGCCTTAGTGCACAAAAATCTACGGATTAAAATGAAATGCTGATTTTAAATATTTTTTCAAGGACAATTAGGTCTATGATAGCACCTCTTAAGATATTTTTATGTTTTCTGAAAGGACCTATAATGGGTTTGTCAAAAACTATCAGCTCTATCCTCTCCAAATACCAAATTTCGTACTATTTCGCATTTTCCGTAAATCAAACCTTATGCCAAATTTTGAGATTTCCAACACTATCCCGCATATGCCACCTCCTTATATCAATCCTATTTTTCAGACTTGCTTCTCATATCGAATTTCAAAGTTTTTTCTCTATCCGTTTGTATAATTCCAAATCGTACCAAATTTAGTGCAATTTAGTACTTCTGGTATTCTTAAAATTTCGAAAAACACTTGAGTTTTTTCATCCTACGCAACATTTAGGACTCTCACTACAGATTTCCAGCTGTATTTCTTTCCCAAATACCAAAGTTAATACTATTTATTAATTTTCGTACTTTTTAGTAGGTATTTCCCAATCCCCGCCATGTATCAACCAACCCCCACAAAAGGTGATTCTAATTCCAAATTCCAACTTCCAACTTAATTTCGTACTTTAGTACTTTTTAGTATTTTCAAAACCACGCCTTTTTCACAACCACTAACAGGGACGCCAATACTCAATTTCAAAATATCAGCTTTATCCGTTCACTGTTCCAAATTTAGTACCATTTAGTAAATGTGTACTAAACATTTCCAAAACCACCTTAATATATTAAACTTACTTTTCAACCTTGTTTTCTCTACCAAATTTCAAGTTTCAGTACATTTTTTTGATATTGATATCATTCATGAATAAAATCCTCCATCTACTTCACATAAAATCTTCCAATTAAGATATTTTAAAATTCCCACAACTTTTTTCTTTTAGGGTGGGAATAGGAAAAAGTGCTATCTCCCACTAACTAGGAATGCATACTGTATTCTAATACTAAATCCAATCCAATCCAATTTCCAAATTTCAGGATTCCAATTCTAACGTTTTACCCAAAATTCAAATGGTACAAAATTTTGTACCATTAAGTACGAATTTCCAAAACTACTTACATTCGTTAATGCTAGAATGCAGTAGTAATCTTATTTCTAAATTTCAGAATTCCAGCTCAATCGCTTCACCCAAAATGGAAATTGCACCAAATTTAGTTTTTTTTCATACTTTTCGTCCATATAAACAAACATTTATATCCATATACCTATATATGCTACACTACGCCACTAATTTTAGTTTCAAATTTCAGGATTCCAGCTCCATCCGTTCCTCTAAATTTAAATTTTACTAAATTTAGTACCGTTTAGTACTTTGCGAATACATGAGTACAAACTCCTAAAACTACCTCCTCAATTTCGATTCCCATTCCAAATTTCAAGTTTTTAGCTCTAACCGTTCACATGATACGAAATTATAACAAATATAATACATTTTATTACTTTTCGTACATTTATAGTGTGCATTTTCAAAAACTCCTTTCATACACAAAGTGACCGTCATTTCCAATTTAAATTCTAGCCTACTGCTTTCTGAAATGCAAAGGGTACTATATTTAGCACCTTTTCATACTTTTCGTACAGTTCAAGTAAGCATTTTTAAAAATTCAGTCTTATCTGAACCCTTTGGACCGAGAGTGACACTCACCTAAAATTTCGAGATTCTAGCTTCAAGTTTCGTGTGGGCGTTGATGAGTCGTTAAGAAGTCAGTCAATTACTTTTCTCTTTTTTTAATATAAAGGGTGAGATAAATAAAACTACAACAAATTCAAACGCCATAATTAATACATTTTTTTAGTTTTATTGAATGAAAGCAAAAAATATCGGAGATAGCATCAAATTTTAGAATAATTTTAGATTTGTTCGAATTGGTCACCTTTGCCACGAATTATGGCCTTCAAACGGACAATGAAACCGTCACACGCTGCTCGAATGTTGCTCTATGGTATTTTGGCCCATTCCCGGCGAAGCGCTTGCTTGCGATGCGGATTGGTATTCGGAGATTTTGGTGGCCATTGTTCGCTGGAAATGTTGTAACCATTCTTATGTGGCGCGTGATGAGTTCGATGGTGCTGAGTCCTGTTGGAATGTCCAAGGTCTTCGGCCACAATGTTTGCGTTCCCAAGGCTTTAATACACCCTCCAGAATATTTTCGCGATAATATTTGGCATTTATTCTGATGCCACCGTCGATTAATACGAGCGGAGATCGACCATCGGCTGTTATGGCGGCCCACACCATCATCATGGCAAGCGCTTGAGTTCTGGTGGCCAACCGAAGGTGCACATTTTCAGCTGACCTCTTTGGCAAGTAAACACGATCATTTTGTTTGTTTAAAACTGCTGGACAACGAATGTTTTCTTATCGGAGAAAACCAAATTCGGCAGTTCACCACTTTCGGCCAAGCGAAGCAACTCTTTAGCTTTTTTGAGTCTATTTTCTTTCTGTTGCGGTGTAAGTTCTTGCACTTTTTGGAATTACAACGGCTTTACCCCAAGCTTATTTTTCAGTTTCAATGAAACGATTTTCACCAAGTTTGGTGTATTTGCTTCTAGACTAAATTGGGTTGATTTGCCGAAATTCAGGTCATTTGGACAGATATTGGCCATTTGGTGCACAATTAACCCGAAATCGGTTGAAGATATATATGGGAGCTGTATCTAAATTTGAATCGATTTTCACCAATTTCACTGGAGTTCATTCTTGGGCCAAACAGATCTTGTTTGGAAAATTTCATCTCAATCGAATAATAAATGCGACCTCCATTCTGTTCACAAAAATACATGTCAGAAAGTGATTCTATTAAGATCCGCAAAAATAACTATGGGTCTATCTCGCTTCCTTCTCCATATTACATACATATTTTCCTCTTCGAATTCATCCTTCTAAAGTTATACTCTTTTGGAGACGTATGGCTTTATTCTAAAATGTATAATTTCCTGATTTTACAGTTGCTCTACTGGTCGCAATTATAGACCAATCGACGTGGAAGTTAGCAAGGGGCTGGGCAGAAGCCTTCCAATTTTGATGGTCATCGGGTAATATTTAGTGGGTGAAAATACCATAACATTTGTGTTAAATAAAAGTCAAATTTTCTATTAAACCGCGAATATTTTTAATGCCGGCGAAATCACAAATAGACGAATGCTTATATCTCAAGAATGGCAGGACCGATTTTGACAAATTTTGTCAATTCAAAATGCCCTCTTGACATAAAAGTATAAAATAGATTTTGTAGTATTTTGTGACATTTTTTTATTTTTTCATATTTTTATCGCATGCGATTTTTTCAATTTGACTTATAATATTTTTTCACCTTACAACACAGGTTGGGGTTATTATATACAGATTGCAATTATCGCCGATCCTCACGAAAATTGTCATAAGGGTAGTTTGAGGTTCAGAATGTTTGCTTTCTAAGATGTCCGCAATATATTAAGGGTTTAAATGGACCAACAACTAAAATTTTTCCTGATTTTGCAGCCGTTATAAAGGTCACAAATAGAAACCAAAGGTCACGAAATCTCGCATGAAGTTAGAGTTTAGGACAGCGGGGAGAATGGACCGCTACTTTTTGTGAAAAAAAAACAAAAATTTAAATTCTACCGAAACGCTGAAAATAACTTATAGGCGATATCCAAAATACACAAAAAGGCGAACTTCTCGCTTTTTTATGCTGATTTCGTTGAAGAATATTGCCAAATATCGTAGATAAGCAAATCATATAGATAAGTCTGAATTTGGAGATACAGAGAAGCGTCTTGCTTTTGGAGATGATCGCAATGATGAGAGATGATCATTCAAATGAATCAAAAACAGAAAAAATTTCGTGATCACACAATTGAAGCCAATCGACACGCCTGAGAAGATAGCTAAGCACAGGGAAAAGTATTGGCATTTTGGATGACCATTGGATTATATTAAGACGTAAAATGGACCACAACAACTAACAGCACGACGGAGTGCGTAAATATTGGGCAAATTTCACTGGTCAAAATGCTAAGGGTAATATCTGGGTAGTGCTCCGTGACATAATTTCAAAAGCGAAATCTTCCAAAATTTGGACATGAGGGGGCTTCTAACATTTTGTAGTGTTGTAGGGTATCAGATGGTCGGCCCCGTTTGACTATAGCCTTTGCTTACTTTTTTTTCCATATTCAATATCGAACCTTTTAGAAAACATTATATTCAATAGTGAATTGTTAAAGAGTGTTTTAAGGATTATCAGAGCTGATACCGTATAATTCATGAATTAAATCCTACTTCTATTCCACATCCAATTTTCCAATTTTAGATATTTTAAAAAACAAAGGGTAAATATGAGAAAATCCCATATATTTTAGAAAAAGGTAGGGTGGGAATAGGAATAAAGTGAATTTTTGCAATTTGCAATACTCGTGCTGTATTCTAATACTAAAATATGTAGATATGTAGGTGTGTCTAATCAAATTGTCTTAAAGGATGAACATGTTCACTATGTAATTGCAACAGTATTTTGTGATATAATCTATGCGGGTAGGTAGCATATCCGTATTATATCCTATAGCAAATGGAAAATTTTGTTTTTTTGTTGTTTGTTGTGTTGGTGCACAGTATATGGAATTTAATATGTTTCTGGTATTTTTGGTTATTAACATTTGAATGGAATTTTTCTTTTATTTTCAGTTATTTCATATGCAAAAGGAATGTGGTACGTATAAGCTCTGTCGTTACGTATGCGCCACTTTGGCAAATTACTTATTTATTGCAGTATTATTACATTACAAAATCTCAGCTGGAGTCTCAACAAAAATGTTGGAAAAACCAGTTATTAATTTTCTTCATTTGAATTATCTGTCTTTTTTTATTGTCTACTTACCAATAGTTCTTCTTCTATACTCGAACTAGATAAGACATATAAGTATAACCGAAAATATTTTTTTTTTCTAAATTTATCCAGGGCTTTATTATGTCAGTTCTTTAAAATCAGAATATAAGTAATTACTTTGTTAAAAAAAAAAAAGTATGAAATGGTATTCTGTCAAATGTTAATCGAAATCCCATCAGATTTGCATGTAGCTTCCACATAAAGGTGGGATAAAAAAAACTGCAGCAAAGTTATTTTTTTAAATTTTATTGCAAAAAATAGCATCAAATTTTAGAATAAGTTTAGATTTTTTGATATTCGGCATTTATTCTGATGCCACGGTCGATTAATACGAGCGGAGAGCGACCATCGGCTGTTATGGCGGCACACACCATCACCATGACCGGTGCTTCAGTTCTGGTGGCCAACCAAAGGTTCACATTTTCAGCTGACCTCTTTGGCAAGTAAACACGATAATTTTATTTGTTTACAAACTGCTGGCCGACGAATGCTTTCTCATCGGAGAAAACCAAATTCGGCTGTTCACCACTTTCGGCCAAGCCATTTTTCGGCCACTGCGACGCGGGTTTCGATCAAGTCGCTTCTTTACTTTTCGAACCATTTCTGCTGATGTTGCTGTTTTATCATCTCACCCTGTATCTTTATCCGATATATGACTAATATCGGCCCAATTGAATTGAATCTTGGGAACTCCAACTGAATTCATCCTCGCAACAAGTACTTCAAATTTGATGAAAATCCGTTCAGATATGGCTATAGCTACCATATATATGTTTCATCCGATTTGGGGTTTTTAAGTCCTTTACATGTGTAATATTCAATCCACAAAAATGATCTTTGGTATCTGATATCAGATACCGCCCAAAAGTAAGTACCTAAGATGTTGTTAAGATCGGCTCAGATTTGGATAAAGCTCCCATATATATCCTTATCCGATTTCAGGTTTATGGTACACCAAGTGGCTAATATCAGCCCAAGTGCATTGAATTTGGGCACTTCAGACGGAGTTTTGCCTAGAAGCATGTACTTCAATTCGGTTCAGATATAGCTATAGCTCCCGTATATTCCATATGTTTCATTCGATTCGGGATTTTAAGTCTTTTACATGCGTAATATGCACTCCACAACGATGATCTTTGATGCCAGATATCAGAAGCAAGTACCAAAAATGTTGTTAAGATCGGCTCAGATTCGGATATAGCGCCCATATATATCATTATCCGATTTCAATTTTTTTGTGCACCGAATGACTGATATCATTCAAAATGGAGTGAATTGTGGCACTTCCGACGGAATTGTGTCTAGAAGTATGAACTTCAAATTTGGTGAAAATTGCTTCAAATATACCTATAGCTAAAATAGTCATAATTTTTAATTTTTCTTCTTTTAATTTTATCGAATGAAAGTAAAAAATGGCGGAAAAAGCATCAAATTTTAGAATAAGTTTAGATTTGTTCGAATTGGTCACCTTTGGCACGAATTAAGGCCTTCAAATGGCCAATCAAACCGTCACACGCACCAGAATGTTGCTCTACGGTATTTTGGTCCATTCCCGGCGAAGTGCTTGCTTGAGGTAATCGACACTTTTGTATTTTTTAGTGTCAACCTTGCTTTCCAAAATACTCTAGACACAATAGTCCAACGGATTGGTATCCGGAGATTTTGGTGGCCATTGTGCGCTGGAAATGAAGCGAGGAACCTCATTTTGTAACCATTCTTGGGTGGCGCATGCTGAGTGCGATGGTGCTGAGTCCTGTTTGAATGTCCAAGGTCTGCGGCCAAAATGTTTGTGTGCTCAAGGCTTTAATACATCCTCCAGAATATTTTCGCGATAATATTCGGCATTTATTCTGATGCCACGGTGGATTAGTATGAGCGGAGAGCGACCATCAGCTGTTATGGCGGCCCACACCTTCACCCTGGCCGGCGCTTGAGTTCTTGTGGCCAACCGAAGATTTGTTTGTTTACAAACTGCTGAACAACGAATGTTTTTTCATCGGAGAAAACCAAATTCGTCAGTTCACACTTTCATCTCATCCTGTATATATTTCATCCGATTTGGTGTGAAAGTCCCTCACATAAGTAATATGCACTCCACAACAATGATATTTGATACCTGGCATCAAATACAGCTCGAAAATACCTCTGCCAAATTTTATCGAGATCGGTTCAGAATTTTATATACCTTCGACATACATCTTCACCCGATTTATGGTTATTCTCTACTATATATGTAATATCAAGCCAAATTTGATAGATTTTTTCATATTCAACCGAATTTTACCATTTGGAGAAACTCGGTCGGGTATATCTATTGCTCCAATAAATATTTTTTAATGTGATTCTTGTCGAAGTCATGACTTGTACCATACAGCAATGATTTTTGGTACTAAAGGTACATAGATATCCCTCAAATTTGTTGGAAATCCATTCAGAGTTGCATATAGTCTAAACTTAAGTCATGATACGCAATCAAATGAGGTTCATAGTTGGTATGATCTACTTCACATAAATTCCCAATATAAACTTTTTTTTTATTACGGGAGGTCTACTATCATATAGTCGTCCCGCCCGATTTTTGACCTTTTCTTCCTGGTTTATGATACAAACCTGGATATCGAAATTTATTATATGAAACCAACTAAAGACTAAATTATCGTCAGACATATTCTTCGTATTGGTGGAAGGCTTCGTTCTCACTCACCAAATTGTGGATAAAAACTCTTTCCAAAGTTAAATATCCCACCCCACCCCAACTATTATTGCACAATGTTATTAATCGCCCACACATACATATGTCAATTAGTAATTACTTATCATACCCAAGAAAATAATATCCCATACCAGGACAATTGAATTCTAATTGAATTGATTTGACATCAATTCACATGCATATTAATTTCCCAAATGACAATTAACATTTTATAATTAATTATTGAAAGTTTAATAATTTCCTGAATTTTCACAATTAATCTAAAGAGAAAATTATTTGTAAAACTTTTGTGCAATTACTTCCGTTTGCAAAATTGAAATTTTAAGAATAAGTATATCACACAGTAATAGGAAAAATACATCGTTTATTTGCAAGTGTATAGTGAAAGACCACACAAATTCCTATGAATTTACTAGGATGTCCATGTCCTATTTGGGCTAGGAGAATAAGTGATAACTTTTATATTTTGAGACAGGACATACATTTTTAAGAACTTTTATAATTACTTAACAAGTTTCCAAACAAGTATCTATTAATCTTTTATTTAGGCGATTTATTTTTGGAGTCTAATTTTATTGCATGGAATACAAAATATAGAAATAATTAATATTAAAGGCCAAAAATAAGTAATTAGTTGTCCCTTTTAAAAGCTTTCCTAAAATAGTTGCTAATTAATCCCTAGGAAGAGAATTAAATATGAGATTATGAGGCAAATGTTATTATAGCGACTTTGTGTGGGCCTTTGACCAGTGTAAATTTTCTGTTAGGCATTTTGGCTACATACCTTATATAGCCGTAAAATAATTTTAACTAAAAGTGGATCTTAAAAAAAGTAAAAGAGCAGTTAATTTAGACCCAGTAAGAAAAAAACAATTGCAAATGCGTCTTAAAGTGCCGCAGTTTGGCATTTTGAGCTGTGTATGTAATTTTTGATAATCAAAATTGAGAAAAAACAAGTAAAATAATAATTTTCTGTCTTAGGCTGTAGTATTCATTACGAACTACAAATGCCAAATTTGAAACGATTCCGGTGCATAATCATCAAAATACCGAATATCGGGGGGTACCGTTATATGGGGGCTATATGATAACTTGGACCTACATAGCCCATTTACGAACTTAACCTGCCTACTGGCAAAATATACATGTGTGCAAAATTTTAGCCTTCTATCTCAATTTGTTCGAAATATAGCGTGATTACAACAGACAGACGGACAGACAGACAGATAGACAGACAGACACACAGACGGACATGACTAAATCGTTTTACGCTGATCAAGAATATATATACTTTGTTGGGTCCGACATGAGTATTTCGAAGAGTTACGAACGGAATGACAAAATTAATATACCCTCCATAGTGGAGGGAGGGTATAAAAAGAGTTGCCAAGTTCTCCCTTCTTTCATACTTTTGGTAATTTTCGGATTAAGATTCCTCGGAGACCGCGCATTATAGGTATATAATTTTTTTTTGGCAATTTGAAGATAAAAAATACAGTTTTTTTGGTTTTTATATCCTCAGCCATACGGCTGGAGGGGGTATATAAATCATTTGATACGGCCCAAACGTGCCTCATCGACCTTAGTTTTCCATTTCAGGCCTTTGGAGTCGATCTAGCTATGCCCATCCGTCCGTCTGTCTGGTTGGCTGGTGCGCACGATAACTCTCGAAGGAAGTATAAGATTTGGTTCAAACTTGGTACATCACAATATTATTATCAAACTTAGATCGAGTTCGGAAATGGACAGTATCGGTCTACTCCTTCTGGTACCTCCACCACAAAAAGTCGAAATTTCCATAAAAACAATATTTTACTGCACAGGAAGAGGAAGGATAATCTGATTCCATTTTGGAAATTCTAATATTTGCAATGGACAATATCGGTCCACTCCACCAAGTACCTCACATACAAATGGTCAACATTTTGAAGAATTATAACTCTTATAAAATGTAATGTTAGAGTCCGATTGGCTTCAAATTACACACATCGCAATATTATTATTAACCCCAGGTCTGTTGTGAAGTTGGAATATAACCTTCTTTTCAAGGTGGAGGGTATAAAAACTAAGCGCCCACAGGTATATTCATTAACACCACAAAGATGAAAGATTTTGATCCTCGTTTCCGTCACCTATTGTAGCAAATAATTTAATAGGGTCCTTAGCCTATGCATATTCGATGATGATGATTCTAAGCGCATATTTGTACTGATGTTTATACCCAACACCACATTGTGGTACAGGATATTGTGTCTTTGTGCATTTGTTTGTTATATCCAGAAGGAAATGAAATAGACCAATCGTTTCTTTTGATGGATGACCTTCATAGAATCACATTTTGGGTCGGTTATCGAATTTATTGTCTGATTGAGATCAAAATTTTCACGAATTATTTTTTTGGCCCAGGGAGGAATCAAATTTTAATTGGTGTAAATCGGATCAGATTTGCATACAGTTTCCATATATATAGTTTCCATATATATTTAATGTCAGTCCACATTAAATCAATTTTCATACACACGGTCAGGTTCAGTACAGAAGTATGTCTGTCTATTCGGATCAGATGTAGATTTAGTTCACATGTATATTTTCGTCTGATCGTAATTTTATTGTGCGCCAAATGTTAATATTCGTCCAAATTGGATGTATATCCGAGCGAATTCAGCCCTGAAGCATATACTCCAAAAACTTCCATTTCGTGGAACTCGGTTCCGGTTTGTTATTTGGTACAAAACCCTACGTCAAATTTGGTGAAAATCGATTCAGAATTGGAAACTCCCATATATTCCCTCTGAAACCAAATTAGAACTGCTCTAATATATGTTCATAGTTGGTGTGATAATTTTCATATAAATTCTCAACATAGCTTTACTAAAAATGGATAGTGGCGTAGGGTATCATATAGTCGGACCGCCCGACACTTGACCTTTCCTTACTGGTTTATTTTGAAATGTGTTTTTTATACCCTCCACCATACTATGGAGGGTATATTAATTTTGTCATTCCGTTTGTAACTCCTCGAAATACTCATGTCAGACCCAACAAAGTATATATATTCTTTATCAGCTTAAAATTCTAAGACGATTTAGCCATGTCCGTCTGTCTGTCTGTCTGTTGTAATCACGCTATCTTTCGAACAAATTGAGATAGAAGGCTAAAATTTTGCACACATGTATATTTTGCCAGTAGACAGGTTATATTCGTAAATGGGCCATGTAGGTCCAAGTTATCGTATAGCCCCCATATAACGGTACCTCACGATATTCGGTATTTTGATGATTTTAGGGACATTATTCACCGGAATTGTTTCCAATTTGGCATTTGAACTTCGTAATGGATACTACAGCTTAAGACAGAAAACTATCTTTACAGGTCCACGTCTTCGTATAGCCCCCATATAACGGTACCCCCGATATTCGGTATTTTGATGATTTTAACGACATAATTTACCGGAATCGTTTCAAATTTGGTATTTAAAGTTCGTAATGGATACTACATCCTAAGTCAAAAAATGAGCCAAGTAGGTCCACGTCTTCATACAGCCCCGATATAACGGTATCCCCCGATATTCGGTATTTTGATGATTTTAGCGACATTATTTAACGGAATCGTTCCAAATTTGGTATTTGAAGTTCGCAATAGATATTGCAGCAAAACAGAAAATCGGCCATGTAGGTCCACGTCTTCGTATAGCACCATATACCGTACCCCCCGATATTCGGTATTTTGATGATTTCGCATGAATTTCGCATGTGAAGTTCGTAATGGATACTTCAGCCCATGCCAGAAAATTGTCTGTGCAGGTCCACGCCTTCGTATAGCCCCCATATAACGGTACCCCCATATATTCGGTATTTTGATGATTTTAGCTACATTATAAACAAAGTTTTCTTCAAGTTTCGCATTTAAATATTGTAATAACTTACGACAAAAGTTGCCTATGCAGGTCTACGTCGTCGTATAAGCATTCGGTATTTTTAAGATTTTAACAGAATTTTAAACGGATTTTATTTATTTATTTTTTTTTTGGAAATTGCCAAATTTGTACCAAATGGTGGAGGGTATTAAAAGTTCGGCCTGGCCGAACTTACAGCTTTTTTACTTGCTTTAATTCCACTGGATGTTGTGTTATTAGATATGTTTTCGAAAGTTTTACTTAACAAATGTTTTTATTGTGAAGGTTTCGCTTCGACTTTCCCATCATATCAGCTATATTTTGACATTTCAGGTTCTTTGTAAGTAGACTCCTATAGAAATATTCAACATAGATAGAGTCTCCATTAGTTTCCATGTTTGGCGAGAGCCGATTAGGCCTTAAGTCAAGTTTTCTTAGGTGAATGGTCAATTTTTACATGATTGTTAAGTCTTTCCTTGATTGCCCATATAATTTCAACGTTGTTAACTGATTATTCGGCAGTGAGATATATGACCCTAGAATATTAAATAGGCATGACCTTAACTTCCAGCAAACAAAGAAAATTTTTTTTAAAATTCTTCGAATCACTTTAAAGAGAGACATTAGCCGGCAAGGATCATCCTGTCGACAAATGAATTCTAATGGCCCGTATTTGGTGTTTTCTTTTACTGGCAATAATATTTAACAAATCTACAGCACAAAACACACAATTACACGTCAAAGATGTAAAATAGGCGATAGAACGTAAAATAGCTGAAACAGATGCCATTTCTTTTGATTTTTTTTTGGTTTTTCTCCCTTGACTGTGACAATGACCTCTTTTGAATAATGTTTGAATGTCTGAGCAAAATAATTTTTGAAAAATAAATGTTCTGTAAAACAACTGAGGTCACTAAACTGTGCGAACAAGGCAAACATTTGGTTTCGAAACTTGTTTATTGTTTATTTTCTAGATTAGAGTTTATTGCACTTTTTTTTTTTTGGAAATATGGTTAATTGGAATTTATGTGGTGGAATATTGAAAGAAAAACTGAACATAAGTATCTCGTGGGGTACTAGAGATTAAATGAGAAATGGCAGACGAATGGTGGAAAAAGATAAAGACAAAAAAACCGGAATGCGTTACCTTCGAAACGCAGCGTTTTAGAAATTCATAATCCTGAATTATATTTTTGGATGAAACATAAAATTTATTTGGATAAATATTGCTCGTGTAGATATAATTGATGGCACAAACAAAGGATTCTGCTATCATAATAGGGTCATAGGGCACATTAAAATTTGCAATAAATTTTTAATGACTGGTCATAATTTTAACAAACTTAAAATACTTAATATACTTTTAAGAAAAAATTAAAATAAATTGTTTGTGTACTGCCCTATTTTGTTAACATCGTACCCATTACGTTATTTATGATAGAAGATTTTTGTATCATTATTCTCCATTAAAAATCAAAAGTTCATCACGAATATATACAGGGTGAGATAAAAAAACTACAACAAAGTCAAATGCCATAATTTTTACATTTTTTTTTTAATTTTTATTGAATTGAATCGGAAATAGCATCAATTTTAGTATAAGTTTAGATTTGTTCGAATTGGTCACGTTTGGCACGAATTATGGCCTTCAAACGGCCAATGAAACCGTCACACGCTGCTCGAATGTTGCTTTGCGGTACAGGGTTGTCCATATTCGACGGACTCATCTGGCAACGCCATAACTTTTGACAGAGATGTCACATCGCTTAATGACATACCGCGTTTGAAGCGTCAGCCCAAGCAAATTTTTACCATGAACCAATACACGCCACGCGAGCGCTCTGAAGAATTCAATTGTGGAAACTCAACGTGCTTTTAAAACATTAAAAAATGTGAGAAGTGCTCCTTCTAAGAACACCATTAAGCGTTTATACGAAAAATTTTCGACTGGCAAGGGTCTTTCTAATCCGAAGAGCCCATATAAAAGTCGACCAAGGCGATCGGCCGAGAATATCGCTGCCATACGAGCCAGTGTTGAGAGGTCCCCAAGAACATCCCAAAAACGCCGTTCTCAGCAGTTGGGCATGGCTCGGTCCACTTTACAACGGATTATTCGCATTGATTTGCATTTGTTCCCGTACAAAATTCAATTGACGAAGAAGAATGTTGCCTGCGGACAAGCCTCGTCGATTGGAATGGGCCCAAAGGGCCCAAAGGTCCGTCGAATATGGGCAACCCTGTATTTTAACCCATACCCGGCGAAGCGCTTGCTTGAGGTGCTGAGTCCTGTTGGAATGTCCAAGGTCTGCGTCCAAAATGTTTGCGTGCCCAAGGCTTTAATACACCCTCCAGAAAATTTTCGCTACAATATTCGGCATTTATTCTGATGCTACGGTCGATTACAACGAGCGGAGAGCGATCATCGGCTGTTATGGCGGCTCACACCATCACCCTGGCCGGCGCTTGAGTTCTGGTGGCCAACCGAAGGTGCACATTTTCAACTAACCTCTTCGGCAAGTAAACACGATCATTTTGTTTGTTTACAAACTGGACAGCGAATGTTTTTCATCGGAGAAAAATAAATTCGGCAGTTCACCAATTTCGGGTAAGCGAAGCAACGCTTTAGATCTTTTGAGTCTATTTATACCCTACACCACAAGGTGGTCAGGGTATTATGTCTTTGTGCATTTGTTTGTAACAGACAAAAGGAAACGAGATAGACCCATAGTTCCCTCTGATGATCTGCCTAGAATCACATTCTGAGTCGATTTATGCATGTCCGTCCGTTTGTCCGCCTGTCCATGAATTTTTGTAAACAAAGTACAGTTCGCATTTCCAGATGAAATTTTGTACAAATCATTTGTTTGGTCCAAGAACGAACCCTATAGAAATTGGAGATAATCGGTCAAAATTTAGATATAGCTTCCATATATATCTTCGTCCGATTTTCTTTTTATTGTGCACCAAACGTGTAATATCAGTCCGAATAGTATGGAATTTTGCACGTACGATCAGATTGGACCTGAAAATAAGTATGCCAAAATTGAATTCGAAATCGGTTCAGATATAACTATAGCTCCCATATAAATTGTTCATCCGATTTGTTATTTTTGTCCTCCGCAGCCGTAATATGCACTCTGTAACAACAATATTTGGGGAAATATATCAAATACAGCTCAGAAATACATTTGCTAAATTTTATCGAGATCGGTTCAGATTTGGATATAGCTCCCATATATAACTTCGTCCGATTTACCTTTGATTGTGCACAAAAGGTCTAATATTTGCCCAAATTGGATGAAATTTGGCACTTACGACCGAATTGAGTCTAGAAGCTAGTATGTCAAATTTCAGATCGGTTCAGATATAGCTATAGCTCCCATATATACTGTTCATCCGATTTGTCATATTTGTTACCCACAGCCGTAACAAGGATATTCAGGGAAATATATCAAATACAGCTCAGAAATATCTTTGCCAAATTTTATCGAGATCAGTTCCGATTTGGATATAGCTCCCATATATATTTTTATCCGAATTCAAATTATTTGTGCACCAAATGGGCAATACAAGTCCGAATTTAAAAGATACAAATGCTTCGGCATAATTAGTCCTTTGAACTTTAAATTATAATTATAATCATAGCGGTAACGAGCGATGGAACGAGACACAAAAGATTTATTCATATTTAAATGCTGAAGTACTTTAAAGATAGCCACTTGTGGTTTTCCAGCCAAATGTAAAAAAATTACAATATCACCCTTGAATTCCATCACGAATAACTTTTTTTCTGGAAAATTCTCAGCAAAATGCTTTTGTACGTTTGTAAACAATATAATGAGCTGTCCCTGGAATCATTTTAACAGCTATCGGACGAGTGGCTTTGAAATGACAGCAGTCTGAAGTTGGTTGCAGTTTTTTCATCTCACCCCGTGCATACATATAGAAATGTTGCTTGGCATGTAATAGCATTTCGGTCAAATTAGTGAGGCAATTAAATTGTCTCCCAGGCTAGTCATGCGTAAATCGTTTGATTTTTGTTTTTGCCATTGGCTCCAGCTGACCATTACTTCAACCCGTGCTGGAGCGTGTGCACCAATTTAGGCTTATGTTTTATGTGATTTCAGTATCAGCCAATTAAGGTAGTGAAGTGGAAGAAAATTTCACAGACGCACTCACACACAGACACACATTGACATTTAGTTTCGGTGTTAACGATGGAGGAGTAAAAAAACCCTCAGTTTCATAGGAGACAAATGTGAAAATGTTCTTCAAATGTTAGGTTGGACAGATAGTTGGAAAATAAATTGGAATATTATCATGTTTTGTATTTTTGGTGAAAATGTTAGGATTACAGGACTTTACAAATTCAACGCGTCTTAGATTTAAGGAGATATTTTTTAAGCTAACAATTCTATGAAGGGCATATTAACTTTATCAAATACTCATGTAAGTCCCTACAAAGTATATATATTCTGGATCATCGTAAAATACTTAGTCAACTTAGCGATGTTCTCAGTCAACTTAGCGATGTCTGCATTTCCGTGGAATTTTAGGATTCACGTGAACTTTAAGAAATCAGTAGATTAACGTGAAATTTAAGAATTTTTTTAAAGTTCAAAAAGGATTTTACAATTATTCTTTAAGGACCAACTAACTTTTTTAGAGGCCAAGGTGAAATTTAAGAATAATTTAGGAATCAACTTCATCATCATATTTCTTTAGGTTGATGATCCCGATTTTTTAAGACGTATCTTTACAAAAAAAAAAAAAAAAAACCCTAAGACTGTCTCACAAAGACTATGTTCTATAGATTTTTCAAGAACGATTAGATCAGTAATTGCGAACTTTTAGAAATATTTTGTAAAGAACAGCGACAGGTCTCTCCTTTGGCTAGTGTAAGCTTGCCGGTTATTTTGGATATTTCGTGAATCACTCGAGTGATTTACATATATATTTTTTACGGCAATCAAGGAAAGAACTTAAGAATTCGCTTAATTTTACTAATACAAAGAAGTATCTGCAAAAAGTTACCTGTCTTCGGTACGTATTGCGATACATCGTTGTTTTTTTATAAGACTTTGATAATAACTCGTATAGGCGGGACTAGTAAGGTCTGGGGTTGGAAAGGTCCTGGCTGGTCTTCACAAGGATATTGGAGAGGCTTTCACTCGGTAAGCATGGATTGTAACGCAAGAAGAAAGTAGGTGAAAGGATATGCAAAGAAGCATCAGAAAAAAACTACCAGTCTTCGGTACGTATTGTGATACGTCGGACTTTTTTGGAATTTTTACGACTTAAGTTCTTGATAATAACTCGTATCTACGGGATCAGGAAGGGTAAAATTTCGCACACATGTGTATTCTGCCAGTCGGACTATGTCGGTCCAAAATTTCGTATAGCCCTCATATAACGGTACCTCCCAATATTTGGTATTTTGATGATTTTAGAGACATTATTTACCGGAATTGTTTTAAATTTCATATTTAAAATTCGCTACGGGTATTGCAAGCTATAACAGAAAATTGTCTATGCATGTCCACGTCTTCGTATAGCCCATATATGACTGTATCCCCCAATGTTATGTATTTTGATGATATTAGCGACATTATTCACCGGATTTGTTTTAAATTTAGTATTTGAAGTTCGGAATCGGTATAACAGCCCATTACAAGAAATTATTTATGCAGATCTATGTCTTCGCATATGCCCCACATAACAGGTTTCATTTAGACGGATTTTTCGGCGGATTTTTTTGTTTGAAATTTTTCAAGATCGTTCCAAGTGGTGAAGGGTATTAAAAGCTCGGTCCGGCCGAACTTAGCTGCTTTTTTAATTGTTTTTATTAGTGTCACTGTACACTTTGGAGAGAAGTTTAGATAAGGTGATACATTTAGGTACGGAGATGACTTTGGAAATGCGTACTATAACGTCAACGAAGAAATTTGACGAAATTTGGTATAGAGTATAGAAGTAAGGAGTGGAATTATGGATTTTGTGTAACGGTGCAATGTAAACAATGACAAGTTTAAAAAAAATGAGTGTAGTGGTAGGGCTGGAATGATGATCGTGATTGAGTGTGTGTAGCTTGAGTTTTGACAGAGGAAATATCCCACTTGGTACAACAGCTAATACCATTGGGTGAAGACAGAATTGTAACATAAGGAGATAACAAGGATGATTTGAAAATTGCACTTTAATCAAATATTCGAAAAAACAAAGGTTTATTTTTGCGCTTTTAATTATGTTCATACCATAACGTGGACAAATGGCGACAATTTTATGCAATACGTTCTTCAGCTTAAATGTATTAAGTGTCTGGCAGTATTACAGATAACAATTCAAAGATTTTTTTTTTGTTGCGAGACAGTAAAGGGGTACTTTTGGCCTCATTTTTAAAATATGGTAAAAAACTTCCTTCAAATGGTACCGAGCTAAATTCTCCAAAAAAAACTTCGCAAATTTATTTCTTATAAAATTGTACTGTAGGTCCCAGAAGACTAATAGTCTAAATCTTAGGTAAACGCCAGGAATTCATATATGTGAAAAACACAGTTTATGTTAGTTTATTGTACGAAATATATTTAAAACAAGTAAGCAAAGGCTATAGTCGTGCGGGGCCGACCATGTGATACCCTACAACACTACAATATGTTAGAAGCCCCCTTATGTCCAAATCCATTTTGGATGATTTCGCTTTTGAAATTATTTCACGGAGCACTGCCCACATACTACCCTTAGCATTTTGACCAGGGACATTTGCGCAATATTAACGCACTCCGTCGTGCTGTTAGTTATTGTGGTCCATTTTACAGCTAAATATAATCCAATGGTCAACCAAAATGCTAGAATTCTTCCCTGTTCTTGACGCTCTTCTTAGGCGTGTAGAATGGCTTCAATTGTGTGATCAAGGAATTTTTTCTGTTTTTGATTCATTAGAAGCCCTAATATTTTGCGATCATCTCCAAAAGCAAGAGACACTTCTGTATCTCCAAATTTAGACTCATGTATATGATTTTCTTGTCTACGATATTTGGCTATATTCGTCAACGAAATCAGTATAAAAAAGCCAGAAGTTCTCCTTTTGTGTATTTCGGATATCATCTGCTAGTAATGTTGGTATTTTGCAGAGAAAAATATTGATCCATTCTACCCGCTGTCCTAAACCCTAACTTCATGCGAGATTTCGTGTCCTTTGGTTTCTATTTATGACCTTTATAACGGCTGCAAAATCAGGAACATTTTTAGTTGTTGGTCCATTTCGGTCATCTTTGAAAACAATAGGTCTAGCCCTTCTGAGCCTAACCCTACCCTTTTCGTGAGGATTGGACGATAATTGCTATCTGCATATAATATACCCAACCAGTGTTGTAAGGTGAAAAAATATTACAAAATATACACTTCAATATTATAAGTCAAATTGAAAAAATCGCATGCGATAAAAAATATGAAAAAATAAAAAAAAATCGCAAAATACTACAAAATCGATATTAAGATCATCATAGGCGTCGTTTTTTGCGATTTTTTTAGATTTTACACTTTTATGCCAAGAGGGCATTCTGAATTGACAACATTTGTCAAAATCGGTCCAGCCATTCTTGAGATATAAGCATTCTAACTAACATCCGCTTCCTTTGTATATACACATTGTACATATTTCGCTATATACATCCGACATATTTGCTATCGGAATCTACATAACGGTCAGAATTGACCTGTTCGTCTATTTGTGCTTTCGTCGGAATTAAAAATGTTCGCGGTTTAATCGAAAATTTTACTTTTATTTTACACAAATGTTATGGTCTATTTCACCCACTAAATATTACCCAATGACCATCAAAATTGGAAGGCTTCTGCCCAGCCCCAAGCCTTAGCTCCGTGCTAACTCCCGCTTCGATTGGTCTATAATTGCGACCTGCAGAGCAACTGCAAAATCAGGAATTTTTTTAGTTTTTGGTCCATTTCAACCCCTAAATATTATGCGATCATCTCCAAAAGAAATAGGGTTCTATTCTGGCCCTAACCCCACCTCCATTTTCAATTTCGTAAATTGCGACCATAATTGCGACCTGTAGAGTGATTACAAATTAACATGGACGGACGGACAGACGGACATACATAGCTAGATCGACTCAGCTCGGCGAGATAGGAAGATCCATATATACTTTCTTATGTGGGAAAACAATATTTCGTTAACCAACACAATAGTGTTGTAGGGTATAAAAATGATATCTTTGTATATGGTCAAGGCTTTATAAAAATCTTCAAATATTTAGGCATAATCAAGTGTAAGAACATTTAAAAATCTACATCCTTTTTACCTATGTCCCCAGATATAATACTCCGAATCACAGTGCAGTAATGGCTACCAGTAGAAATGTTAAGTTAGAGCGTAAATACATTTGCCAAATGTACCTAAAATGTCACAACATTAATTAAAGCACAACTTGAATTACCGAACTTCCTTTTTCACACTGGCTCCTTTTCACTCTTCTTCTGTTTATTCGTTGAACCGAAATTCTCCTAATCATCCCATCAACAAAACGGATAACCCAAAAACAAACCAAAAGAAAGCTGTTTAATTATTTTCCATGTTAAACACTTCCGGTTGTCATTGCCGCAACGGAAGATCTTTAAATGTGTTGGTTTAATTAAATCAACTGTCAAATCGTGCTGTCAACTAATTCCATTTGTTGTACTTTCGGATGCTTTTGCTCTCTGTTTCTTTGTTTTTTTTTTTTCGAAATACTTCATTAGTCCTTTTGATAATACTTTGACCTTCCCAAATGGCGGTTGCCAATATTTATCCATTTTCTCGTTAATGGAAGCCATTGCGGCGGAGAGCAAATATTTGTTTGTTGATTTGTGTCATTTATTTGTTTGTTTGTCTCGTTTTAAGTGGTAATAACAAAGTAAATATTTGTGTGCTCTCTTTTTTTTTTTTTTGTTTTCAGCAAAGACTTGGAAATATTAATATCAATGACTTTATTAAGGATATTAGAAAATAAGAAAACGTTAAACATTAAATGGAACATTGTTGGGAAAATATTCGACATTCTTTCAGTGAGGAACAATTTTAAGGGTCTTTGTTTGATGGGGATGTCATAATCTATACCTTCCAATTATGGGAGTTGATATACCTTCCAATTATGGGAGTTGAAAATGAGACCGTTTCAGTGTTTTTTAATAAATTTGGCCGAAATTTTAATTTTCCAATTCATCTACAGGGTTCCCATATGCGACGGACCCATATGGCAACGCCATAACTTTTGACAGATCGCTTAATGAGATACCGCGTTTGAAGCGTCAGTCCAAGCAGATTTTTACCATGAACGCCACGCCACGCGAGCGCTCTGAAATAGTTGAAATTTACATTCACCAGAAGAAGTCAATTGTGAAAACACAACGTGCTTTTAAAACATTAAAAAATGTGAGAAGTGCGAATTCAAAGAACACCATTAAGCGTTTATACGAAACATTTTCGACTGGTAAGGCTCTTTCTAATCCGAAGAGGCCATATAAAAGTCGACCAAGGCGATCGGCCGAGAATATCGCTGCCGTACGAGCCAGTGTTGAGAGGTCCCCAAGAACATCCCAAAAACGCCGTTCTCAGCAGTTGGGCATGGCTCGGTCCATTTTACGACGGATTATTCGCATTGATTTGCATTTGTTCCCGTACAAAATTCAATTGACGCAAAGAATTTTGCCTGCGGACAAGCCTCGTCGATTGGATTGGTCAATTGGTCCGTCGAATGTGGGCAATCCTGTATATGTAAACTTACTTCTTATATTCTCAGCAATGTGGCTACAGAGGGTATACAGGGTGACATAATAAAACTGCAACAAAGTCAAACGCCATAATTTTTAAAATTTTATTGAATGAAAGCAAAAAATGTAGAAAAGAGCATCAAATTTTAGAATAAGTTTAGATTTGTTCGAATTGGTCACATTTGGCATGAATTATGGCCTTCAAACGGCCTATGAAACCGTCACACGCTGCCCGAATATTGCTCCGTGGTATTTTGGCCCATTCCCGGCGAAGCGATTTCTTGAGGTGATCGACACTTTGGTATTTTTTAGTGCCAACCTTGCTTTCCAAAATACTCCAGACACAATAGTTCAACGGATTAGTATCCGGAGATTTTGGTGGCCATTGTGCGTTGGAAATGAAGCGAGGAACCTCATTTTGTAGCCATTCTTGGGTGGCTGAGTCCTGTTGGAAGGTCCAAGGTCTGCGGCCAAAATGTTTGCATACCCAAGGCTTTAATATACCCTCCAGAATATTTTCGAGATAATATTCGGCATTTATTCTGATGATACGATGCTTTTTCATTGGAGAAAACCAAATTCGGCAGTTCACTAATTTCGGCCAAGCGAAGGAACCCTTTAGCTCTTTTAAGTCTGTTGCGGTATAAGTTCATTTTTCAAAATTTGCCGAATGGAATATTGCGATATGTTCAGCTCACGAGTCATTTTTCGGCCACTGCGACGCTGGTTTTGATCAATTCGTTTCTTTTCGAACCATTTGTGCTGATGTTGCTGTTTTCTTTCGTGCACTTCCTTGACGTCGGACTACTCTACCAGTATCACGGTAACGAGCGATGGTACGAGACACAAAAGAGTTATTCACATTTAAATGCTGGAGTGCTCTAACGATAGCCACTTGTGGTTTTCCAGCCAAATATGAATCGCGCTTGAACTCCATCACGAATAACTCTTTTTCTGGAAAATGCTCCACAAAATGCTTTTATACACTTGTAAATAATATAATGAGCTGTCACTGGAATAATTTTAACAGCTGTCGGACGCGTGGCCTAGAAATGACAGCATTCTGAAGTTGGTTGCAGTGTTTTCATCTCACCCTATATATAATTTGATTCGGCCAAAACGGGCCTCATTGAAATAACTGTTTTAGACCCTAGGTCTCCTTGGACCAAATTTGCTTCAGGATAATTGGAGTTTATCTAGAGGTGCCCGTCGCTTTGTCTGCCTGGCTGGTTGATGCGCACGACAACTCTTGCAGGGAGTATCCGATTTGGTCCAAACGTGGATCATCGTAATATAATTATCAAACTTTCATCGAGTTCAGAGATGGGCAATATCGGTCCACTCCTTTTGGTAACTCCCACACAAAAGGTCAATTTTTTCAAAAGAAAATATTTGATTGCACAGAAAGAGAAAGGGTCATCCAATTTCGTTCCAACTTTAAAAATCCTAATATTTTCATCAGTGCTAGGTCAGGTGTGAAAATGCACAATATTGGTCTACTCCATTAAGTACCTCCCCCACAAGGGTCAACATTTTGAATAATTGTCTTCAGATTTCACACATCACAATATTTTTATAAACTCAACATCTGGGGTGAAAATGAGAGAAATCGTTACACTCCTTCTGTCACCTCCTCCACAAGGGGTCAACCTTTCTTGAACAATTATAACTCTTATAAAACGTAATATAAGAATCTGACTGTCTTCAAATTATGCACATGACAATATTTTACCAACCCAAGGTCTGGTCTGAAGGTGGAATATAGCGACCCACGCCTTTCCCCAAAAAGGGTCAAAATTTTGAATATCCATGAAGCTCATAAGACGCGAAATTAACATCTGATTCCATGCAGACTTGGTTAATCTCAATATTTTTTATCAACCCAAGCTTTCTTATGAAGATTGTGGAGATCAGAGAACTGACCATCCTTCAAGTACCTAACTTACAACGGGTTAAAATTTGGAATAACCACTAACCACATAAAACGCGAAATGAGCATCCGATTACTTTCAATACTTCTATCAACATAAAATCAGCTATGAAGATGAATAAAATCGTACTACTCCTTCTGATACCTTCCCCACAACGGGTCAAAAATTCGAATAAATATGACTCTCATAAAACGTGAATTAAGCATCTGATTCCCTTAAAATTTCACACATCCAAATATCTCTTCCAACAAAAGATATGGAATATATATTCTAGAAATCGGCCCCCTTCTTCTGGTATCTCTCCCACAAAGGATACAAATTTCCAATACCTATAATATTGGCCCATTGTTTAGGAACCTGTTCTATAAACGGTAAACAGTTTTTATAACCGTACATTGGCTGAGGGTATGCAGCTGTCTGCAGTACCTACTGATTCTATTTAACTAGATTGGCGATATTTTATTTCTTTTTTATTTTAATATTTTGACTTTTACTCCCTAAAGTTTGATCAATTTCTCTCGCAAAAAAATTGAAAAATATTCGCTGATACATTCGAATTAAAAAACTTCCTGAAATTTAACATTAAATTGCCATTGGAATAATTTTACAAACCAAAGTGATGATATAATTTCTGTTAATTGCATCTCTTCATGGCTATGAAGCATACCCTGAAGTGCTCTGGCATTTATAACAGAACAGGCAATAATTGAAGCTGCTAAAATCTATGGTGACATTTATTACCAAGCGTTACGCGAAGTATTGCTAAATTATGCAAATCAGTTTTACCCAGAGGATGTTTTTTATGCATTGAAGTTTGCCTTTAGACTGTTTGGCAGATGTAAGGAAAATTTTAAAAGTGTGAGGTGTGTGTTAAATGGATGACGTGGAAAGTAGATATAGATATTAAAACAAGTTAAAAAGTACCATTCGGTTTTGACCACCGTTGTATACTTTCAGCCAATTTTCGATTATTTAAATAAATTTTGATTTCTGTTATGATTATTCAAATTGTTGAGTCTCTATGGAATACGTTTCATACATTTTCCATTTCGTATCGGACCAAAATAAATATAATATAAAAATTGCGACGTATCAGGTTTGGACTATATTAGTTACTTCCTTCACTTTTTATGAGATATGTGATAATTTTTAAAAAATTTTAAAATGAGCGTGAGGTACCAGTTAAAGTCGACCGAAGTATTTCATTTTCCAATTTTATGCGAAATTATTAATTCCATATTCATCTCAGGTTTCTGGTTGAGAGAAATATTTTTTAATATAGCAAGTTGTAAAGAATCACTGACTTGCTTCGTAAGTTATGACAGATAAAATATTAACAAGTAAAAAAACATTAAGTTCGGCCGGGCCAAACTTTTAATACCATTCACCTTAGGGTAAAAGAAGCATTAGAAGAAATGTGGCAAAAACCATTAAAATGACGAATATCGAGAGGTACAGTTATATGGGGGCTACACCAAAACGTGGGCTTATAATTACAATGTTTCGCCACACGAACTAGGACCCATTATGACCAACAAATACCAATTTTCAGACAAATCCGTAAAAAATGTGGCAAAAATCATCAAATTACCGAATATCGGGAGGTAACGTTATATGGGTGCTATACCAAAACGTGGACCTATAATTACAATGTTTCGCCACACGAACTAGAACCCATTATGACAAACAAATACCAAATTTCAGACAAATCGGTGAAAAAATGTGGCAAAAATCATCAAATTACCGAATATCGGGAGGTAACGTTATATGGGTGCTATACCAAAACGTGGACCTATACATGCAATGTTTTGCCACACGCTCAGGGACCCGTTATGACCTATAAATACCAATTTTCAGACAAATCCGTGAAAAAATGTGGCATAAATCATCAAAATTTTTAAAAAAAATTTTTTTAAGAGTTATAATTATTCCAAATTTCGAACCTTTGTGGGGGAGGAATTGAATGGAGTGGACTCATATTATCCATTTTCTCACATGACCTAGCACCGATGCAAAATTTTGGGATTTGCAATGTTGGAGCAAAATCGGATTATTTTTTCTCTTTCTGTGCAATAAAATATTTTCTTTTTTTAGACCTATACATGCAATGTTTTGCCACACGCTCAGGGACCCGTTATGACCTATAAATACCAATTTTCAGACAAATCCGTGAAAAAATGTGGCATAAATCATCAAAATTTTTAAAAAAAATTTTTTTAAGAGTTATAATTATTCCAAATTTCGAACCTTTGTGGGGGAGGAATTGAATGGAGTGGACTCATATTATCCATTTTCTCACATGACCTAGCACCGATGCAAAATTTTGGGATTTGCAATGTTGGAGCAAAATCGGATTATTTTTTCTCTTTCTGTGCAATAAAATATTTTTTTTAAACTTTCGAACTTTTTTGGGGGAGATGTGGACCGATATTGGGCATGTCCGAACTCGATCTGAGGTTGATTAGATTGTACCAAGTCTGGACCAAATTGGATACTCGCTTCGAGAGTTATCGTGTGCACCAACCAGCCAGACAGACAGAGGGACGGACGGATCAACTCCAAATGTCGTGAAACGGATTTGACTCAAAGACACCTAGAATCTAAAACTGTTATTTCGATGAGGCACGTTTTGTCCGTATCAAATGATATATACCCTCTCTAGCCATTCGGTGGAGGATAATCGCACATAACTATATTTATATTAACCCAAGGTCGGGCGTGAAGATGGGATACATCGGTATTCTCCTACTGGTACAACGGGTTAGAATTTTGAATAACCATGAAGCTCAAAAAACGCAAAATGAGCATCCGATTCTCTTCAAATTTCGCACATACCGATACTTCTACTGAAGCAAGATCTGGTGTGAAGATTATAGATATAGGGCCAATCTTTCTGGTACGTTTAAATAAATAAAACGATTATAAAATTTTGAATTAAGAGTCCGATTATCTTCAAATTTCGCACATTTCAACATTTCCACTAACAGAAGTTCTGGTATGAAGAACGTGACCATTTCTCCTCTGACCTCTGATTCGAGCTTCGTACGTTTAACATTTCCTGATTACCGAAGCGGATATATAACATTTTTTATGTAACACAAACAGTTTTCTATAACTTCAAAGCGCTACTCTTTAAAACGTCCACCTCCTATTTCTCCTACTTAGATTTGTTGTTGAAAATAGCATTTTTACGTATCTTAAGTAAAACTGAAAAAATATCCAAACACAACATCCATTTTTATCCAAACGATGGTTTAAGGAGACTAAGGCAGCCATAAAATTGGTCTCAAGTTGTCTAGTCGAGTGTGTAGATTTTCTGTGGTAACATTACGTTTTAAAGATGTGAGTGTTGGCTTGAAGAACATAGATATATACATACATATACGTAAACTCGTATGTGCCACTAAAACTGTTAGGTACTTGCTTGTTATTGACAGTTTAAAATTTATCTTTACCATGTTTGTACTCTGTACTCTTTATATTTTGCCATGATTTATGGTAGCAATGAAGGATAACTACAACAAACAACAACAATTTATTGTGTGTAGTAAAGATATATGAACTAGTTTTGTTCATGAGGTTCTATGTTTAAATGTTGAATTATGTTGGCATTTACAAACTTTTTTGCTTATATATATTTAAAGTGGTAGATATTGAATTATTCGGGTGGAATTTTAGTACATAAAACTAAATTTAATAAAATATATATAAAAAGCACTAAATTTTGGTACCATTAACGGAAAGACTTAAATTCTTGACATTAAGTATTCGAAGTAGGGTTGATATAAGAAGGTGGTTTTGGAAATGCGTAATATATAATATACGAAAATTACTAAATGGTAGTATATTTGGTATTTGGGGAATGAATAAATTTGGAAATCTACAGGGTTGACCACATTCGACGGACCCATGTTTTTTTTAATAATCAAAGAAAAAAAGAAAAATTGGCGGTTGGCAATGTTAATCATTTAATTTGTTCCAAGTAGATTTGTTTACATCAATTTTTGAATATGATATCTCTCAAATGGCCGCCTCTGGCGTTGATGACGTATTGTGCACTTTTTGCTGCATTTTCCATCGTTTTTGTCAAAATTTCGGCCGGGATAGCGGCTATTTCTTCACGAATGTTGTCCTTGAGCTCTTCTACAGTCCTTGGCTTGTTAACGTAAACCTTTGACTTCAAATATCCCCACAAGGAGAAGTCAGGCGGCGTCAAATCGGGCGAACGCGGTGGCCAGTCCAAATCGCCACTTTTCGACGTCAAACGACCCGGAAACAAATTCTTCAGAAAATCGATTGTTATGCGACTTGTGTGCGGTGGAGGGCCGTCTTGTTGATACCAGAACTGCCTCATACGTTTTCGATGAATAATTGGCATCACAAAATTGGTCATCATGTCGCGATAACGCTCCTGATTGGCCATTTTCATTTTGCATGGCCATTTTCATTTTGGAAGAAAAACGGCCCAATGACCGTTTTCGCACTAACGCCGCACCAAACTTTGACTTTTTCGTCATGAAGAGGCACTTCTTGAATCTCCTGAGGATTTTCAATGGCGTAAAAACGGCAATTTTGCTTATTTACGGTCCCATTCAATGTGAAATGGGCTTCATCGGACATGATAATTTTGTTCCAAAATTGCTCGTCCCCTTCGGCCATTTCGACGACTCTTTGGGCCCATTCCAATCGACGAGGCTTGTCCGCAGGCAACATTCTTTGCGTCAATTGAATTTTGTACGGGAACAAATGCAAATCAATGCGAATAATCCGTTGTAAAGTGCTGAGAACGGCGTTTTTGGGATGTTCATGGGGACCTCTCAACACTGGCTCGTACGGCAGCGATATTCTCGGCCGATCGCCTTGGTCGACTTTTATATGGCCTCTTCGGATAAGAAAGAGCCTTACCAGTCGAAAATGGTGTTCTTAGAAGACGCACTTCTCACATTTTTAATGTTTTAAAAGCACGTCGAGTTTTCACAATTGACTTCTTCTGTTGAATGTAAATTTCAACTATTTCAGAGCGCTCGCGTGGCGTGTGATGGTTCGTGGTAAAAACCTGCTTGGACTGACGCTTCAAACGCGGTATGCCATTAAGCGATATGACATCTCTGTCAAAAGTTATGGCATTGCCAGATGGGTCCGTCGAATATGGGCAACCCTGTAAAATCCGGTATTAGGAGCAATTTTAATTTCCACCATACATAGTATGGAGGGTATATTTAGTTCGTCATTCCGCTTGTAACTAATCGAATTTTTTCAATGAAATGGTCTGAAAATCCACAAAAGTATTTACCTCTGAGTACTTTACTCTCTGAAAGTGTATTGTCTATGTAGGTCTACGATATCGTAATATTCGATATTTTGATGATTTTAGCTACATTATTCGGATTTTTTCCTGTTTCGTATTTGAATGTTGTAATGGTTCTGGAAAAAGTTGGCTTTGCAGGTCTTCGTATAGACCCCAATATAACGGCTATATTCGGCGTTTTTAAGATTTTAACAGATTTTTTAACGGATTTTATATATTTTTTTGAAATTTCCAAATTCGTTCCGAATGGTTGAGGGTGGTCAAAGTTCCGCGAGACTGAACCTACTGCTTTTTCCTTGTTTATTGATATATGTCCAACTGTTTGATTAATTAAAAAAATAGTTAAATATTATCAGTCGTTTTTGTCGACAGATGGGTATACATCAGCCTTATGTTATGATTATTCCAACTGTTGACCCTGTATGGGGTGCAGATGCAATTGGCAAATATATACCATCTCCATACGAGATCTTGTTTTGGTGGAAATATTAAGATGTGCCACGTTTTTAAAAAAACGGATGCTCATTTCGAGTTTTATGAGCGTCATGGTTATTCAAAGTTTTGATCTGTTGTGAGGGAGGTACCAGAAGGAATCGTCCATTATATACATTCTTCAAAGCAGATCTTGTGTTGGTAAAAATACTGTGATGTGTGAAATTTTAAGACAATGGTATTCTTAATTTATATCTTACAAGAGTTGGCAATATTGCAAATTTTGAAAGTTCGCACAAAATCGAATGATACTTTCCCTATTTATGAGGTAGAATATTTTGGGGGAGGTACCAAAGGAGTGGACAGATGTTGCCCCGAATTCGATCTAAGTAAGTTCCAAGTTTGGACCAAATCGGATACTCCCTTCGAGAGATATCGTGCGCACCAGCCAGCCAGGCAGAAGGACGGACACCAAATGCCCTAACTCCAAATGTCGTGAAACGGATTTGGTTCGAAGAAACCATTGTTTCGATGAGGGACGTTTTGGCTATATCGTATGATATGTAGCCATTGAGCTGAAGGTACAACTAGTCATCTCTTTTACCCTAAAAATTTTCTATACAATTCCGGCATTCAATTTAAAATAAACATTGATGTTGAAATAATGCAAAGTCATATTTCTAATAGTGTTTGAGGAACTAGTTTAATATTCTATGAAAGAATACATTTCCCGCGAAATATGATGAGAAATTCACCTTCTTTATATTCTAATGCTGTCACTTGATCGAACACATAGCTGACAACCTTGCAAAAGTTCAAGAACACTCGAACCAAACTGAAAAATTCCAGAGAATACCAAACACAAGAAATTGCATTTGAAATTGTCATAGACAGTTGATATACACAAAAAATGCAGACAAAAGAGACAAAGGCTTGCGATTGAAAGCAGCGGTAGTTAATGCGTTTTATATTGATTTTTCGGTTTTGGATAATCCAGCATTTGTTATGTTCGCATATATAACCAAACGAAATTGCTGCATGACAATGTCAGAGTGATAAATTGAAAATTTTGTACAGGTGGCTTAGTTGAAAAATTGTATGTTATGTGTGAGAAATTCCAAGTTAAACTTTTTGTAATAGCCTTTAAAAAATATTTCGACAACTGTGAATAAATCTCTTCTAAAAAACTGCAACCAACTTCAGACTGCTGTCATCTCTAAACCACACCTCCGACAGCTGTTAAAATTATTCCACTGACAGCTCATTATATTGTTTACAAACGTACAGAAGTATTTTGGTGAGAATTTTACAGAAACAAAGTTATTCGTGATGGAATTCAAGCATGATAGTGTGATTTCTTTATATTTGGCTATCGTTAGAGCACTCCAGCATTTAAATTTGAATAAATCTTTTTTTTTTTTTTACTTATTTGGTTAATAGCTTGGCTTGAGGTCATTAAAAAACTATGTTTTTATTTTTGAATTTTTCCTTTTTTATTCATCCAATATTTCGATTTCCTCCGGAAATCATCTTCAGGGATCTGTTTTACAAAAAACACAAATTACAAACTGATTTTAACAATATATAACACAATAAATAACATACATTTTTAAAGTAAAAAGCTCGTCTATTGAGTTTAAATGTCACTATCAAACTAAGTTTTCTTTCGTCGGTGTTTATGAACTAGGCTTCTGTAAATGTGAGCACAATGGTCTGTATCGGTTTTATAATTAATTCGTTTGTCATTTGGTAAACTTATAATATGTAACATTTCCAATGTAAATCGTCTTTTGTAATTATTTTCTTGTGCTAATATGTCGACGGTTTTAAGGTCGGGTTTATGTCCTGTCAATGTGCAATGGGCAGCTAAAGCAGTCTTCTGTTCGAGAGGCTTGTCACTTTTTTGATCCGATTTATGTCCGGAAAGTCTAGTTTTTAATTTCGTCTTTGTCGTGCCGACATATGACTTTTGGCATACGTCAGCGTCGTCCCCATTACATGTTATCCTATAAACTACATTGCACTTGTCCTCATTCTTAATTTTAGATTTTGTTTTACTAAACAGACTGTCGACATTATTACGAGATTTAAACGCTAATTGATAGTGGTCCTTATTGTAGATGTTTGATTTACCAAGTCTTTCTGAGAATCCCGGGATGTAAGTAACAGCTTTATATATCTTTTCTGGTCTTGCCTCCTTTATTTGGTCCGTTTTTGCGTGTATAATTAGGTCGTCAATGGTGCTTTTTGGAAAATCATTTTGGCTTAATATGTCGCGTATTTTTCTTTCGTTCTCTGAGTGGAATTGTTCGTCACTTATATTGAAAATCCTTTTGATAAAATTAGTCGCTGTGTTTATTTTTATTCGTCGGGGGTGTTTAGAATAAAAGTTAATCAATCGTCCTGACGCCGTTGGTTTTTGGTACCAATCTAATATAAGTTTTCTTCCTTGTCTGATTATTATTGAGTCCAAATAGGGTAGTCTGTCATTTTTCTCCAGTTCGTGTGTAAATGACGTAAGACGGTTGCAATGCACAAGATGGACTATGATATGAAAATGAAAACCATTTTAAATGATATTTGCACCTACAAAAGGTTAAAGCGGGACCCAACTACGACATTACAGAATAAAAACAACAAATTAATAGAAAAATTATATAAAATGGGAGTAATTGATATGATGGAGAAAAATAAATTGACAATCAATACTGCAAATGCGCCAAGAATCTGCGGGCTTCCAAAAATACATAAAGAAAGCACACCTCTAAGACCAATATGTTCTTCAATAAATTCACCAGCTCACGGACTTTCCAAGTATATTGTAAATATTTTAAAACACTTGACAGGGGATTCACCATATAACATTAAGGACGCAATTGATTTTAAAACCAAGATAATGAATTTGGAGATTGAAGAAGACGAGGTATTAATATCATTTGATGTAGTTTCGTTGTTTCCCAGCATACCGATTAACCTAGCTTTAAGAACAATAGATGAAAAGTGGAACATGTTACAAAAATACACGAAAATACCTAAAGACGTTTTTAAAGAAATACTGACCTTTTGTATAAAGGACTGTAGATATTTCATATACTCGGACAAGGTGTACGAACAACGTAAAGGACTTCCTATGGGATCACCAGCGTCACCGATCATTGCTGACATCGTAATGGAGGAATTATTGGACGCTTCTTTAGAAAAACTGATGACAAAGCCGAGAGTAGTAACTAAATACGTAGACGACATTTTTTGTATAATGAAGAAATCGGATATCAACACCACATTAAATATCCTAAATACATTCAACCCGAGCATACAATTTACACACGAACTGGAGAAAAATGACAGACTACCCTATTTGGACTCAATAATAATCAGACAAGGAAGAAAACTTATATTAGATTGGTACCAAAAACCAACGGCGTCAGGACGATTGATTAACTTTTATTCTAAACACCCCCGACGAATAAAAATAAACACAGCGACTAATTTTATCAAAAGGATTTTCAATATAATTGACGAACAATTCCACTCAGAGAACGAAAGAAAAATACGCGACATATTAAGCCAAAATGATTTTCCAAAAAGCACCATTGACGACCTAATTATACACGCAAAAACGGACCAAATAAAGGAGGCAAGACCAGAAAAGATATATAAAGCTGTTACTTACATCCCGGGATTCTCAGAAAGACTTGGTAAATCAAACATCTACAATAAGGACCACTATCAATTAGCGTTTAAATCTCGTAATAATGTCGACAGTCTGTTTAGTAAAACAAAATCTAAAATTAAGAATGAGGACAAGTGCAATGTAGTTTATAGGATAACATGTAATGGGGACGACGCTGACGTATGCCAAAAGTCATATGTCGGCACGACAAAGACGAAATTAAAAACTAGACTTTCCGGACATAAATCGGATCAAAAAAGTGACAAGCCTCTCGAACAGAAGACTGCTTTAGCTGCCCATTGCACATTGACAGGACATAAACCCGACCTTAAAACCGTCGACATATTAGCACAAGAAAATAATTACAAAAGACGATTTACATTGGAAATGTTACATATTATAAGTTTACCAAATGACAAACGAATTAATTATAAAACCGATACAGACCATTGTGCTCACATTTACAGAAGCCTAGTTCATAAACACCGACGAAAGAAAACTTAGTTTGATAGTGACATTTAAACTCAATAGACGAGCTTTTTACTTTAAAAATGTATGTTATTTATTGTGTTATATATTGTTAAAATCAGTTTGTAATTTGTGTTTTTTGTAAAACAGATCTCTGAAGATGATTTCCGGAGGAAATCGAAATATTGGATGAATAAAAAAGGAAAAATTCAAAAATAAAAACATAGTTTTTTAATGACCTCAAGCCAAGCTATTAACCAAATAAGTAAAATAAATATAACAGGTCAACAATATACAACAACAACTTTGAATAAATCTTTTTTGGCTCGTATCATCGCTCGTTACCGTAATACTGGTAGCATAGCCCGACGTCAAGGAAGTGTACGGAAAAAAACAGCAACATCAGCAGAAATGGTTCGAAAGGCAGAAAAGCGACTTGATCGAAACCCGCGTAGCAGTGGCTGAAAATGGCTCGTGAGCAGAACATATCGCAATATTCCATTCGGCAAATATTGAAAAATGAGCTCGGGGTAAAGCCACTGAAATTCCTAAAAGTGCAAGAGCTTACACCGCATAGACCCAAAAGATTTAAAGAGTTGCTTCGCTTGGCCGAAAGTGGTGAACTGCCGAATTTGGTTTTCTCCGATGAGAAAACATTCGTTGTCCAGCAGTTTGTAAACAAGGACAAGTTAAAAAGCTGTAAGTTCGGCCGGGCCGAACTTTTTATACCCTCCACCATTTGCAACGAATTTGGAAATTTTTAAAAAATAAAATCCTTAAAAAATTCTGTTAAAATTTTAAAAATACCGAATATAGTCGTTATATTGGGGTCTATACGACGTGGACATACATAGGCAATGTTTGTCATAAGCCATTACCATATTCAAATTCGAAACTTGAAATAAACGGTGAATAATGTAGTTAAAATCATCAAAATATCGTATATAAGGAGGTGCCTTTAATTGGAGCTGTGCGAAGACCTGGACCAGCATAGAAAATTTTCTGTCACAGGCTGTAACATCCATTACGAACTTTAAATACCACATCTCAAACAATTTCTGTGGGTATTGTTCCTAAAATCGTCAAAATACCGAATATAGGGAGGTACTGATATATGGGGCCTATACGAAGACCTGGACTCGCTCAGACAATTTTCTGCCACAGACTGTAGTTCCCATAACGAACTTCAAATACCAAATTTGAAACAATTCCGATGAATAATGTCGCTAAAATCATCAAAATACCGAATATAGGGAGGTACCGTTTTATAGGGGCTATATGAAGACGTGGACCTGGACAGACAATTTTCTGTCTTAGGGTGTAGTATCCATTTTGAACTTCAAATACCAAATTTGAAACAATTCCCGTGAATAATGTCGCTAAAATGACCGTGTTTACTTCCCAAAGAGGTCAGCTGAAAATAATCGGTTGGCCACCAGAACTCAAGCGCCGGCCATGGTGATGGTGTGGACCATCATAACAGCTGATAGTCGCTCTCCGCGACTGTGGCATCAGAATAAATGCTGAATATTATCGCGAAAATATTCTGGAGGGTGCATTAAAGCCTTGGGTACGCAAACATTTTGGCTGGAGAGCTTGGACATTCCAACAGGACTCAGCACCATCGCACTCAGCACTCGCCCCCCATGGATGGTTACAAAACGAGGTTCCTTGCTTCATTTCCAGCGCACAATGGCCACAAAAATATCAGGCTACCAATCCGGTGGACTATTGTATCGGAAGTGTTTTGGAATGCTAGGTTGGCACTAAAAAATGCCAAAGTGTCGATCACCTCAAGCAAGCGCTTAGTCGGGAATGAGACAAAATACCGCAGAGCAACATTCAGGCAGCGTATGACGGTTTCAATGGTCATTTGAAGGCCATAATTTTTGCCAATGGTGACCAATTCGAACAAATCTAAACTTATTCTAAAGCTTAATGCTATTTCCGACATTTTTTGCTTTCATTCAATAAAATTTAAAAAAATAATAAAAATTATGGCATTTGACTTTGTTGCAGTTTTTTATCTCATCTGTATGAAGAGAATCAGAAGCATATTTTGGATTTTATGATCGTTTTGGTTTTTCAAAATGTTGACCAAAACATCGTTTTTTGTGGGGAGAGTTATCAGAAGAAATGGTTCGATCTCTGCCATCTTTATAAAAGATCTTGTGCTGATAAAAATAATGAGATTTACCAATTCTAAATGGAATCGGATGTTAATTTCGCGTTTCGGAGCTTCATGGATATTCGAAACTTTGACCCTTTGTGGGGGAGGTACCAGAAAGAAAGGTCCTATTTCAACCATCTTTATAACAGATCTTGTGTTGATAGAATTATTGAGATGTACCAAGTCTGAATGGTATTAAATGTTAATTTTACATTTATGAGACTCATAGATATTCTAAATTTTGACCTTTTGTGAGGGAGGTACCATAAGGAGTGGACCGATATATCTCATCTCCACAGCAGACATGTGTACGTAAAGTTCATGAGATGTGAAATATGAAGAGAATCGGATGCTCATTTTGGATTTTATGATCGTTTTGCCCTGATTTGGTCCAAATAGATTTAGGGTGCAAAACCGTTATTTCGATTAGACACGTTTTGGCCGTGCCAAATTATAATACCCTAGCTATATGGCTGATTGTATAAAACCATAGTGTAAAGCGATGGTTTGGAATATTTTTACACCTCCCACAATACAAAACAAGTAAGCAAAGGCTATAGCCGTGCGGGGCCGACCATGTGATACCCTACAATACTACAATATGTTAGAAGCCCCTTATGTCCAAATCCACGTTGGAAGTTTTTGCTTTTGAAATTATGTCATAGAGCACTGCCCAGATATTAGCCTTAGTTTTTAAACAAGGGACATTTGCCCAATATTAACGCACTCCGTCGTGCTGTTAGTTGTTTTGGTCCATTTTACAGCTAAATATAATCCAATGGTCATCCCAAATGCTAGAATTCTTCCCTGTCCTTAAAAAAGCCAGAAGTCCTTTGGTGTATTTCGGATATCGCCTGTAAGTAATACTGATATTTTTTTCACACAAAAGTATTGGCCCATTCTACTTGCTGCCCTAACTCTAACTTCATGCGAGATTTCGTGTCTTTTGGTTTCTATTTGTGACCTTTATAACGGCTGCAAATCAGGAAATTTTTAGTTTTTGGTCGATTTCAACCCCTGAATATATTGCGGACATCTTTGAAAATTATAGACCTAGCCCTTCTGAGCCTAACCCTACCCTTGTGAAAATTTTCGTGAGGATCGGACGATAATTGCAAACTGTATATAATAACCCCAACCTGTGTTGTAAGGTGAAAAAATATTACAAAATGTACACTTCAATATTATGAGTCAAATTGAAAAAATCGCATTCAAGGGCATTCCGAATTGACAAAATTTGTCAAAATTGGTCCAGCCATTCCTGAGATATTAGCATTCTAGCTAACATCCCCTTTCTTTGTATATACACATTGTATATATTTCGCGATATATGTATACGATATATCTACTATCGGCATCTACATAACGGTCAGAATTGACCTGTTCGTCTATTTGTGATTTCGCCAGGTTTAAAATTATTTGCGGTTTAATGGAAAATTTGACTTATATTTAACACAAATGTTATGGTCTATTTCACCCAATAAATATTACCTGATGACCATTAAAATTGTAAGGCATCTGCCCTTAGCTCTAGCCCCATGCTAACTTCCGCGTCGATCGGTCTATAATTGCGACCTAGAGAGCAACTGCAAAATCAGTAAATTTTTCAGTTTTTGGTCCATTTCGACCCCTAAATACTATGCGATCATCTCCAAAAGCAATAGGGTTCTATTCTGGTTCTATCCCCACCTCCATTCTAAATTTCGTGAAGATCGGGCCATAATTGCGACCTGTAGAGTGATTACAAATTAACATGGACAGACGGACGGACGGACATACATAGCTAGATCGACTCAGCTCGGCGAGCTAAGAAGATCCATATATACTTTCCTATGTGGGAAACCAATATTTCGCGGTGTTACATAATTTTTGGCCCAATCAAACTTATAATACCCCCAACACATAGTGTTGTAGGGTATAAAAATTGTGAAAGGATAAAGCCTTCTTGAAAAAATGTCTGCTATGCGATTTTGTAAAGTTTGCCTTGTTGATAACTTTAGAGAACTTTTTTTTTAGCAATTAATCGAAAACTTGAATAGAAAACATGCTGTGATAATTGCATCAGTACAAATTCGAAATTTGAAATCCAAACAATTCCTTATTGTGTCTTTCATTCCATAATGACATCGGTAAATAATGAGATAATCGATTTCATCTGTCTTTGACATTATGAGAAAAATTAGTATGCTTATCCTTCAAAAATGCTTTGGTGAAAATGCAATTAACTGCAGATGTTCGTTCCTATTATGTGCACAGTATTAGAAATTTTCCATTTCACCATTCAATTTAAATAAATTCTTCAGCTATCATATCCACATAGTTTCTCCTTCCATCTGCATCTGCAATTAACAACAATGGCAGAAGAGAATTAAATATATGTTTTTATGTATATTAATTGTATCCTCTTCTGCCATGATAGCTTCATTAAGCCCGATAACCCACAATTTGTTTAACCCTTAATCGCGTTTTTTGTAATTGCTTACACCAAATGATAAAATCATTAAATGGAAAAGTCCGCATGACAAGAGATTGCATCTGTTGCCATCAGCCAATGCCAATGTTATTTGGCAGCGTTTCGTGGAATTAAAAAGAGCTTAATGTTTACAGTCAACGTAAATTCGATTGCAATCTGTTAATGAAACGATTGAAAAAAGCAAAAGTGGTGGCACATATCATAAAGCGCGCCAATGAAATGCATTACAGTAGGCAATTAAAGGCTGCACACTATAATGTGGTACCCCAAAGAGAGCTGTATACAACGTGTACTTATTGTTTGTGGAACCGATTATACTGCAATTTTCATAGTGGAAAAAAAAAACGAAGAAAGAAGTAAGAATACGAAAAGACCTATAAATTTACAATAGCAAGCAGATATTAATCGGTAAAAAAATTAGGTCTTTAATTGACCACATTTTAGAATCAAGATTCTCCCCTTCACAATTTGTTACTTCTTAACAATTTTTTACTACTTCATCTAGAACTCTCCAGAAAAAAACTGTCTAAATCTAATCTAGTACGGTGTAATATTTAGACTTATATCAGATAATAAATGGAACCCCCTCCAAAAAGGTCAACATTTTGAATACAGTCGGCAAAAAAAGCTGGAACCTTTTAACCTGTTTTAATGTTAAGATTTCCATGTTTCTACTAAAGGACCCTTAAAAATATCTTGTAAAAATGGTGCCATTTTGTCGAAAGGTCAGAAATTTTTTGTAAGGTACATGGAATGGAAACAGTTATGTAAAAAAAAATATCAAAATCCACAAAAAAAAAAACAAGTAAGCAAAGGCTATAGTCGTTCCGGGCCGACCATGTGATACCCTACAACACTACAATATGTTGGAAACCCCCTTATGTCCAAATCCATTTTGGAAGATTTCGCTTTTGAAATTATGTCTCGGAGCACTACCCAGATATTTTGCGATCATCTCAAGCAAGAGGCCCCTCTGAATCTCCAAATTTAGATTCATTCGTTCGCATTTTGTGTGTTTCGGATATCGCCTGTAAGTAGTTCTGGTATTTTTTAAACAAAAGTAGTGGTCCATTCTACCCACTGTCCTAAACTCTAACTTCATGCGAGATTTCGTGTCCTTTGGTTTCTATTTGTGACCATTATAACGGCTGCAAAATCAGGAACATTTTTAGTTGTTGGTCCATTTCAACCCCTAAATATATTGCGGACATTTTTGAAAATAATTGGCCTAGTCCTTCTGATCCTAACCCAAATTTTCGTGAAGATCGAACGATAATTGCAATCTGTATATAATAACCCCAACCTGTGTTGTAAGGTGAAAAAGTATTACAAAATTTACACTTCAATATTTTAAGTCAAATTTAAAAAATCGCATGCGATAAAAAATATGAAAATATAAAAAAAAAAAAATATCACAAAATTCTACAAAATCTATATTAACATCATTATTGACATCATTTTAAGCAATTTTTTTAGATTTTATATTCTTATGCCAAGAGGGCATTCTGACAAAATTTGTCAAAATCGGTCCAGCCATTCTTGAGATATAAGCATTCTAGCTATCATCTCTTCCTTTGTATACACACATTGAATATATTTCGCTATATATATCCGATATATTTACTATCGGCATCTACGTTACGGTCAGAATTGACCTGTTCGTCTATTTGTGATTTCGCCGGGATTAAAAATATTCGCGGTTTAGTGGAAAATTTGACTTTTATTTAACACAAATGTTGTGGCCTATTTCACCCACTAAATATTACCCGATGACCATCAAAATTGGAAGGCCGAAAGTTCTAGCCCCATGCTAACTTCCGACAAACAAAATCAAGAAATTTATCAGTTTTTGTTCCATTTCAACCCCTTAATTTTGTGCGATCATCTCCAAAAGAAATAGGGTTCTATTCTGACCCTAACCCCACCTACATTCTTAATTTTGTGAAGATCGGGCCATAACTGCGACCGGTAGAGTGATTACAAATTAACATGGACAGACGGACATACATAGCTAGATCGACCCAGCTCGGCGAGATAGGAAGATCCATATATACTTTCCTATGTGGGAAACCAATATTTCGTGGTGTTACATAATTTTTGGCCCAATCAAACTTATAATACCCCCAACACATAGTGTTGTAGGGTATAAAAATTGGAAAATATCTGTTGGTTATGTTGGGGATGTACCAGACGTAGTGGACTGATATATTCCATCTTAACACCAGAATATGTTTTAATAAAATTATTGGGACGTGTCAAATTTGAAGAAAATCGTACTCTTCCATCACATTTTATAAGAGGTGTAATTATTGAAAATGTTCACTCTTTGTGGGGGAGGTACTTGATGGAGTGTACCGATATTGTCGCACCTGACGTAGAACTGATGCAAATATTAGGATTTCCAAAGTTGGAGCAAAATCAGATTATCGTTTCTCTTTCTGTGCAGAAAATATATAAATTTTAAAAACTTAAAACTTTTGTGGGGGAAGTAGCAGAAGGAGTGGACCGATGTGGCCCATCTCCGAATTCGATCTAAGTATGGGGGCTATACGAAGACGTGGACCTACATGGACCGTTTTCAATACCAAAAGTCCTGCACACATAATACAGGGTTGCCCATATTCGACGGACCCATCTGGCAACGCCATAACTTTTGACAGAGATGTCACATCGCTTAATGACATACCGCGTTTGAAGCGTCAGTCCAAGCAAATTTTTACCATGAACCAATACACGCCACGCGAGCGCTCTGAAATAGTTGAAATTTACATTCAACAGAAGAAGTCAATTGTGAAAACTCAACGTGCTTTTAAAACATTAAAAAATGTGAGAAGTGCGCCTTCTAAGAACACCATTAAGCGTTTATACGGAAAATTTTCGACTGGTAAGGCTCTTTCTAATCCGAAGAGGCCATATAAAAGTCGACCAAGGCGATCGGCAGAGAATATCGCTGCCGTACGAGCCAGTGTTGAGAGGTCCCCAAGAACATCCCAAAAACACCGTTCTCAGCAGTTGGACATGGCTTGGTCCACGTTACAACGGATTATTCGCATTGATTTGCATTTGTTCCCGTACAAAATTCAATTGACGCAAAGAATGTTGCCTGCGGGCAAGCCTCGTCGATTGGAATGGACCCAAAAAAAACATGGGTCCGTCGAATATGGGCAACCCTGTACAGCTTCGAGTAACATTTTATCAACCTACTTCATTTCGTTCGGAAGCTAGTGTGATTTCCACAGACGGACAGACGGACGGGCATTGCTAAATCAAATTTGGTATTTGAAGTTTTTAGTTAATACTAAAGCCTATGACAGAAATTTGTCTGTGCAGTGGCACGTTTTCGTATAGCCCTCTTATGACGGTACCTCCCGAAATTCGATATTTTGATTATTTTAGCGACTTTATTCACCAGAATTGTTTCAAATTTGGTATTTGAAGTTAGTATTATCTAAACTTGTATCTTTTGAAGTGTCCCTTGAAATGTTTTTATACCCTTCACCATAGTACGGAGGGTATAATAAGTTTGTCCTTCCGTTTGTAACACCTTGAAGTATACATTTTAGATAGCCCACAGGGTACCTCCTTATGTTCGGTTCATTTGGTATTTTTAAGATTTTAACAGAATTTTTAACGGATATTTTTTAATTGCCAAATTCGTTCCAAATGGTGGAGGGTATTTAAAGTTCAGCACGGCAGAACTTACACTTTGTTTACTTGAAAAAAAATTCTCATCTTGTCAAGACTTGGAAAATATTTTGTACGTAATACGCTACTTTTTTAGTTATTTTATATAAAAAGGCTAATAAAATGCATTATCTATTAAATATTAATTATTGTTAAATTGACAGATCTATAAGGCTATACATACTCACTATCCACCATCATGTGACGAATCAAGTTAAAAATCCATAATACCTTGAAAAACAATTCTACGGGTCCAATATGGATATGTATGGAAAGCGGATGATAAGTATTCTCCATTGAAAGTTTAAGTTTAGAGCAATTCCACAGTAAGGTCATTTTTAGAGAAATCCATGAATTAGGCACCGTGACTTTCTGACCATATATCTCTGAATATTGAAATATATACATAATTGCCTGAGCTCAAAAGTGTTTCTTGCTACTGCGTATGAGCAACATTGTTGGATCTAAATTTAGTTATCATACACCCAGCTATCATAACTATAACCTCTTAACATTTTAAATTACCAGGCAAAAAATAATACTTTTGTATTTAAAATTAATTCTATTCTAAATTAATTTTTTACACGCTATGATTATAATTATAATTTAAAGTTCAAAGGACTTAATATGTCGAAGCATTTGTATCTTTTCAATTAAATTTGGCAATGATATTTCTGAGCTATATTTGATATATTTCCTAAATATCGTTGTTACGGAGTGCATATTACGGCTGTGGGTAACAAATATGACAAATCGGATGAACAGTATATATGGGAGCTATAGCTATATCTGAACCGATCTTCACCAAATTTGACATACTAGCTTTTAGACTCAATTCGGTCGTAAGTGCCAAATTTCATCCAATTTGGGCAAATATTAGACGTTTGGTGCACAATCAAAGGTAAATCGGACGAAGTTATATATGGGAGCTGTATCCAAATCTGAACCGATCTCGATAAAATTTAGCAAATGTATTTCTGTGCTGTATTTGATATATTTCCCTAAATATTGTTGTTACAGAGTGCATATTACGCCTGCGGAGGACAAAAATAACAAATCGCATGAACAATATATATGGGAGCTATATCTAAATTTTGACCGATTATCACCAATTTCAATAGGGTTCGTCCTTGGGCCAAACAAATGATTTGTGTAAAATTTCATCTGGACAGGGACATAAATGCGACCTGTACTTTGTTTACAAAAATATGATGGAATACGACTGGAACCCTCTTTTAATATTCCCTAAAATTATTTTAAAGGGTTTTAAAGCTAGATAGAACAAAAAATTAAATTGTAAAAAGTAACAAAAAAAAAAAAAAAATGTTGATGATTTTTTTTTATTTGTTTCAGTATACTCTGATAAATCATCATGAATAGACTCACGCTTGAACAACGCTACGAAATTATACAAATTTACTTTGAAAATCAGGCTCTAGAGCCATTGACACATGACCCGTTTTTTTTATCGCAAAATTGTGTTCAGCGATGAGGCGCATTTTTGGCTTAACGGGTTTGTTAATAAGCAAAATTGCCGCATATGGAGTGAGACCAATCCACAGGAGACCCTACAGACTCCATTACATCCAGAATAATGCAGCGTATAATGCGGTTTTTCGCGGTGGCATCATCGGACCTTATTTCTTTAAAATGAGGCCGAAGCTCGCGTTACGGTCCATGGAGATCGTTACCGCACCATGATCAATGATTTTTTGTTTAAAAATATGGATGACATTGATCCGGAGGAGATTGGTTTCAGGCCAGCATTGTTCATGTTATTCGTGACATACGGCCAGCAGTGCTCGAAAAAGTGGCTAAAAATTGGATGTGCAGAATGCACTTCGTCAAGAACAGCCCCGGGTCCCATATGCCCGAAATCATTTTCAAATGTTAATGTCACGTATTGATTTTCAAAAAAAAAAAGAAAATGATTAAAATTTATTTTTTTGTTTTATTTTTTACAATTTCAAGTTCTATCATCCTCGTTAATATCAAGTACGTAGGTTTTATTTTGTTCATTTTTGCTTTCTCAACATTTGAACTACCTAATTATTGTTTTAGCAGTTTTTTTTTATATTTTCTTTATCAACTCACCACCATTTTTTCTTCATTTCTTCCATTGAACTATTGTCTCAACTTATTCAAGCATTTCGTGTTCAGGTTCCTTTTGTGGTTGTAAAACTAATTGCAGTTTTTGGTTAACACAATTTTCAAAAGAAGAATCGACAACTTCAAAACTTTCAATGGGAAATGATGTGGTGACAAACCAGAGAAACGAATGACAAAAGCACAAACCCGTCTGGTCTGGTCTGCTCTGCTCTGTCTCAGCCACAGAAGCAACAGTGGAGCACTGAAACTTTATCTGTGTGTGTGTATGCGTTTGAGTGCGCGTGCAACAATTTGTTCAATTACAAACATTAATTGCAGAAAATCAAATGATAATTAACAAAAAAAGTCAATTTGGATTAAACTGGATTACTGTTTACTTTAGTAATGAGATTATTTTAAATCCAAACAGGTGGATGATGTGGGATTAAATTAAAATTAAATTTAATAATTACTAATATAGATAAATAAATAAGAAATGCGTGAGTTTAAAAGTTTTAATGAATAGAAATAGAAAATGATATGAACAGGAATGTCTTCATTTCCTAGTACATTACTGCGTATGATCAACGTTGAATGTAAAATTAGTCATCATACGCCATGACGTTCACTCAGCTGCATATGAACTAATTGGCTTTTAGACACAGAGCTGAAATAATGAACAAATTTATTGATTTAATAGCAAGTGCCCTATACCTCGTCATTAAAAAATCCACCTTGAACTTTATATTCGTTCCAAGATTTCGTGTTAGGCCTTACCCTCCACCATACATAGTATGGAGAGTATATAAAGTGCGTCATTCCCTTTGTAACTATATATATTTTTGAGCCACATTTTTCAATGGAATTGGCTGAAATTCTACAAAAGGAATTCTTTATGAGTACTTAACCCTCTAACAGAGAATTGTCTATATAGGTCCACGATATGATTTTAACCACATTTTTCAATGGAAGTGTCAGAAGGAGTTCTTTGCGAGTACTTTACTCCCTGACAGAGAATTGTCTATGTAGGTCCACGATATCGTTCATCCCCCATATAACGTAACCCCCGATATTCGGTATTTTAATGATTTTAGCCACATTTTTCAATCGAATTATCTGAAATTGCACACAAGGATTTCTTTGTGAGTACTTAACATAGCCCCCCTCCCTTAAAAAGAATTGTATATATAGGTCCACGATATCGTATATCCCCAATAACGGCACCTTCCGATATTCGGTATTTTAATGATTTTAGCCACATATTTCAAATGGAATTGTCTGAAAATTCACACAAGTAGTTCCGTGTGAGTACTTTATCCCTTGGAAGAGAATTGTCCATATAGGTCCACAATATCGTATATCCATCATATATCGGCACCTTCCGATATTCGGTATTTTTTAATATTTTAACAGAATTTTTAATGGATTTTATGTTTTTAAAAATTTCCTAATTCGTCCCAAATGGTAAAGGGTATTCAAAGTTCGGCCCGGCAGAATTTACTTCTTCTTTACTTGTTAGCATTCAAATGCATAATTTTTTTGCCAACATTTTTTGATCTTAAATTCATACAATTTTAATTTTCAGACTTTCAAAATTGTCTTTATTATTAAAGTTTTTCCCTTTTTGGATAGAACGGCAGCAAACTTTTTATCTTTTACGCCAAAAACCCTTCAAAATCATTCCTTGACCAAGGAGGACATTAGTAAAACTATTGTACAATGGACCCACGCACAATTTTTCTTTCCAAAACTATTTGAACGTAACCATATGTAAACCCAAGTGACCTCATTAGCAAATTTCAGAATTTCAGTCCTATCCCAGTAGCAAATTTAGTAACAAAACAACCAAAACAATCCTCAACTCCCCATCCTAGACCTCAACAGTGATCCAAAATTGGTAGCATTTAGTGCATTTCGAACAATTGTAGTACAATTATAGTCCAAAACTACACGCATATCTCAATATTAGATACTTCCATATCTCAACACCAGATACCAAATTTTCAATTTTCGGGATTCCAGCTCTATAGATTCACTCAATACCAAATACAGGGTAAGATAAAAACAAAGTCAAACGCCATAATTTTTAATTTTTTTTAGATTTTATTGAATGATAGCAAAAAAATGTCGGAAATAGTATCAAGTTTTAGAATAAGTTTTGATTTGTTTGAATTGGTCACCTTTGGCACGAATTATTGCCTTCAAACGGCCAATGAAACCGTCGAACGTTGCTCTGCGGTATTTTGGCCCGGCGAAGCGCTTGCTTGAGGTGATCGGCACTTTGGAATTTTTTAGTGCCAACCTTGCTTTCCAAAATACTCCACACACAATAGTCCAACGGATTGGTATCCGGAAATTTTGGTGGTCATTGTGCGCTGGAAAAGAGGCGAGGAACCTCATTCTGTAACCATTCTTGGGTGGCGCGTTCTGAGTTCGATGGTGCTGAGTCCTGTTGGAATGTCTACTAGGCCAAAATGTGTGCATTCACAAGGCTTTGATACACCCTCCAGAATATTTTCGCGATAATATTCGGCATTTATTCTGATGTCACGGCCGGCGCTTGAGTTCTGGTGGCCAATAAATCACACTGTTACGCATGAATTCCATCACGAATAACTTTTTTCTGAAAAATTGTCACCGAAATGCTTTTGTACGCTTGTAAACAATATAATGAGCTGTCGCTGGAATAGTTGTAACACATGTCGGATGGGTGGCTTAGAAATGACAAAAGTCTGAAGTTGGTTGTAGTTTTTTTCATCTCAACCTTGACTCCCATTCTAAATTTCAAGATGTTAACTCCAACCGTTCACATGATACGAATGGTACCAAATGTAGTACATGTTCGTACTTTTCATACATTTCAAAACCCCCTTGGTACATCCATCGTACACTGCATCAGTGACCCTCATTTCAAATTTAGGAATTATAGTTCTACTGCTTCCTCAAATACAAAGGGTACCATATTTAGTACTTTTTAATAATTTTCGTACCCTTCTAGCACGAATTTCCCAAAACCCAGTCTAATCTGACCCCTTCGGAACAAGAGTGACACTTACAATTTCAAGATTCTAACTTCAGCCCCTCCGTCTGGACGTTGAAGAAACTTTAAGTCAGCCAGTACGTCAGTCAATCTGTCAGTCGCGAATTTTGTGCATTTTATTAATATATATTTTTATATATTTTAATTTTTTCGTGGAAAATTAACAAAATCTTCCTCACTCCGTATTTTGTACAGAATTTATAAAACTTAAATTTAAGTTTCAGTTAATATCACAATATCCCTTTAAGGCCACAGCATGTCTTTCATGTTTTCCGTAAAAACAAACAAGTTCTGTACCTGTGAATACACACACACAAATCGATATTTATGTATCTCTTTAGAATGTTTATCCTACATTCATGTGAGTATTTTCACTTTTTGTTGAGGGATTCCCATAAATATCCCATCAATATTCATAGAACATTTATGTGGAAGGATGAGACGAGTGCATGACGAGTACCGAATAGAATGAGTGTGGATTTGCACTACTTAAATGATGTACGTGAAAAGCTTCGAATCTATAGCAATATAGAATTTCAACTAGCTATAAATAAAAATGTTTACATTGATGAGCACTTTCGTTTTGAAATGGCATTCAGGTGGTTAGATATTTTTTTGAGAACCACAAAATGGCTCAATGTTTTGAAATCGTAAATGATAATCATCTGTGTAAAATATATGCATATTCAAGAGAACTCTACATGTGAATTGCTCTGATGCAAGGTATTAATTAGAGTTGGCAGTATATTTATGAAATGGACAAAACCCTAAGCATTTTCCCTCGCTTTCAATGCATTGTTACCATTGATTAATTAGTAAAACCATCATAAAGGAATAACCTTTGATTAATGGAAATTTTATTCCAACTTGTAATGAGTGATTTGGATTGATTTTTTTCCTAGGTATTTGGCAAATGTTGAAGCTTAGAAATATGTAATTTTGTTCATAAAGTTAAGGTCAGGTATCGGATCAATTGTCTCATTCTATAATGAAAAATATTTCCTTAAATGAGTAGAACACGTTACAAATTGTCAGTAGGTTTTACCGACAGATGGGGGAAGTTCCGAAGGAGTGCGCCAATATTGCCAATTTCGTGTTACAATTGTTTGAACTACACCGACTGCTTCTTTAATTTTATATGAGATTGCTGAACCCAGTACGCTTCGCTACCCCTTTAATATGAATTCAAAATTTTATGTACGAATATTTTGTGATTAAAAAATAATAATAAATAAAACAAATTCACGAATTTAAAAACCATGATAATTGACCACGAGAAAAGCAGGAACATGCCAGATTTAGTTCGCGTACACGAAGAGTTTGTACTTTGAGTTTCCTAATTTCTTAGCAAATGCCAAGCATGCAGGAAACTGCAATCTATAAAAATTAAGTATCATCTCTGTTGCTATAAGAGAATTCGAGGTAGCAATATACTTCTCCGTGATAATCGTAACTTCAAATAAATTGTTGTGTAGTTTTTTACTGTTAGCCTAACACCATTGTAAAGACCTTGTGGGTGAATGTTTCTCAATAAAATCATATCACAGTTTGAACCAATTTCAATATAAATTGACAAAATTTACTTTTACACCAAACTCCGTCACACCTTCCATATTTCATTGAAATTGGTGCATCAAATAATTAATTTGTCAAACTTACTATTGTAACCAAATTCCGCCACATATTCTAAATTTCATTTGATCCGGTCATATACAGGGTGAGATGAAAAAACTGCAACCAACTTAAGACTGCTGTCATTTCTATGTAACTCGTCCGACAGCTATTAAAATTATTCCAGTGACATCCCATTATATAGTTTACAAGCGTACAAAAGCATTTTGGTGCATTTTCCAGAAAAAAAGTTATTCGTGATGGAATTCAAGCGTGATAGTGTGATTTTTTTAAAACAACATCATCAGCACACTTGATTCGAAAAGTAAAGAAGCGACTTGATCGAAACCTGCGTGGCAGTGGCCGAAAAATTACTCGCGAGCTGAACACATCGCAACATTCCATTCAGCAAATATTAAAAAATGAGCTCGAGGTAAAGCCATTGAAATTCCAAAAAGTGCAAGAACTTACACCGCAACAGAAAGAAAATAGACTCAAAAGAGCTTGGCGGAAAGTGGAGAACTGCCGAATTTGGTTGTCTCAGATGAGAAAACATTCCTTGTCAAGCAATTTGTAAACATACAAAATGATCGTGTTTACTTGCCAAAGAGGTCAGCTAAAAATTTGCACGTTCGGTTGGCAACCAGAACTCAATCTCCGGCCATGGTGATGATGTGTACCGTGGCATCAGAATAAATGTCGAATATTATCGCGAACATATTCTATAGGTTCCTCGCTTCATTTCCAGCGCACAATGGCCACCAAAATCTCCGGATTCCAAACCGTTGGACTATTGTGCCTGGAGTATTTCGGAAAGCAAGGTAGGCACTAAAAATATGAAAGTGTCGATCACCTCAAGCAAGCCCTTCGCCGGGATTTGGCTAAAGTACCGCAGTGCAACGTTCGGTAAGCGTGTGACGGTTTCATATCCGTTTGAAGACCAATTCGAACAAATGTAAACTTATTCTAAAATTTGATTCTTTTTCGACATTCTTGCTTTCATTCAATAACATTAAAAAAAAATCCAGTAAGGAAGGCTCAAAAGTCGGGCGGGCCGACTATATGATACCCTACACCACTATGCATATTTAGTAAAAATCTCGTAAAAGAAAGGTTTATATTGCAATTTCTGAGCTCTATGATATATCTGGTACAAAATATCATTATGGTAGAGTGCATGTTCCGAAAGTTGGAGATTTAAAAACCAAATCGGATGAAACATATATATGGGAGCAAATCTGAAATTCTTCCTTCTATGCTAAACTCGGTTGAATTTCGAAAATTAACTCCATTTGGGCAAATATTAGATATTTGGTGCACAATAAACCTGAAACCGAGTAATGATATATATGGAGGCTATATCCAAATATGAGCCGATCTTCATAAAATTGAAAACAGACATTTCTTGGCTGCATCTGATATCTGGTACCAAATATTATTCTTGGACTGATATTAGCCATTAATTTTCACCATTTTCAATAGGGTTCGTCCTTGAGCCAAACAAATGTTATTTAGAAAATTTCATCTCAATCGAATAATAAATAATAATAATTTTGTTTACAAAAATACATGGACAGACGGACGGACATGCATAAATCGGCTCAAAATGTGATTCTATGCTGATCACCAAAAGGAACTGTGGGTCTATCTCGGTTTCTTCTCCATGTTACAAATAAATGCACAAAGACATAATACCCTTACCACTATGTGGTGTATGGTATAATTATGACGTTTGACTTTGGTGCAGTTTTTTTTTTATCTCACCCTGTATATACAATCTCAACCAATTTCAATATAATTTGGAAAATTTGTTATTGTACCAAATGCCGTGTCTCAGTCCGAATTCCATTGGAATCGGACTCACATATCGTGTTTGGTGCATCAGATGTTCCGGTTCCAAGTGTAATTTCAGACATTTATAAAGCCTATGTTGCTTTTAGGCTATGCTATTGGAAATTGGTAGGAAAATATATTGAGCAGTTTTTGAGTCTATAAATTACAAACAAACAATCAAACGTACAAACATTTTCCTCTTTTATAGATATTGATTACATAACATGTTTTTATTTGAACTGATAATCTGTTTATGGTGTAAATGAAAAATCGTAAAAAAATTACGTTTCCCTTGCATTCCGATGTCAGAGCACCGAAACCAAATTTGTTCATTTAAAAATAAAGATTATCTATCGAAATCGGGTTTTTGGCACAAAGCCCAAAATTTTTACATTTAACCAAACTCCCCCTATAATGTTGTAACACATACCTTTACATCATTCGCATTTCGGCACATTACAACAATTTGATGATGTGCCTGGCAATTAAATAATGTCCATTGCCTAGCCAAGCGTAAATCAATTTGCATCGAATTATGTGGAAGATGTCAGTTCGACATCAATATTTAATTTCATTGCTGTTATTTCGTTGGCATTGACAGAGATTTTGTTGAAATTAAGTCAAGTGGAAGGACAATTGCATTCATTATATTCCATAGTTACAGTTATCGAGAAGGTGACAAAAAACACGTAATAATGGCTAACATTTACTCTAATTTGCAAATCGACAAGGTAATTAAATAAAAAGGAGGTGTAAATTCATTTTATTAAGATTTTTTTACAATAAGCTTAATGTATGCAGCAACATGTTTATAAAAAGCTAATATTGCGAAATTAATATTAATTTTTTGTTAATTATGGGCAGGGCTGGGTTTTTAATATTATTTTAAAACACAAAGGAGCTAGAGTAAATATTTATTATTAAAAAAAGAGTAATAATAAAAACAAATTAATTCTAGATTTTTTAATTAAAAACAAGTAAAAAAGCTGAATATCCTCCAACATTTGGAACGGATTTGGCAATTCTCAAAAAAAATAAAATCCGTTAAAAATTCTATTAAAATCTTAAAAATACCGAATGTAGCTATTATATTAGTGTCTATATGACGACATGGACCTGCATAGGTAACATTTAACATATTCAAATGCGGAATGTAGCTAAAATTATCAAAATACCGAATATCGGGAGGTACCGTTATATGGGATGTGGACCTGCATAGACAATCTCCTGTCATAGGCTGTAGCATCCATTACGAACAACAAATACCAAAGGTACCGTTATATGAAGGCTATACCAAAACGTGGACCCACATGGCCCATTTTCAATACCAAAAGTCCTGCAGACATAATATACATGAGTAAAATTATATCAATCTATTTCAATTCGTTCGGAAGCTTTAGTAATTTCCACAGACGGACCGACGGATAGACGGACGGTCATCGCTAAATCAACATAGAATTTTATGCTGATCAAGAATATGTGTACTTTGTATCGAGATGTTACAAACGGAAAGACAAACTTAATATACCCTCCATACTATGGTGGAGGGTATAATGAAGTTATCAATAATAATTTGATGATTGATTAAAAAAAATTGTTGGATGTTGGAAAATTGTAGATTAAGTAACATTTTATTATATATTGATTAGACATGGACAAATATTAAACTTTCAAAAGAAAATTGCAGTTATTATCTCAACAAAAATTCTTGGTACTACTCCTATATAAGTTGCTGGCTGGGGTTGAAGATAACTCTCGTATAGTCATCAAATCGTGTTCAAAGATAGGAAACATCAGTATATCCCTTTTGGTACCATGTCATCATACAATGAGTGTTTTTTTAACCCATTCATCTTTTTTATGTTTTTATACCCTTAGTCATATTACCGAGGGTCTATATTATTTGATACGGTCAAAATATCAGTTTGTCTGGTTGGCGAGGACGGTATTCAATCTGTTTCAAATATCGTAAATCCTATTATTATAAACTCAAGTATATGGCTACAGAGTGTATATATGATTTGAAAAGGCCAAAACGTGCTTCAGCGAAATAACAGTTTTAGACCCTGGGTCTCTTTGACTTAGATCGAGTTTGGAGATGGCAACATCGGTCCCTTCTTTTTTCTACATCAACCACAAAAGTCAACATTTTCAAAAAAAAAAAAAAAAAAAAAACTGTTAGTTCGACCGGGCCGAACCTTGAATACCCTCCAAAATTTGGAACGAATTTCAAAAAAATCAAATTCTTTAAAAATTCTGCTAAATTTTTAAAAATACCGGCAATCTCCAAAAAAAAAAAAAAAAAATGAATAAATAAATATTAAAAGTAAATAAATAAATAAAATCCCGTAAAAATTTTGATAAATTTCTTAAAATACTGAATGTTGCCGACGTGGACCTGCCTAGGCAAAATTTGTCAAAGCCCCTACAATATTCAAATTTGAAAAAATTCCGGTGAAGAATGTCGCTACAATCATCAAATTATCGAATATCGGGAGTTGCCGTTATATGTGGCTATACGAAAGCGTGGACCTGCACGGATATTTTGTGTCATAGGCTGAAGCATCCATTACGAACTTCAAATCCAAAAATTTGATACAATTCCGGTGAATCATGTCGCTAAAATTACCGAATATCGGGAGGTGACGTTATATGGGGGCTATACGAAGACGTGAACCTGCACAAACAATTTTCTGTCTTAGGCTGCAGTATCCATTACGAACTTCAAATACGAAATTTGAATTCCGGTGAACAATGTCGCTACAATCATCAAAATATCGAATATCGGGAGGTACCATTAAATGGGGGCTATATTAAGACGTAAACCGGAACAGATAATTTTCTGTCATAGGCTGTAATATCCATTACGAAATTCAAACACCACATCTGAAACACTTCCGGTGACAAATGTCGCTTAAATCACCAAAATACCGAAAATAGAGAGACATAGAATTTTATCCTGATTAAGAATATATATGCCTTGTGGGGACTAAAATGTATTTTTCGAGGTGTTTCAAACAAAATTACATATTAAGCTTATAAATAAATTTTATACAAATAAATAACAAATAAATTTATAAAAATAAATAAATAATAATAATTTGCTTTATAGATGGAGGAAGGTAGATCGGATGAATATGGACGATATTGGCCCACTCCATCAAGTCCCTCCCCAACAAAGAGTCATTATTTTGAATAACTATAACTATTATATATAACCACAATTCTTATAAAATAATTTCACACATCTCAATAATTTTAGCAACACAAGATCTGGTGTGACGATGGGATATATAAATCCACTCATTCTGGTACCTCCCCTACGACGGGTTAACACTAACAAAAGGCCTGCTGTGAAGTTCAATATATGGGTTTACTCCTTTTGTTAGTTTCTCCACAAAGGTTCAAAATGTTGAATAATTATTCAATTATTTCCAAACTTGGTTTACCTAACCTTTTTTTACCACTTTTATACCCTACACCACAAGGTGGTCAGGGTATTATGACTTTGTGCTTTTGTTTGTAACAGGCAAAAGGAAACGAGATAGACCCATAGTTCCTTTTGATGATCTGCATAGAATCACATACTGAGTCTATGCATGTCCGTCCGTCCGTCTGTCTGTCCGTCCGTCTGTCCATGTATTTTTGTAAACAAAGCACAGTTCGCATTTATTGCCCTATCCAGATGAAATTTTGCACATATCATTTGTTTGGCCCAAGGACGAACCCTATTGAAATTGGAGATAATCACTCAAAATTTAGATATAGCTCCCATATATATCTTTTTCCGATTTGCCTTTTATTGTGCACCAAACGTGTAATATTTGCCAAAATTGCAAATTTGGCACTTACGACCGAATTGAGTCTAGAAGCTAGTATGTCAAATTTGGTGAAGATCGGTTCAGATATAGCTAAAGCTCCCATATATACTGTTCATCCGATTTGTCATATTTGTTACCCACAACCGTAATATGCACTCCGTAACAATGATATTCTTGGAAATATATCAAATACAGCTCGGAAATATCTTTGCCAAATTTTATCAAGATCGGTTCAGATTTGGACATAGCTCCCATATATATTTTTATCCGATTTCCAATAAATTAATTAATAGGCAATACAAGTCCGAATTTAAAAGATACAAATTCTTCGGCATATTTAGTCCTTTGAACTTTAAATTTTAATTATAATCATAGCGTGTATGATTGAATTCTCCCATAAAAACTTTTAATTGTTCTGCGCAGCTCTACTAAATTAGCAAAGTGGTGTAGGGTATCATAAAGTCGGCCCCGCCTGACTTTAAGACTTTTTTTACTGGTTTCTTATGCTAATGGTAGCTCCCTCGCAAGAGGTCAACATTGTGAATAATTGATCAGCACGAAAATATATTGTAAAACAGGGTAACAAAATTACCTTATCCCAATATTTTTATATCCTCCACCTTGCAAAAAGAGGGTATATTGAATTTGTCATTCCGTTTGTAAAATCCCTAAATATTCGTCGTAGACCCCACATATATTCAAAATCAGCATAAAATTCTAAGTCAATTTAATGATGTCCTTCTGTTGAAATCACGATACAGCCCACATTATTTGACGTAGAACGTAAAAATTTGGGAAAACAATTTGTATTGTGCCTAGGATTGTTGGTATTGTCTAAAATTGTTAAATTAGATATATCGGTCCAGGTTTTGAAATATCCGCCATATAACGATACCTCCCGATACTCAGCATTTTCATGATTTTTGCCACATTTTTCCACAGATTTGTCTAAAAATTGGTATTTATGAGTCATAAGTGCTTCCAGGCAGAACTCCCCATAAACCGATACCTCCTGATATTTGGATTTTGGATAAATTTTTGGCACATTTTTCCACGGATTTGGCGGAAAATATAATTTATAAGTCCACGTTTTCGTATAGCTCTTACAAAATTGTGCCTCCGGATATTCAGTATTTTGACGATTTTTGCCACATTTTTCCACGAGTTTTTCTAGAAATTGGTTTTTGTAGTTCGTAATGGGTTCTATCTCCGGTGGCGGAAAATATAATTTTTAAGTTCACGTTTTCGTATAGCCCTTACAAAATTGTGCCTCCGGATATCCAGTATTTTGACGATTTTTACCACATTTTTCCACGAATTTGTCTAGAAATTGGTATTTGTAATTCGTAATGTGTTCTAGCTTCGGTGGTAGAACATTGAACATTTATGTCAACGTTTTTCGGTAGCGCACAAATAACAATGCCCACCGATATTCGGTATTTTGATAATCCTAGTCACATTTACCAACGAAATTTTTTCAAATTTGGTATTTTAGAAAATTTGGTAGATAACATATAATATAAAGTTTTCTATATAGGTTCCCGCTTAACGACCTTACAACGTTTAATGGTCACCATACACTGGCCTTAATCACTTTACGGTTTTTTTGAAAAGTTTAACTGAATTATCCAAACAGTTTTACTGGTAGTTGCAGTTTAAAGTGGAACACGCTTGAATTCATATAATTTTATTTCGGTCCGGCCGAACCGAATGTTTTTTATACCCTCCACCATAGTATGGAGGGTATATTTTTTTATGTTATTCCGTTTGTAATATCTCGAAACATACATTTTGGACCCCACAAATTATATATATTCTTGATCAGCATTAAATTGTATGTCAATTTAAAGATGACCGTCCGTTTGCCCGTCTGTGGAAATCATTCTAGCTTCCGAACGAAAAAAGGTGGGTTGATAAAATTTCACTGAAATGTGTGTTTGTTCTGCAGGACTTTTGTTGTTGAAAATGGGTTACATAGGTCCACGTTTAGGTATAGCCCCCAAATAACAGTACCTATCTAAACTCGGTATTTTCATGATTTTAGAGGCAATATTCAACGGAAGTGTTTCAAATTTTCTATTTGAAGTTCGTACCCATTACGAACAGCCTGTGACTGCGTGTGAACGTCTATGTCTTTGTATAGACCCCAATATATTGGTAACTCCCTACATTCGGTATTTTATGATTTTTAACAGTATTTTTCAACGTATTCTTTTTAAATTTCCAAATTCCTTTCAAATGATGGAGGGTATTAAAAATTCGGCCCGACCGAACTTACTGCTTTTTTACTTGTAACTTGTTACTATTTATACGGAAAATAAGTTTATTTGTTTCCTAATAAAGAACCCACTGTGCAGAAGGTAGTTTGTTATATTACCTCTTATTAGGTTATTTGGCTCATACAGCTTTGAAGTTTTTTCTAAGATGGTGTCATACCAGCCCCGCTAAGCTTTCATTTTTTTTTCATTACTGAACATTAATTAAATTACTTTTATACCCTCCACCATACATAGTATGGAGGGTATATTATGTTCGTCATTCCGTTTGTAACTCATCGAATAATCATTTTAGACCCAACAAAGTATATATATTCTTGATCAGCGTAAAATTCTAAGATTTTTAGCCCTGTCCGACGTCTGTCCGTCTGATGTAATCACGCTACAGTCTAAACGAATTAAGATAGGAAGCTAAAATTTTGCACAGATCTCTCTTTTGTCTGCAGGCAGGTCAAGTTCGAAGATGGGCTATATCGGTCCACGACATCGTATAGCCCCCATATAACGGTACCCCCGATATTCGGTATTTTGATGATGTTAACCACATTTTCCAATCGTATTGTCTGAAAATCCACACACGGAGTTCTTTGTGAGCACTTTACCCCCTGAAACTTAATTGTCTTTATAGGTCCAAAATATCGCATATCCCCCCATATATCGGCACCTTTCTATATAAGATATTTTAAAGATTTTAAAAGAATTTTTAATGGATTTTATTTTTTTGAAAATTTTCTAATTCGTTCCAAATGGCGGAGAGCATTCAAAGTTCGGCCAGGCCGAACTTATTGCTTTTTTACTTGTTTGACTTAATTAGGTTCTGTTGATTTTGCAAAGATATAAAAATTATTTTTTGTACATATTTTTATCTTCGTTAGAAATACATAAACGTTTTTAAAATTATAATTAAATTGGTTTATTATTAGAAAATGTCAATATTAAAAAGTTATTAAAAGAAATTGACTCTTTCACTTCATTTTGAAACTCAATGAAGTTTAGAGTGTTTCCTTCTAAATTTGCATAATAATCTATATGTTTACAAATTTATTTGAGTTGCAATATTTCAATTAAACAATTAAAAATGCAAACACATTCTCTGTAATTCAGACACTCACACACACATATATTCATGCATGTCATCGTTTGATGTACATAAATTTGTAACTTTATTTCAAAACGATATATTTGTTTATACTTATGTTGACTACTGCCGGTGTCACTCAAAGTCGATATTTATTATTCAAATCAATTACAGATAATTTGCATGAATAAAGTTTTCAAATATTGTATAAATATTTTGTAAATATTTGTTTCGTACATATGCAAATAGGAGAATGAAGAACAATTTTTTGATATGCAATTTGCATAAATATAGGGGAATGTTCTTTTTTTTGCCATAAATACCATATGTGTAAATATAGTGAAAGTTGGGTGGTAGTTCTGAAAAAAAAAATGATTTATAAATAATATATTACACTGTTGAAAAATTGAATTTTTTTCTTCTGTTCTTTATCTAAACCTCAATGAAAAGATTTCTAATAAACATTTATTATACTCCTCATGTCCTTTTGGAGTCCTTTCAAACATAACCCCCCCCCCCCCCCCCTCCTCCATTACAAATATATGCAAATTTAAATCAATATAACACACAATTTGATTAACATATTAAATAAATCACAATATTGCCACAAACACAATTCTGTTTATCAAGGAAAAAATTACAATATTATGCATTTGACCAGTAAACTTAAAAGTTTAATGGCTTTATCGAATTTTAAACAATTTATTTAATGCTCCATTAATGGTTGAACTCATAAATATGCAAATCATGTTCGAACATTATTACATGAAAAATGTAAAAATCGTAGTCAGAAGCAGATAAAAGAAAAATCTCGTATAAATTACAAACACTTGTTGGCCATGGTCGAAAAGGGAAATTGGGTTAATTTTTTCTTTGGCTTAAAAAAAAGAATTTGGCTGACAGAAAAAAGTTTGGCGTATGATTTGTCATTGATGTTATTCTTGTGAAAGAAAATTATTTTTATTTATTGCCAGCTAACAGTAAATGGGCAGCTTTATCTGATGTTGGTGTGGAATAATGCCTCAGTGGTCGTAACTTCTGAGACACAAGAAATATTGTCAATATCATTAAAATTTACTGACCAAGCTTAAGTGAGGTCCATTCCCAGCCTTCGTTTTTTACCTGACATACTTCTTGATTTCATAAATTTAAAATGCTTGAATCGCATGTAACATTTGAGTCGGCATTAGGTTTCCACTTCCGGTTCATTTTATACCCTTCACCATTGTATGGGGGTATTAAGTTTATCATTCCGTTTGTAACACCTCGAAATATACATTTTAGACTCCATAAAGTACATGTAATCTTTATCAGCATAAAATTCTGTGTCGATTTAGTGATGTCGTTCGTCTGTGGAAATCACTCTAGCTTCCGAACAAAATGAAGTTGGTTGATAAAATTTTACAAAAATGTCTGCAGAACTTTTGGTATTGAAAATGGGTCATCTAGGTCCACGTGTTGGTATAGCCCCCGTAATGGGTACTACAGCTTATGACAGAAAATTGTTTGTGCAAGTCCACATCTTCATGTAATCATCCATGTAACGGTACCTCCTGATACTCGGTACTTAGATGATTTTAACTACTTTATTCACCGAATTTTTTTATTCAAGTTTCGCATTTGAATATTGTAATGGTTTATGACAAAAGTTGCCTATGCAGGTCCACGTCGTCATATAGACCCTAATATAACGGCTACATTCGGTATTTTTAAGATTTTAATAAAATTTTTTACGGATTTTAATTTTTTGAAAATTGCTTAGATCGTTCCAAATGATGGAGAATCGGCCTGGCAGAACTTTTTTACTGGTTTAAATATTGCATCGAAGTGGAAATATTTTTTAAACAGGTTCACATATTTAGCTTATCCCAATATTTTTAGTACTTCCGCGCATACAAATAAAAAACAAAAAACTTACATATATTTGAAAAAGGGTTTGAGTAACAAACTTCGGTTGTTCCACAATGTACCACTCTTTAATCCACCTCTCCCACAAAGTTTAAATATTCATAATAACACTATGCGATAAAATCCAGGGAAAATTCAGGAGATTACGAAAGTAGACTTACAGGGTTGCCCATATTCGACGGACCCATCTGGCAACGCCATAACTTTTGACAGAGATGTCACATCGCTTAATGACATACCGCGTTTGAAGCGTCAGTCCAAGCAGATTTTTACCATGAACCAATACACGCCACGCGAGCGCTCTGAAATAGTTGAAATTTGAGAAGTGCGCCTTCTAAGAACACCATTAAGCGTTTATACGAAAAATTTTCGACTGGTAAGGCTCTTTCTAATCTGAGGAGGCCATATAAAAGTCGATCAAGGCGATCGGCCGAGAATATCGCTGCCGTACGAGCCAGTGTTGAGAGGTCCCCAAGAACATCCCAAAAACGCCGTTCTCAGCAGTTGGGCATGGCTCGGTCCACTTTACAACGGATTATTCGCATTGATTTGAATTTGTTCCCGTACAAAATTCAATTGACGCAAAGAATGTCGCCTGCGGACAAGGCTCGTCGATTGGAATGGGCCCAAAGGTCCGTCGAATATGGGCAACCCTGTATATGACGAAGACGCCTGCATCGGCGTTTTGAAAGTTTACACCGCAAAGTAACCTAAACAATAGGGACAAGTTTGACCCTCGTTGATGCTTTGGGAATTTTCGGATTGAGATTCTATATAGTGTCTTCCGTAAAATTGTAGATAAAAGTACGAGGAATATTCTTATCTAATTTGTAACCCTCACGTGAGTCAGCAAAAGTGTTTTTGTATCTTTTTTTCTAAAAAATTATTTATCAAAGAATTCTACTATAGGTCCTAGAAGACGTCAAAAGTCTAAATCTTACCTAAATACCAGGAATTCATATATATTAACCAGTCAGGAAAAGTCAACACCATTATGCGTATTTAATAGAGTTTATATTTGGAATTTATGTGAAGTAGATCATATCAACTCTGTACCAATAACATTGCTATAAAGTGCATGACATGACTTCGGTAAGTATTGTATTAAAATATATTTATTGGAGCAGTAGATATATCGAACCAAGTTTCACTAAATGCTTTCTAAAATACTCCAGACACAGTAGTCCAACGGATTGGTATCCGGAGATTTTGGTGGCCATTGTGCGTTGGAAATGAAGCGAGGAACCTCACTTTGTAACCATTCTTGGGTGGTGCGGGCTGAGTTCGATGGTGATGAGTCCTGTTGGAATGTCCAAGGTCTGCTGCCAAAATGTTTGCGTGCTTTAAGGCTTTAATACACCCTCCAGAAGCAACTCTTTAGCTCTTTTGAGTCTATTTTCTTTCTGTTGCGGTGTAAGTTCTTGCACTTTTTGTTATTTCAATGGTTGTACCCCGAGCTCATTTTTCAGTATTTGCCGAATGGAATATTGCAATATATTCAGCTCACGAGCCATTATTCGGCCACTGCGACGCGGGTTTCGATCAAGTCGCTTCTTTACTTCTCGGACCATTTCTGTGGATGTGCTGTTTTCTTCCGTCCACTTCCTTGACGTTTGGCTACGCCACCAGCATCGCGGTAACGAGTGTTGGTACGAGACACAAAATATTTATTCACAGTTAAGTGCTGGAGTACTCTAACAATATAAATATAAAGAAATCACACTATCACGCTTGAATTCCATCACGAATAATTTTTTTTTCTGCAAAATTCTCACCAAAATGCTTTTGCACGTTTGTAGACAATATAATGAGCTGTCACTGGAATAATTTGAACAGCTGTCGGACGAGTGGGTTAGAAATGACAGCAGTCTGAAGTTGATTGCAGTTTTTTCATCTCACCCTGTATATCTGTCAACCACTTCTGGTACCACAATTTCCAATATTTATATCAGTCATAACTTGTTATTCAGTGATTCTTTACAACTAAACGTTTTTCTTAACCAGAAATCTGAGATGAATTTGGAATTTATGATTTCGTTTAAGTTTCTTGTAATTGTGCCCATAGTAATATTTTTATCTGAATTAGATGGAGTATGAAAATGAAATACTAAGGTCGACTATATCTCGTACTTCACGCATATTTTAACATTTTCAAAAAATATCACATATTTCATATAAAGTGAAGGAAGTACTTAATAAAGTCGAAACCTGGCACGTCGCAATGTTTATATCATATTTATTTAAGTCCGATACGAAATGGACAATATTGGCCCATTCATTCGGAACCTACTCCATATAGACTCAACAATTTGAACAATCATAACAGAAGTCGAAATATATTTAAATAATTGAATAATGGCTGAAGGTATACATCTGTCGACAAAACTGATTGATACTTTTTAACTTGTTATTTCTAATAAAAAAGGTGCAATTAATTCTAAATTCAATGCATTTGAAATAAAACTCTTACAAAATAAAAATTGAAAATATAAAAGTAAGCCATTTGTAAAAGTATAACTATATTTTTTCATTATATCTTTTTTTTAGCTCCCAATTTCAGAGGAGAAACTTTGCACATAAAACCATTAATATTTTCATATTTTTTTATTTACTTTGAATCTGCAAATGTCCCTTGGGAGTTATCCCTAAACAAAAATGAAAACATTAAACGTTATTGTTGTTACTTTGTTTAAAATTTGTTCCTTTTATGTCAAATTATATGTTAACAAAGAAACTTTTTTATTTGTAGTGATATTTTTAAATTTCCATTTTTACCCTTTAATGAAAATATTTTACAAAAGAGAGGATGGAAAAAAAGCTCATAAAGAGAGAGACTTCGCATATTGAGGGTTTTTGGCACATGATTCCAAAAAAAATGCCAAAGTTTTAAGCATTTTTACCTAAGTACAACTCTCTTTCGAATAAAGGCAATTTTTGGGTATAAAAATATATAATCAAATTAAAGTCATTAGGAAATTTATGTTTTGATGTTGTATCAATCTGTAACCTTTTCTTTGTACACAAATAACCCTGTCCGCTTTAATAATTTGCCAACAAATTTAAAAATAGCTTTTCAAAAAAACTTGATAAAAATCTCTTAGCCTTTTAAAAAGTTTTAGAATTTAAAATTCAGCACAACAAACGTCCACTAACAATTTAATGAAGAAAATAACTTAAGCCAGCATGCTAATGTTTGCTAAAGCAATAACGTTTTAATAAAGTTATTCAACTTCATTGAAGTTTATCGAAGCAAAAAGCTATCGATAACAAATTACATTATTAAACCATGTTTCTTTATTACAATGGCCAGGCAATGGGAGGCAGTGTTCTACTCTTTTTAACAAACGACTACTACATAGATATCTTGAAATCAGCATTAAATTTTAAGCAAATTAGAAAGTATCAATGGATACGAATACTTCAAATTCGATCTTTAATAATGGGTGTGGATTTTATATGAAATTTAAGAGTTTTCAAAATTGAACATTTATGAAACATTTGGAATATATTTTTACAATTGTTTACCTCCATGCAGCGAAGGTCATTTGAGAATGAATATTGGACAATTTCTCTTTCGAGTTGAGCTATTAATGAAAAAAGGAGATTAAATTAAAAATTAAAAAGACCCACACATTAACAATACGCGAGGTGTTTCGAATACGGCTGATCCCGAATAGAAGTCAAACTAACGTCCTAGTCAACGCCGAAAGTATTGTTTGCGTCACTGCGTTCAAATCCACAACACACTTCCCAGCGATAAAAACTGTCCGAGTTCGGATACGAATTCGGTCCGACTTCAGACCGAAAGTTATATGGTTAAGTTCTAGCCAACTTTCGAACCGGAGGCGGACCATGGTAATGGAAAATTCGGAAGGGAAATTAGACCTGTCGGACCAATATCGAACCAAACTCGGAAGTAATATCGTGCGCATTTCTGATTATTATATCTATAGGGTGAGGCAGGGTGACAGCTGTTAAAATTATTTCAGTGACAGCTCATTATATTGCTTACAAGCGTATAAAAGCATTTTGGTGAGCAATTTCAAGAAAAAAAGTTATTCATGATGGAATTCAAGCGTGATAGTGTGATTTCTTTATATTTGGCTGGAAAACCACAAGTGGCTATCGTTAGAGCACTCCAGCATTTAAATGTGAATAAATCTTTTGTGTTTCGTACCATCGCTCGTTACCGTGATACTGGTAGCGTAGCCCGACGTCAAGGAAGTGGACGAAAGAAAACAGCAACATCAGCAGAAATGGTTCGAAAAGTAAAGAAGCGACTTGATTAAAACCCACGTCGCAGTGGCTAAAAAATGGCTCCTGAGCTGAACATATCTCAATATTCCATTCGGCAAATAATGAAAAATTAACTCGGGGTAAATCCATTGAAATTCCAAAAAGTGCAATAGACGCCAAAGAGCTAAAGAGTTGTTTCGCTTGGCCGAAAGTGTTGAACTGCCGAATTTGGTTTTCTCCGATGAGAAAACATTTGTTGTCCAGCAGTTTGTAAACAAACAAAATTATCGTGTTGACTTGCCAAAGAGGTCAGCTTAAAGTGTGCACCTTCAGTTGGCCACCAGAACTAAAGCGACTGCGATGGTGATGGTGTGGGCCGATATAACAGCCGATGTTCCCTCTCCGCTCGTATTAATCGACCGTGGCATCGGAATTAATGCCGAATATTATCGTGAAAATATTCTGGAGGGTTTATTAAAGCACGCAAACATTTTTGCGCAGACCTCGGACATTCCAATCGCACTAAGCACCCAAGAATGGTTACAAAATTAGGTTCTTCGTTTCATTTCCAGCACACAATGGCCACCAAAATCTCTGGATACCAATCCGTTGAACTATTGTGTCTGGAGTATTTTGGAAAGCAAAGTTGGCACTAAAAAATACCAAAGTGTCAATCATCTCAAGCAATCGCTTCGCTGGAAATTGGCCAAAATACCGCAGAGCAATTCTCGGACAACGTGTGACGGTTTCATTGCCCGTTTTAACGCCACAATTCGTGCCAAAGGTGACTAATTCAAACAAATCTAAAATTGTTCTAAAATTTGATTCTATTTCCGATATTGTTTGCTTTCATTCAATAAAATTTAAAAAATCTGGGGTTTGACTTTGTTGCAGTTTTTTTATCTCACCCTGTATACTGTCTTTGCAGATATACAAACCATTTTTGACATTCTCGTAGATTACATTCTTAGTTTTCAATATATTAAATGTTTTCTTCCGTAAAGATAACTTAAATCCAAAATTCATTACCAAAACAAATAATTTTTTCCCAACTACGAGAACAATGCCATACCACTGTGAATACCAATTGCAATGGCATTTCGAATTAAATTTCTTTGGCAATGGTATTTCGAATTAATTTTCTTTTACTGAGAAGTTCTTGAATTTTTAATTAAGAAATCTAACCACAAAATTTGTTTTTGCGGTAAACTGAATTCCATCTGTCCACACATGTACTCGCCATCGAAGAACAACAGCAACAACTCAATTCATAAGGTTTGTAAAAGGAAATTGCATTTTTAAAAGAATAGATAATGAAAGAACATGATTTAAAAGTATTGGGTACCAGATATGAGTCATGTGAAGTTGTAGTATGGATTGTGTGTAGGAATTATGTAATATGAATTTTGCACATATCAATCAAATATATTTAATTAATTTTTTAATTTTCTCTCATTGCAGGCTTTATCGATTAAAAAAAATCTAAAGGTATGTATATAAATTAAAAATTTAAGAGCTCGTGTGCAGTTTAGCATGAGAAGTACTAAACAATACAAGTGAACCAGTAAAGAAAGTCCTAAAGTCGGGCGGGGCCGACTTTATGATACCCTACACCACTTTGCTAATTTAGTATATATGGGAGCTATAGCTATATCTGAACCGATCTTCACCAAATTTGACATACTAGCTTCTAGACTCAATTCGGACGTAAGTGCCAAATTCCATCCCATTTGGGCAAATATTAGAGGTTTTGTGCAAAATAAAATGTAAATCGGACAAAGTTATATATGGGAGCTATATCCAAATCTGAACCGATCTCGATAAAATTTAGCAAATGTATTTCTGAGTTGCATTTGATATATTTCCCAAAACATTGTTGTTACAGAGTTCATATTACGAATGCGGAGGACAAAAATAACAAATCGGATGAACAATATATATGAGAGCTATAGCTATCTCTGAACCGATTTCGATCAAATTTGGCATACTTATTTTCAAGTCCAATCTGATCGTACGTGCAAAATACCATACAATTCGGGCTGATATTACATGTTTGGTGCACAATAAAAGGCAAATCGGACGACGATATATATGGGAGCTATATATAAATTTTGACCAATTATCTCCAATTTCAATAGGGTTCTTCCTTGGGCCAAACAAATGATTTGTGCAAAATTTCATCTGAATAGGACAATAAATGCGAGCTGTACTTTGTTTACAAAATTACATGGACAGACGGACGGACGGACATGCATAAATCGACTCAGAATGTGATTCTATGCAGATCATCAAAAGAAACTATGGGTCTATCTCGTTTCCTTTTGCCTCTTACAAACAAATGCACAAACACATAATACCCTGACCACGTTGTGGTGTAGGATATAAAAAGCTGTAAGTTCGGCCGAGCCGAACTTTGAATTTCCTCCATTTGTAACGAATTTGCCAATTTTCAAAAAATTAAAAAACATCTCGGTCAGGGATGTTCTGATTTATAGATTTTTAGGATTTCGACCGTCGAATAGGTGTAACCTTAATATAGTTTTATTAAACGTATAAAATGTTATAAACTTCTAATACAGGGTTGCCCATATTCGACGGACCCATGAAACAAATTCTTTAGAAAATCGATTGTTATGCGACTTGTGTGCGGTGGAGCGCCGTCTTGTTGAAACCAGAACTGCCTCATACGCTTTCGACGAATAATTGGCATCACAAAATTGGTCATCATGTCGCGATAACGCTCCTGATTGATGGTAACAGCATGGCCATTTTCATTTTGGAAGAAAAACGGCCCAATGACCGTTTTCGCACTAATGCCGCACCAAACTGCGACTTTTTTGTCATGAAGAGGTACTTTTTGAATCTCCTGAGGATTTTTAGTGGCTTAAAAATGGCAATTTTGCTTATTTACGGTACCATTCAATGTGAAATGGGCTTCATCGGACATGATAATTTTGTTCCAAAATTTCTCGTCATCTTCGGCCATTTCGGCCGCTTGTCCGCAGGTAACATTCTTTGCGTCAATTGAATTTTGTACGGGAACAAATGCAAATCAATGCGAATAATCCGTTGTAAAGTGGACCGAGCCATGCCCAACTGCTGAGAACGGCGTTTTTGGGATGTTCTTGGGGACCTCTCAACACTGGCTCGTACGGCAGCGATATTCTCGGCCGATCGCCTTGGTCGACTTTTATATGGCCTCTGCGGATTAGAAAGAGCCTTACCAGTCGAAAATGTTGTTCTTAGAAGGCGCACTTCTCACATTTTTTAATGTTTTAAAAGCACGTTGAGTTTTCACAATTCACTGTTGAATGTACATTTCAACTATTTCAGAGCGCTCGCGTGGCGTGTATTGGTTTATGGTAAAAATCTGCTTGGACTGACGCCTTAAACGCGGTATGTCATTAAGCGATGTGACATCTCTGTCAAAAGTTATGGGGTTGCCAGATGGGTCCGTCGAATATGGGCATCCCTGTATATTTAAATAAAATTATAGTGTCTGAGGGTATGCATCTGTCGGCAAAACCGAATGTTCCTTTTTAACTTGTTTTGATTAGATTTTCATTCCAAGTTACACCAACATTTTAATTTGAAATGTGGCCAAAATTGTAAATGTGGTTTTGAGATTAAATCTTTCGTAGTTTAATTCTCACGTAACAGTGACACACACACGTTTTCGGGCGCCAGATGAAAACATATACACCGACATTGTATTATCTTCTTTTCATCCTTTTCGAAAAGGTCATTGCTCTTATATCTACGTACAGGGTTGCCCAAATTCGACGGACCTATCTGGCAGCGTCATAACTTATGATAGAGATGTCACATAGCTTAATGACATACCGCGTTTGAAGCGTCAGTCCAAGCAGATTTTTACCATGAACCAATACACGCCACGCGAGCGCTCTGAAATAGTTGAAATTTAATTTCAACAGAAGAAGTCAATTGTGAAAACTCAACGTGCTTTTTAAACAAAATTATCATGTCCGATGAAGCCCATTTCACATTCAATGGGACCGTAAATAAGCAAAATTGCCGTTTTTACGCCACGGAAAATCCTCAGGAGATTCAAGAAGTGCCTCTTCATGACGAAAAAGTCACATTTTGGTGCGGCGTTAATGCGAAAACGGTCATTGGGCCGTTTTTCTTCCAAAATGAAAATGGCCATGCTGTTACCATCAATCAGGAGCGTTATCGCGACATGATGACCAATTTTGTGATGCCAATTATTCGTCGAAAGCGTATGAGGCAGTTCTGGTTTCAACAAGACGGCGCTCCACCGCACACAAATCGAATAACAATCGATTTTCTGAAGAATTTGTTTCCGGGCCGTTTGATGTCGAAAAGTCGACAGGCCACCGCGTTCGCCCGGTTTGACACCGCCTGACTTCTTCTTGTGGGAATATTTGAAGTCAAAGGTTTACGTTAACAAGCCAAGGACCGTAGAAGAGCTCAATGACAACATTCGTGAAGAAATAGCCGCTATTCCGGCCTAAATGTTGGCAAAAGCAATGGAAAATGCAGCAATACGTCAACAACGCCAGAGGTGGCCATTTTCAAACATGATGTAAACAAATTTACTTGGAACAAATTAAATGATTAACATTGCCAACCGCCAAATTTTTATTTTTTTCTTTGATTTTAAACAAAAAACATGGGTCCGTCGAATATGGACAACCCTGTATATCCATTTGTCATATTTTATTACAAAAACATTTTTGGCACAGTTGTAAATCATCTTTTTTCCGCACAAAATACTTTTCCACAAAATTTGCGAACTTAGGGGAAAATATTCTCATATGTCAATTGTTTTGAAATGAGAAGAAAGTTTTAAATTAAGGTGCCCCATTAGAGGGAAGTTCAGAAACAATACATTTCCTATAGATGTTTGAACTTTTTGAATAGGATTTATCGTCTATTACATATCGAATGTATTTGTCAGTTACACAAAATGGTACTTCGAAAAACAAAACTTTGCAAAACTTCATAAATTTTTCATTATTTCAGAGTTTGCTATGCTCTGTGAAGATTTACATAACCTATGAACTTCAAACCAAACAGCATAGTCGAATTTCACAAACCCCACACTTCCACCGCTCAAAATATGCAGATAATCCCATTTGTGTGAACATACATAAACCATATTCTACGAATGGCAAATTTCCATTAAGAATTTATGCTATGCCAAAAACAAAAGTATAGACATTGCATGCCAAAAAAAGAGGGGGGGGGGGGAGGGTGTGGTTGGTGAAAAGGGGCACATTTCATTTTCTAATAACTGTGACAAATCTCCTCCCGATCTTTTGAGTATGTGATAACGTTTTGTTACTTTAAGTAAACATGTTGGTATGTAAATCATCGAATCGAAAAAAGAAGTAGTACATACTAGTTATGTGGCAAAGGACCGTTGCAAAATTGCTACAGTATACCATCTTCAATGATTTATGAAATTTTAATAATTCACACATTTACAGGGAAGTCACGTTTTGAGTTTTGCAAAATTGAAGGTTAGCACAAAATAGAAAAATATAGTCTCAACATAAACATACAATTTTATATGTCTACCATTTGTGTTTATCTCCAAATGATATGTTTCATATGTAAAATGAAACAAAAAAAAAAAAAAAAAAAAACAGATAGACCCTAAACGTCTATCCAAAATATTAAAGGCAACTGTAAAAAAAAACTAGTTGGTAGGACTTAAGGTTTTCCTACTATCGAATGTCTCTACATGGAAGTATCCGGTTACTTCCAACCGTGGTACATCAAATTATTATTATGAAACATGTGTCGAATTTGGAGATGGGCAATATCGGTCCACTCCTCATGGTAATCAAAATAATTTACATCATAGAAGAAGAAAGGATCTTTCGAGTTTGTTAAAATTTGCAAATCGGACCACTCTATCAGTTACTCCCCCACAAAGGAAGGTAGGCTAGAAAGATTCTACTCCTTCCACTTTTTCTGTCACCTCCCCCAAAATGTCAGATTTAGAATAACCAAAACCAGTAAAGAAAGTCTTAAAGTCGGGCGGGGCCGACTTTATGATACCCTACACCACTTTGCTAATTAAACAGAGCTCCACATAACAATTAAAAGTTTTTATGGGAGAATTCAATCATACACGCTATGATTATAATTATAATTTAAAGTTCAAAGGACTAAATATGCCGAAGCATTTGTATCTTTTAAATTCGGAATTGTGTTGCCCATTTGGTGCACATTTAATTTGAAATCGGATAAAGATATATATGGGAGCTATATCCAAATCTGAACCGATCTCGATAAAATTTGGCAAAGATATTTCTGAGCTGTATTTGATATATTTCCATGAATATCGTTGTTACGGAGTGCATATTACGGCTGTGGGTAACTAATATGACAAATCGGATGAACAGTATATATGGGAGCTAAATCAATATCCGAATCGATTTTCACCAAATTTGACGTACTAGCTTCTAGACTCAATTGGGTCATATGTTCTAAATTTCATCCAATTTGGACAAATATTAGACGTTTGATGCACAATCAAAAGGTAAATCGGACGAAGTTATATACGGGAGCTATATCCAAATATTAACCGATCTCGATAAAATGTATTTCTGAGCTGTATTTGATATATTTCCCCAAATATTGTTGATACAGAGTGCTGCGGAGGACAAAAATGACAAATCGGATAAACAATATATATGGGAGCTATAGCTATATCTGAACCGATTTCGATCAAATTTGGCATACTTATTTTCAGGTCCAATCTGATCGTACGTGCAAAATTCCATACTATTCGGACTGATATTACACGTTTGACGCACAATAAAAGGCAAATCGGACGACGATATATATGGGAGCTATATGTAAATTTTGACCGATTATCTCCAATTTCAATAGGTTTCGTCCTTGATTAGTGCAAAATTTCATCTGGTTAGGGCAATAAATGCGAACTGTACTTTGTTTACAAAAATACATGGACAGACGGACGGACTTGCATAAATCGACTCAGAATGTGATTTTATGCAGATCATCAAAATGAACTATGGGTCTACATCGTTTCCTTTTGCCTGTTACAAACAAATGCACAAATACATAATACCCTGACCACCTTGTGGTGTAGGGTATAAAAATGCGGAATAATGCCCCGATTATTTTCAAACTTGGCACAAAACAAATACCTTTAACTCCTATAAAATACGAAACAAGTATATGTCAACATCTATATGTATATTTCAATGTTTTAGTTAACCCCAGGTTTAATGTGAATTTGGGATTTTTCGACCCAGTCCTTCTTAAACCTCTAACACAAGAGATCTGAATTTTGAATAAATACTCATTTTCTCAAATGCAAAACATAAAATGGGTTGAATCCGTATTTCATGTAAGTTTTTGCGAAACACTCTTACAAAACATCATTTTAGTTGACAAGAAAACGAAGACATTACTAATATTTAAATAATTAAAATTTCGATTAAGGGAAAAAGTGCAAACAAAATTTAGTCACAATTTCATAAATTTGGAGTTTGTGTTTCCAGTATGTTGGAATCATCGTTGCAGAGAACTGTACATGAGATGAAAAAACTGCAACCAACTTCAGACTGCTGTCATTTCTAAGCCATTCGTCCGACAGCTAATAAAATCATTCCAGTGACAGCTCATTATATTGTTTACAAGCGTACAAAAGCATTTCAGTGAGCATTTTCCAGAAAAAAAGGTCATTCGTGATGGAATTCAAGCGTGATAGTGTGATTTCTTTATATTTGGCTGGAAAACCACTAGAGGCTATCGTTACAGCACTCCAGCATTTAAATGTGAATAAATCTTTTGTGTCTCGTACCATCGCTCATTACCGTGATACTGGTAGTGTAGCATGACGTCAAGGAAGTGGACGGAAGAAAACAGCAACATCAGCAGAAATGGTTCGAAAAGTAAAGAAGCGACTTGATCGAAACCCGTTCGCAGTGGCCGAAAAATGGCTCGTGAGCTGAACATATCGCAATATTTCATTCGGCAAATATTAGAAAATGAGTATTGAATTTCCAAAAAGTGTAAGAAATTTCACCGCAACAGAAAGAAAATAGAAATAGAAATAGAACAGAAAGAAATAGCTAAAGAGTTGCTTCGCTTGCCCGAAAGTGGTTAACTGCCGAATTTGATTTTCTTCGTCTCCGATGAGAAAACATTCGTTGTCCAGCAGTTTGTAAACAAATAAAGGGTTTACTTGCCAAAGAGGTCAGCTGAAAATGTGCACCTTCAGTTGGTCACCAGAATCCAAGCGCCTGGCATGGTGATGGTGTGGGCCGCCATAACAGCCGATGGTCGCCCTTCGTTCGTATTAAATAATAAAGAGCTTTGAAATTTTGCCCAAAGGTTTATATTATATGCAGGTTGGTTGGTATTGAAAATGGGCTATATCGGTAAACGTTTAAGTGCAGCCCCCGATTTTCAGAATTCTGAAGATTTTTGCCACAATTTACAACCAAATTAGCTCAAACTTGACAATTGGGATTCCAGGTAGGTCTGTTTTCTCCCTGTAAAAATTATTCGCTAAAGGTCCACCAATTGGTATAACCCCATATAATGGTACCCCCCGATTCTCGGTATTTTGACGATTAAAGCCACATTTTCGTGCAGATTTGTCTACAATTTTGTATTTGTAGTTCGTTTTTGCTAGGATGGAAGAACATTGTATATCAGATGAGGGACAGAATAGAAGCCTACTCTTTTTGAAGATGATCGCCATATATTTAGTGGTTGAAATGGACCAAAAAAACTGCAAAATTGTCAGCAGGTCGTAATTATTGCCTCACGCACATTTGAATGGGGGTTACCGGGCATTGAAAAAGCCAAGCAGTTTTGGATGGCCATCCAAAAATATTCAATTTGTGAAATAGTTTGCCAACTTTTGTAGACAAAATACGAAAATGTCCATTCCAGTGACTTTTTGGAGAATTCACAAATACAGGAAAGACGCATTTCTGACTATTTCGTTAACGCTGATTTCGTTGAAGAATATAGTCAAATGTCTGTATCTCATATAGATGCATTTCAGTCAAAAGCCACTTCTGAGAGATTATAGGTTTTTGGGAAATATTGGTTCCAGATCTAGGAAGACCATTTAAGTGCAACATCTACCAATAAATTGGAAATGAGCAAATTAGTTTAAGTTGCTATTATTCGAAAATTAAAGAACGAAACCTGATCGTTTTCTTTTATTATTTGTCACAATATCTTGTGGAATGGTTTCGAGTATCTCGCCTATATAAACTGTATCGTTTATTATAGTGTTGTAGGGTATTCAACGGTCGGCCCCGCTCGACTGTAGCCTGCTCTCTTGTTTAACATAATTGTCTCAAACTTGGTATTTGCAGTATGTAAAGGAACCATGTTCTCTGGCAGATAATTAGCTGTAGACGCCCATGGTATTTTTATGATTGAAATGTTATCTTATGTTTTTAGTTCGTAAACGGCACCTGGTTGATAATCTGGTTGATAATTGACTGTAAAGGTCCACGTTGTCGCATAGATAAGTATAAACGTAACACCTCATATTCTGAATATTTAAAATTATAGCTGCATTTTCAACGGATTTTTTTTTTTACATTTTGCAAGTTCCATCCAAATGGTGAGGGTATAAAAGGTTCGTCTGAACTTGGCTCCTTTTTTATGGTGTTATAAATGCCTCTACTTTCCTTCTTTCTTACTTGAAAAAAATATTATCATGCTTTTTATTGAGAATGAAAGAATATGTAATTTTTATGTACATATTATGTAATTTTTATAAAAGTTTATTCGGGTTTTCTTTTCTGTTGTTTTAAGAATAGTTTTGAAAATATTTCACAAAATAGTTTTACTAAATAAATCAATAAACTACAAACAATTACAAATACTAAAAATAACAACAGATACACATCAATATTATTATAGGCCACAAATGATAAATCTTGGCCAGCATTGCGCATGTGCACAGCTCCATCATGGCGTAAGACATATTCTGTCCAAAACAAAGCCTTTTGCAGGGGCGTTAATGGTTGATCACGATAACGTTTCGAGAGGCGACGCACAGCTTGGGTATATTTTGGATTTTGCCATAATTCCAAAATTGTCGCTTTAAATGATTCCCTAGTCATGTCTTCGAGGCGTACGCTTAAAGCAAATCCAGCATGGATGGCATTTTTCACATTCATAAATTGATCGGCCATGCGTGGTATGCCCAATATCGGTTTGGCATGGAATATTGTTTCGGTGGTGCTCAAATAACCGCCATGCGAAATGAACAGCTTAACATTGGGATGGGCCAATATGGAGGGTTGATTGAACCATTTGCGTATGAGAACATTATCTGGCTTATTCGGCAATTCTTCCAATTCAAATTTCCACAAAACTTTGATTTTTAATTCCCTGAAGGTATCCAGCAAAATTCGTAATTTTTCTTTGGGCAAATCTTTACTCTTGACATTGGAACCCATGGAGAAATAGATAACACCTTCCTTGGCATTATCGAGAAATTCTTGCAGATCATCCTCCAGTGGTTCTGGTTTTTGTTTAATATGCATTCCACCAACTTCAATCATGTTGGGTACAAACGGCCGTGGTTGGCGCAGTGTAAAGTGGTCATTTATCATAACCAAGGAGACGTTTTTACGGGCCTCATTCAAACTTAATTTGGCAGTGGGAAAATATTTTCGATACACTTTCTCTTGGGAGGGTAAAATGAAATAATTTACCAAAAAATTGTCAATAAGTTCCGAAATGACATTGACACATCTTTGCCACACGGACATAGGGTTTTTATAGGGTAAACTCATGTGTGGTATATATGAGAGAGGTGATACATTCCCCACCAAATAGTCAATGAAACTTATGGTGCCAAATGTTGAAACGGCCACCACTGGAGCTTTGAAATATTCACCCAAACCCAAGAGGGATTCAGACATCAGCACTTCCACAATTATCAAATCGAATTGCTCGGTTTTCATTACTTCCTTAACATGGGGATTTTCAAATATATTGCTTGTCACTCTTTCGCCGAATTCGGCAAAATCGATATATTCCTCAAAGAGATTTTTATTTTTTGTGTCAGCTGCATCGGTGGTGTAGTCTGAAAAAATACAAATCAAATTGAATATTACACTATACGACAAAATTCAATTTATATAATTTTCTATTGCGAAGAAGATGTTATTGATAATTGGAATCTTGTGAAGATCCACGCATTAATTTTGGAAAGGTCCACAGTCAGCCTAATTTCGGTCTATATTGGTTACTTCCTTCACTTTGTATGAGAAATGAGATAATTTTAAGAAAATGTTAAAATATGTGTCAGGTGCCAGGTACAGATAAAAAAAAACTTCACCTGATACAGATAAAAATTGGTATGGGCAAAATTTCCAGAAAATCGGAAATGTATATCCAATCATAAATTCCATATTCATCTCAGGTTTCCAGTTGAGAGAAATACAAGGTGAGATGAAAAAACTGCAACCAAATTCAGACTGCTGTCATTTCCAAGCCACTCGTCCGACAGCTGTTAAAATTATTTCAGTGACAGCCCATTATAAACGCTTAGAAGCATACAAAATTATTTTGGTGAGAATTTTCGTGATCGAATTCTAGCGTGATAGTGTGATTCCTTTATATTTGGCTGGAAAACCATAAGTGGCTATCGTCAGTGTACTCCAGCATTTAAATGTGAATAAACCTTTTGTGTCTCGTACCATCGCTTGTTACCGTGATACTAGTAGCGTAGCCCAAGTCTAGGAAGTGGACGGAAGTAAACAGCAACATCAGCAGAAATGGTTCGAAAAGTAAAGAAACGACTTGATCGAAACCCGCGTCGCAATGGACGAAAATGGCTCGTGAGCTGAACATATCGCAATATTCCATTCGGCAAATATTGAAAAATGAGCTCGGGGTAAAGTCATTGAAACTCCAAAAAGTGCAAAAACTTACACTGCAACAGAAAGAAAAAAGGCTCAAAAGAGCTAAAGAGCTGCTGCGCTTGGTGAACTTTCGAATTTGGTTTTCTCCGATGAGAAAACATTCGTTGTCCAGCAGTTTGTAAACAAACAAAATTATAGTGTTCACTTGCCAAAGTGGTTAGCTTAAAATGTGCACGTTCGGTTGGCCACCAGAACTCAAGCGCCGGCCATGGTGAAGATGTGGGCCGCCATAACAGCCGATGGTCGCTCTTTGCTCGTATTAATCGGAATCAGGTTCGGCATCAGAATAAATGCCGAATATTATCGCAAAAATATTGTGAGGGTGTAGTAAAGCCTTGGGCACGCAAACATTTTGGCCGCAGGACTCCGCACCATCGCACTCAGCACGCGCCACCCAAGAATGGTTACAAATTGAAGTTCCTCGCTTCATTTCGAGCGCACAATGACCCCCAAAATCTCTGGATACCAATCCGTTGGACTATTGTGTTCGGAGTATTTGGGAAAGCAAGATTGGCACTGAAAAATACCAAAGTGTTAATCACCTCAAGCAAGCGCTTCGCCGGGAATGTGCCAAAATACAGCAGAAGTTGCTCTGCTCGGGCTGCGTGTGACGGTTTCATTGGCCGTTTGATGGTCATAATTCGTGCCAAAGGTGACCAATTCGAAAAAATCTAAACTTATTATAAAATTTGATGCTATTTCCGACGTTTTTTGCTTTCATTCAAAAAAATGAAGAAAAAGGTAAATATTATGGCGTTTGTCTTTGTTGCAGTTTTTTTTTTATCTCACCCTGATTTAGATACACCAAGTTGTAAAGAGTCGCTGATTTGTTTCGCAAGTTATGCCAGATAAAAGTATTGGAAATTGTAACCCTTTGTGGGTGAGGTACCAGAAGTGGTTCGTAGATATATACCATCATCACAACAGATCTTGTGTTAGCAAAAATGTGAAATTTGAATGGAATCGGATTTTAATTACGCATGAATTTTCAAAATGTTGACCCTTTTGGGGAGAGGTACGAAAGGAGTGGACCGATATCTACCATCTTCACACCATACCTTTTGATAATAAAAGTATTGTGATTTGTATAATTTGAAGACAATCGGACTCTTGCATTACATTTTATGAGAGTTATAATTATTCAGAATGTTAACCCTTTATGTGGAAGGTACTTGATGATAGACCGATATTGTCCATTTTCGCAAATGTTTGGGTTTGCAAAGTTGGAGCAAAATCGGATTATCCTTTCTCTTTCTGTTAAGTTTTTTTTTTATGAAAATTTCGGAACTCGACATAAGTTTGATAATAATATTCCGATGTACCAAGTTTGGATCAAATCGGATACTCCCTTCGAGACTTCGCGCACCAGCCAGCCATCGCTAGATCGACTCCAAATGTCCTGAAACCGATTTGATCCAAAGAGATCTAGGATCTAAACCCGTTATTTCGAACAGGCGTGTTTTGGCCGTATCAAATGATACCCTATATAGCCACATTATTAAGGGTATAAAAATGTTTCACAATAATTCGCGAATGCATTTATCTAATGCATTTCTTCAAAAAAGAAAAAAAAACAGTGCAACCGACTTACCATCATACATTTGGGCATTTTCCATAACAGCAATATCGCGGAAATTTTTAAACGGCTTCTATTGGGGAAATGTTGAAATCGACGTCACGTCATGGCCTTTTTCGGCCAATGCTTTTAGCAACGGTGAAATAAAAATATATTGCGATGGTCCGGGATAAGGGAATACCGATAAGATTTTTGCCCCATTGCTGGCACCTAACAACAGTAGATTAGTGATTAGCACGAACATTAATTTCATTGTTCCGTCGTTGACAAAGCTACTGTACGTTAGTTGCGAGTACGATTTAAATACTGAAAGCGAGTATGGGAAAATGTTTTGTTTACCGCCTCGTAAGGGGTAAACAATCAGTTTCATCGATTTTAGAATTTGATAAGTTAAAATGTTTCTTATCTCTAGCAGTATTGTTTGTCTAGTGACCAGATATTTTTTATAATACAATGTCACCATCCAATGTCATGACTTGCAAAATTTTGGAAAAGAAAAAAAATTATAATGTTAAATAATTCGTTCACCAAAAATATGGGGTAATGATGACTGAGTAATAATTCAAATGCCAGACAAAGTGACTGAGCCAAAAAAACATGAAATATACAATTGGATTTAATATTGATAAGGAGGGGTGAGATCTTGATCTCGAACAAATTTGGGAAAAGTATATAAATGGTGTATCTGATATATTGTGCCCAATGTCATTCTTATGAAGTGCATCTTACGGATGTGGGGGATTTAAATATCAAATCGTATAAAACATATATATTGGAGATATAGCTATACTTGGATCGATTTTCACCAAATTTGACAAACATTTTTCTAGGCTAAATTCGGTCGGAGCCTATTTGGGCTCATACCACACACAATAAACTTGAAATCGGCTTATGAAGCGATTACAATGAATTTCACTAGGGCTCGACCTTAGGCCAAACAAAAGGGTTGTGTAAATATGTGTGTCAAATAAACAATAAATGTCATTGCTCACAAATATACTTGGACTGACTGACCAACAAGACGGATTGTAGGGTGGACATGCATAAATGAACTTGAAAGTTATGTGTCCATCTCTTGATTGTTGCAATAAAATGCACAAATAAATTTTAAACTGTACTACAGTGAGGTATAAGGTATAACATTTATTCAGAAAGTAGTTCAAAAAGTAGAAGAATAAACTAAATAAGCCTAGTAAGAATAGAGCTAATATTTGGATTGAGGGCACAAGTGGCAAAGTGTAGCAAAGATGTTTCAAAGAGTTGTTAGGAAATAGGAACTTGAGAAATCCAGTGGCTTTAGTGTGATTTTATGTTTTTATTGAGGAATAAACTTATACTATGATTATTATATGGTAAATAAAAAATGATCCTAATAGTCTGTGGTCTTAGATGGGAAGTGGGTCTTCAATTCGAGACCTGGATAAGTACTCTAGACACGGGACAGGAACATAAGATTTGGGTGCTCAAGAGTCGGGATGGATTCAGTGCAAGGGACCTTAATAAGTAGTCAAGCAGGCGGTTGTAAGATAATAAGTACTCAAGCAGACTACAAAGATCTAGGATACGGTTGCAAAATACCCTAGTAAGTACTCAAGCGGACTACAGGATATTCAAGGATACGTTTGCAAGAGACCTTAACAAGTATTCAAGCAGACTACAGGATATTCAAGGATATGGTTGCAAGAGACCTAAATATTCGGATATTGTTGCAAGAATCCTTAATAAGTTCTCATGCAGTCTGCAAGGATACGGTTGCGAGAGATCTAATAAATACTCAAGCAGACTACAAAGATCTAGGATGCGGTTGCAAATACCATAATATGTATTCAAGCAGACTACAGTAAATTCAAGGATGCGGCTTTTCATGGACATGGTTGCACAGACCTTAAAAAGTACACCAGCAGACTACAAGGATATTCAAGGATACGGTTGCAAGAGACTACAAGGATATTCAAGGATACGGTTGAAAGAGACCTTAACAAGTACTCAAGCAGACTTCAGGATATTCAAGGATACGGTTGCAAAAGACGTTAATAAGTTAATAGGCACTTGGCGGCTCGATCCTGCCATCGCGGTACGGTACGCGACCAATGGTGGTCATGTGTGAAGTTGTCTGTTGTTGTGATAACGGTTCACCTTTATTGAGTGTGTTTGCTCGCTAGAATTAAGCTTGGTGCAAGCAAAAATGCAATTTATCATAACCTTTCGTTGAAATTGATACAAATAGTTTAAATGGGGCTTCTCTCCCGCAAGGGATCAAACATTTGAATAATTTAAAATCTCATCTTGTAGTAGTACTAATATCTGTCAAAGCTCAGGAACAATGATGGATACAACTGGTCCACTTGTTCTTGTACCTCTCCTACAAAGGGTCAACGTTTTGAATAATCAAAACACACATAAAATGGAAAAATATATGCGTTTGTCTTTGTTGCAGTTTTTTTTTTATCTCACCCTGATTTAGATACACCAAGTTGTAAAGAGTCGCTGATTTGTTTCGCAAGTTATGCCAGATAAAAGTATTGGAAATTGTAACCCTTTGTGGGTGAGGTACCAGAAGTGGTTCGTAGATATATACCATCATCACAACAGATCTTGTGTTAGCAAAAATGTGAAATTTGAATGGAATCGGATTTTAATTACGCATGAATTTTCAAAATGTTGACCCTTTTGGGGAGAGGTACGAAAGGAGTGGACCGATATCTACCATCTTCACACCATACCTTTTGATAATAAAAGTATTGTGATTTGTATAATTTGAAGACAATCGGACTCTTGCATTACATTTTATGAGAGTTATAATTATTCAGAATGTTAACCCTTTATGTGGAAGGTACTTGATGATAGACCGATATTGTCCATTTTCGCAAATGTTTGGGTTTGCAAAGTTGGAGCAAAATCGGATTATCCTTTCTCTTTCTGTTAAGTTTTTTTTTTATGAAAATTTCGGAACTCGACATAAGTTTGATAATAATATTCCGATGTACCAAGTTTGGATCAAATCGGATACTCCCTTCGAGACTTCGCGCACCAGCCAGCCATCGCTAGATCGACTCCAAATGTCCTGAAACCGATTTGATCCAAAGAGATCTAGGATCTAAACCCGTTATTTCGAACAGGCGTGTTTTGGCCGTATCAAATGATACCCTATATAGCCACATTATTAAGGGTATAAAAATGTTTCACAATAATTCGCGAATGCATTTATCTAATGCATTTCTTCAAAAAAGAAAAAAAAACAGTGCAACCGACTTACCATCATACATTTGGGCATTTTCCATAACAGCAATATCGCGGAAATTTTTAAACGGCTTCTATTGGGGAAATGTTGAAATCGACGTCACGTCATGGCCTTTTTCGGCCAATGCTTTTAGCAACGGTGAAATAAAAATATATTGCGATGGTCCGGGATAAGGGAATACCGATAAGATTTTTGCCCCATTGCTGGCACCTAACAACAGTAGATTAGTGATTAGCACGAACATTAATTTCATTGTTCCGTCGTTGACAAAGCTACTGTACGTTAGTTGCGAGTACGATTTAAATACTGAAAGCGAGTATGGGAAAATGTTTTGTTTACCGCCTCGTAAGGGGTAAACAATCAGTTTCATCGATTTTAGAATTTGATAAGTTAAAATGTTTCTTATCTCTAGCAGTATTGTTTGTCTAGTGACCAGATATTTTTTATAATACAATGTCACCATCCAATGTCATGACTTGCAAAATTTTGGAAAAGAAAAAAAATTATAATGTTAAATAATTCGTTCACCAAAAATATGGGGTAATGATGACTGAGTAATAATTCAAATGCCAGACAAAGTGACTGAGCCAAAAAAACATGAAATATACAATTGGATTTAATATTGATAAGGAGGGGTGAGATCTTGATCTCGAACAAATTTGGGAAAAGTATATAAATGGTGTATCTGATATATTGTGCCCAATGTCATTCTTATGAAGTGCATCTTACGGATGTGGGGGATTTAAATATCAAATCGTATAAAACATATATATTGGAGATATAGCTATACTTGGATCGATTTTCACCAAATTTGACAAACATTTTTCTAGGCTAAATTCGGTCGGAGCCTATTTGGGCTCATACCACACACAATAAACTTGAAATCGGCTTATGAAGCGATTACAATGAATTTCACTAGGGCTCGACCTTAGGCCAAACAAAAGGGTTGTGTAAATATGTGTGTCAAATAAACAATAAATGTCATTGCTCACAAATATACTTGGACTGACTGACCAACAAGACGGATTGTAGGGTGGACATGCATAAATGAACTTGAAAGTTATGTGTCCATCTCTTGATTGTTGCAATAAAATGCACAAATAAATTTTAAACTGTACTACAGTGAGGTATAAGGTATAACATTTATTCAGAAAGTAGTTCAAAAAGTAGAAGAATAAACTAAATAAGCCTAGTAAGAATAGAGCTAATATTTGGATTGAGGGCACAAGTGGCAAAGTGTAGCAAAGATGTTTCAAAGAGTTGTTAGGAAATAGGAACTTGAGAAATCCAGTGGCTTTAGTGTGATTTTATGTTTTTATTGAGGAATAAACTTATACTATGATTATTATATGGTAAATAAAAAATGATCCTAATAGTCTGTGGTCTTAGATGGGAAGTGGGTCTTCAATTCGAGACCTGGATAAGTACTCTAGACACGGGACAGGAACATAAGATTTGGGTGCTCAAGAGTCGGGATGGATTCAGTGCAAGGGACCTTAATAAGTAGTCAAGCAGGCGGTTGTAAGATAATAAGTACTCAAGCAGACTACAAAGATCTAGGATACGGTTGCAAAATACCCTAGTAAGTACTCAAGCGGACTACAGGATATTCAAGGATACGTTTGCAAGAGACCTTAACAAGTATTCAAGCAGACTACAGGATATTCAAGGATATGGTTGCAAGAGACCTAAATATTCGGATATTGTTGCAAGAATCCTTAATAAGTTCTCATGCAGTCTGCAAGGATACGGTTGCGAGAGATCTAATAAATACTCAAGCAGACTACAAAGATCTAGGATGCGGTTGCAAATACCATAATATGTATTCAAGCAGACTACAGTAAATTCAAGGATGCGGCTTTTCATGGACATGGTTGCACAGACCTTAAAAAGTACACCAGCAGACTACAAGGATATTCAAGGATACGGTTGCAAGAGACTACAAGGATATTCAAGGATACGGTTGAAAGAGACCTTAACAAGTACTCAAGCAGACTTCAGGATATTCAAGGATACGGTTGCAAAAGACGTTAATAAGTTAATAGGCACTTGGCGGCTCGATCCTGCCATCGCGGTACGGTACGCGACCAATGGTGGTCATGTGTGAAGTTGTCTGTTGTTGTGATAACGGTTCACCTTTATTGAGTGTGTTTGCTCGCTAGAATTAAGCTTGGTGCAAGCAAAAATGCAATTTATCATAACCTTTCGTTGAAATTGATACAAATAGTTTAAATGGGGCTTCTCTCCCGCAAGGGATCAAACATTTGAATAATTTAAAATCTCATCTTGTAGTAGTACTAATATCTGTCAAAGCTCAGGAACAATGATGGATACAACTGGTCCACTTGTTCTTGTACCTCTCCTACAAAGGGTCAACGTTTTGAATAATCAAAACACACATAAAATGGAAAAATATTGTTCGATCTTTTTCAAAATTTGCACATAGCAACTTTTCTTGTAACGTAAGAGTGCCCCTCCAAAGTTTGAATAACCATAACTCCGCGAAAAGTATTAAAAAATACTATATTTGGTACAGTTTGCTATTAGCTTAGCAGATTGTGCCTACACATATGTAGGTGGTTTCGGAAATGTGTACTATTATCGTACGAAAAGTACTGAATCCATTTCAGGACATTCATTCAGTGTGTATCTTATTTGATACAACTTGTTACATTGTAATGTTATTGATCGTGTTCGAGATGGGCACTTCCCGTCCACTCCTTCTATTACCTCCCCCACAAAAAGTCGAAATTAAAAAAAATATATATTTTTCTGCACAGAAAGAAAAAGGATAATTCGATTTTGCTCCAACTTTACAAATCCTAATATTTATATCAGTGCTAGGTCAGGTGTGAAAATGGAAAATATCGGTACAAAGGGTCTAAATTTTTAATATCCATGGAGTTCATAAAACGCAAAGCTAACATCCGATTCCATTCAGACTTGGTACATCTCAATATTTCCATCAACACAAGATCTGTTATAAAGATGGTAGAGATCGGGCCGTTCCTTCTGGTGCTCGCCCACAAAGGGTCAAAGTTTTAAATAACCAAAACAATTATAAAATCCGAAATAAGCATCCGTTTCTCTTAATATTTCACACGTGCCATTATTATACCCTCCAACATAGTATGGAGGGTATATTAAGTTTGTCATTCAGTTTGTAACACCTCGAAATATATATTTTAAACCCCACAAAATATATATATTCTTGATCAAGTCGCTATGTCGATTTCGCGGTGTCCGTCCGTTTATCCGTCAGTGGAAACACTCTAGCTTCCGAACGAAATGAAATAGGTTGATACAATTTTACTCAAATGTGTATTATGTTCGCAGGACTTTTTGTCTTGAAAATGAGTCATGTGGGTCCACGATTTGGTGTAGCCCTTATATAATGGTACCTCCATTTTTTGGTGGCGATTTAAGCGATATTATTCACCGGAATTGTTTCAAATTTAGTATTTGAAGTTCGTAATGGGTACTACAGCCTATGACAGAAAATTGTCTGTGCAGGTCCACGTCTTCGTATAGCCCCCAAATAATTGTTCGTCCCTGTATTTGGTATTTTGATGATTTTAGCTACGTTATTCACCCAATTTTTTTTCAAGTTTTGTATTTGAACGTTCTAATGGCTTATGACAAAAGTTGTCTATGAAGGCCCACGTCGTCGTATAGACCCTAATATAACGGCTACATTCTGTATTTTTAAGATTTTAACAGAATTTTTAACGAATTTTATTTTTTTTTTTTGAAAATTGACAAAGTCTTCCATATATTGGAAACTATTTAAAGATCGGCCCGGCCGAACTTACAGCTTTTTACTTGTTTTTATAAAATATGAAAATATTATCAATGAAAAAATGTCAGCAAACCGACTCATAATTTTTAAATTGTTTTTCATTTCATTTCGAAAAATCAAGATTGAATGCACTCATCCGAACCTATGAGCAATGACAATATTAACTTTCCTTAAATTAAAACAAGTAAGCAAAGGTTATAGTCGTGCGGGGCCGACCATGTGATACCCTACAACACTACCATATGTTAGAAGCCCCCTTATATGCAGATCGATTTTTGAAGATTTCGCTTTTGAAATTATGTCACGGAGCACTGACCTGACCGGGGACATTTGCCCAATATTTAGGCAGTCCGTCATGCAGTTAGTTGTTGTGGTCCATTTTCCATCCAAAATGCTTGAATCCTTCCCTATCCTAAACTCTCTTCTCAAGTGTGTCGATTGGCTTCAAATGTGTGATCTAGCATTTTTTTCTGTATTTTGGTTCATTTGAACCCCTAAATATTTTGCGATCATCTCCAAAAGCAAGAGTCCCCTCTGTATCTCTAAATTAAGACTCATCTACATGATTCTGTATGATTATATTCGTCAATGAAATCAGCATAAAAAAGCCAAAAGTTCGGCTTTTGTGTATTTCGGATATCACTTGTAAGTAGTGCTGGTATTTTTCACACAAAAGTAGTGGTCCATTCTACTCGCTATCCTAAACTCTAATTTCATGCGATATTTCGTGTCCTTTGGTTTCTATTTGTGACCTTTATAACGGCTGCAAAATCAGGAAAATTTTTAGTTGTCAGTCCATTTCAACCCCCAAATATATTGCGGACATCTTTAAAACCAATAGGCCTATCCCTTCTGAGCCATACCCAACCGGTGTTGTAATGTGAAAAAATGTTACAAAATATACACTTCAATATTTTAAGTCAAATTGAAAAAATCGCATGCGATAAAAAATATGAAAAAAATATAAATATGTTACAAAATACCAACAAATCTGCGATGCGATTTTTTTAGATTTTATTCTTTTATGCCAAGAGGGCATTCTGAATTGACAAAATTTGTCAAAATCGCAGCAGCCATTCTTAAGATATAAGATATCTAGCTAACATCCCCTTCCTTTGTATATATACATTGCATATATTTCGCTATATATATCCGATATATTTATTATCGGCATCTACGTAACGGTCAGAATTGACCTGTTCGTCCATTTTTTGATTTTGTCGGGATTAAAAATATTCGCGATTTAATGGAAAATTTGACTTTTATTTAACACAAATGTTGTGGCCTATTTCACCCACTAAATATTACCCGATGACCATCAAAATTGGAAGACTTCTGACCACCCCTAAGCTCTAGCCCCATGCTAACTTCCGCTTTGGTTGGTCCATAATTGCGACCTGTAGAGCAACTGCAAAATCAGGAAATTTTTCAGTTTTTGGTCCATTTCAACCTCTAAATATTATGCGATCATCTCCAAAAGAAATAGGGTTCTATTCTGACCTTAACCCCACATCCATTTTCAATTTCGTGAGGATCGGACCCTAATTGCGATCTGTAGAGGGATTACAAATTAACATGGACAGACGGACAGACGGACGGACGGACATACATAGCTAGATCGACTCAGCTCGGCGAGATAGGAAGATCCATATATACTTTCCTATGTGGGAAAACAATATTTCGAGGTGTTACATAATTTTTGGCCCAATCAAACTTATAATACCCCCAACGAATAGTGTTGTAGGGTATAAATAGATATAACCCTAAAGAACCAAATAAAATTTCCTTCACTTTGTATTATTTAATTCCCATCAAACTCCCAATTTAAAGGCTCTATCAATTTAGTTGGTTGAAACCGAATATTCAATGTCAAATAAAGTTGACCTTTGATGTTGACACGCGCTAAAAATGTTTTTGTAAAAAAGGGATCAATTCCACAATAACGGTATGTAACCAGATATTTTGGCTATAATTGAACAAATGGCAATGACAGTATACAACCAAAAAAAGAAAAAAATACCCACCAAAAATCAGTGAGAGAAAGGTAATCCAAAGTTGACATAGGTTTGTGTTTTTGTAACACCAAGTTTCCAATAACATTTTGTTGGTCTTTGAACGGCAATTACCATTTATTTTTGGGGGTGGATGGGAATAGTTTTTTCTGTTTTTGCTGCTGTCATTTTACCTGACATCTGGGATTTGGTTTATGAATTCTTTTGTTCGATTTGTTTGTTGTTCTTTCTTCAATTTTATTATCCCAATCTCCTCCACTTTCCTCTGCACGTTGATGTGCGGTGGTGACCATCGTTGACTTACTTTAATGGTTGGATTAAGACACGACACGACAAGGTCCAACATCGCTTATAGTCAATAAATTCCTTTGGCAAACATTTTTTCAGAAATGTGTTGAACATGAATTCCCGACTTCATGTGGCTGTGGAGATGTGTGTGGTGACATCTTCCACTTGAGTGCCCACACGCACACACACTTACCATACACGCTAAGTAAAGGTCTTTTCGCATCCTATTGACATAATTCCGCAGAGAGCGAGAGCGTCTATGTTCGTTGCGTTTGTGTGTGTGTGTGTCATCTTCCTTTAATGTAACGAATAAATATTTGTTGATGGAATTCAAAGAAATGTTTTTTGGTTTTCGTTATATTTTTTTTTCTCTTTTTTTGGGAGGATATCAAGTTGCCGGAAGATATCCTTAAGGTATTTAGCAAGTGTCGTTGTTGGCATTTATTTGTAGTTTATGCGGCAAAATGTACCTTTGTATGGCATTAGGTTTGTGTAGTTTCATGCATTTAAGGTATTTTGTCTTGTGTTTGGGATATATTACTTTATGCGGAAACTTAAGGGAAGTTAGTTTAACATCCTATAAATTTATAACAAGACACTGGGAATAATTTTGTGTTTAAAAATTAATGCAAACGTCTTGCATATCTTTCGTAATACGGGACTGGCTAATAAATTTATTGGGGCTTACTTAGAAATTATGTTGTTTATATCCTTCAAACAGGTAGATAAAATGTGTGTAATGTAATATATTCAAATAAAGCTATAATAGAATAAAATGTTGTTATGTGTATTCTCGATGAGAGTAACTTTTAATGCCAGTAAGGTATGTCCTCATCTATTACAATAACTTATGTGAATGCTAATTCCATTATTGTCCCCTGGCAGTATTTTGTTGGGCATTTTGAGGGTATCTTTAAAAATACATATTTTTTATCCTCCACCTTACAATGGAGGGCATATTAAATTTGTCATTTCATATGCAATACCTCGAAATATTCATCGGAAACCCCAAAAAGTAGAAATACTTATAACGAGTGGTTTTATCTGGTGCTGATAAGAATTCGGTCTTTTCCAGAATCAACCTTACCTATTATTTTAGGGGTTTTATTATAATCCTCTGGTATTTATATTACGACTAATACAGCTTGAGATAAAAAACTGCAACAAAGTCAAACATCATAATTTAATTAATTTTTTTTTTTATTAAATGAAAGCAAAAAATGTCGGCACGACGAATTATGGCCTTCAAACGGCCACGCTGCCCGAGTGTTGCTCAGCGGTATTTTGACCCATTCCCGGCGAAGCGCTTGCATTGAGGTGATCGACACTTTGGTATTTTTTAGTTCAGTATTTTGCAGTTTTTCATCTCACCTTGTATATACCCTCCACCACACAGGGGAGGTCATATTACGACTAATATGTGATGAACATGGGGTGATTTTGATGTTGGCTGGTCAGTGTTCGTGAGGTTGTCGTTTCAGGAGTATTTGGGTCCTCTGAAGTTATCGTAAGTATTCAGGTTGATGTCGGCTCGAAAGTATCCGGGTTGATGCCGACTTGGAAGTTGTTGGATTGCTGTCGACTCAAGAGTACTCCGATTGATGGCGATTCGGGTTCTCCGAAGTTTTCGGGTTGTTGTCGATAGAAAATTTGAATAGCGTGGAGCTTGCTATGAGCATGGTCGATGTGTTTGCTAACGGGTACCAGTTTCCGCGGATTCTAGCTCTATGCGAAGATCCAATCCCAACTTTATTACCATTCTTTTCGTGCAGTGTAAACGCAACACACCCACAGTGACCTCATTACCAAATTTCAGAATTCCATCTCTAACCTAACATATAACGGTACATTTTGTGACATTTTGCACACTGATGTTAAAATCAAATTTCAAGATTAAAGGTTAGGATTTTAGTGGATTTGATACTCAAATCCAAAACTGGCTCCTTCTTTCAACCAATGATATTAATGTTAAATTTCAGGATTTCAGCTTTATTCCTTCGCCCAATACTAAGTTTAGTACTTTTCGTACACATTTCCAGAACCACCTGCATATCTCAATTCCTGATACCAACAGAGACTTTAATATCAAATTTGAAAAATCCAGCCCTATCCATTTACTCAATTCCCAATTTAGTACCCTTTAGTATTTTTTGTACAAATACTGAAGCAATTCGCTCAGGTAGTATGTATTTCCCACACCACTTTAATATATCAAATGTACTTTACAACCCGGATTCTCACACAAAATGTTAAGTTTTTAGGGCTATCCGTTCACATAATACCAAATGGTACCAAATGGAGTACACATAATACCAAATGGTAAAATTTTAGAAATTTAGAACATTTCGTAAATTTATAGTTCGAATTTCCAACAACCCTTTGCACAATTTTCCTGCACTCCTTCGGTGTCTCTCATTCTAAATTTCAGAATTCCAGCTCAATTCGTTTGTCCAATAAGAAGTACTCAATTTTAAGTACATTTTAGTACTTCTCGTAATAATTTAACTCGAATTTCCAAAAACTCAGCCTTATCACACGCCTACATAGCAAGACTGACCCTCGAGCATAATTCAAAGATTCTAGCTTCAGTCGTTTTTTCGGAGCAATGATTCTAAATCGGTCAGTCAACCAATTATTTCAATACTCTTTTTATACCCTTATGGTTAGAGATGGTATGATTCGATACCGCCAAAGTGAGCCTCGTCGAAATAACTCTTTTAGACTCCAGTTCTCCTTGGACCAAATCCGTTTTAGGACATTTCGAGGGAGTATCACAATATTTTTTATTAACCCGAGGTCTGGTGTGAAGGTGGGTTATATCGATCCACTCCTTCTGGTACCTCATCCACAAAAGGGTCAATGTTTTGAAAATAAGCATTCGATTCTCTTCACATTTCACATATTCCAATATTCCTACTAATGCAAGATCTGCTGTGACGATGGGATATATCGGTCCACTCCTTCTGGTATCTCCACCACAAAGGGCCAAAAGCTCATAAAACGCGAAATTAACATCCGATTCTATTTAGACTTGACACATCTCAATATTTCAATCTTTTAAAAAAATCTTTTAAAACTAAATATTTCTCTCAATTAGAAACTTGGGATGAATATGGAATTTATGATTTAACATAAAATTGGATATAAATGTTCGATTCTTTTGTAATTTTGCCCCAACCAAAGGTTTTATTAGTATTAGACGAAGTATGAAAATGGAACACTCGGCGATTATATCAAGTACCTCACGCATATTTTAATATTTTCTAGAAATTATAACATATCTCATGTAAAGTGAAGGAAGTAACCAATATAGTCGAAACCGGGCACGTCCCAATGTGTATATATATTATTTAACTAGGTCCGATACGAAAAGGACAATATTGGTCCATTCCTTCGGAACGTACTCCATAGAGGGTCAACAATTTGAATAATCATAACAGAAGTCAAAATATATTTAAACCAGTAAAAAAAGTCTTAAAGTCGGGCTTTATGATACCCCACCCCACTTTGCTAATTTAGCAGAGCTCCACATAACAATTAAAAGTTTTTATGGGAGAATTCAATCATACACGCTACGATTATAATTATAATTTAAAGTTCAAAAGACTCAATATGCCGAAGCATTTGTATCTTTTAAATTCGGACTTGTATTGCCCATTTGGTGCACAATTAATTTGAAATCGGATAAAGATATATATGGGAGCTATATCCAAATCGTAACCGATCTCGATAATATTTGGCAAAGATATTTCTGAGCTGTATTTGATGCATTTCCCTGAATATCGTTGTTACGGAGTGCATATTACGGATGTGGGTAACAAATATGACAAATCGGATGAACATTATATATATGCGAGGTATAGCTATATCTGAACCGATCTTCACTAGCTCCTAGACTCAATTCGGTCGTAAGTGCCAAAATCCATCCCATTTGGACAAATATTAGACGTTTGGTGCACAATCAAAGGTAAATCGGACGTAGTTATATATGGGAGCTATATCCAAATCTGAACCGATCTCGATAAAATTTGACAAAGGTATTACTGAGCTGCATTTGATATACTTCCCCAAATATTGTTGTTACAGAGTGCATATTACGGCTGCGGAGGACAAAAATAACAAATCGGATGAACAATATATATGGGAGCTATGGCTATATCTGAACCGATTTCGATCAAATTTGGCATACTTATTTTCAGGGCTAATTTGGTTGTATGTGCAAAATTCCATACTATTTGGGCAATAATTAGACGTTTGGTGCACAATAAAAGGCAAATCACACGAAGATATATATGGGAGCTATATCTAAATTTTTACCGATTATCTCCAATTTCAATAGGGTTCGTCCTTGGGCCAAACAAATGATATGTGCAAAATTTCATCTGGATAGGGCAATAAATGCGAACTGTACTTTGTTTACAAAAATACGTGGACAAACAGACGGACGGACGGACGCACGGACATGCATAAATCGACTCAGAATGTGATTCTATGCAGATCATCAAAAGGAACTATGGGTCTATCTCGTTTCCTTTTGCCTGTTACAAACAAATGCACAAAGACATAATACCCTGACCACCTTGTGGTGTAGGGTATAAAACTTTAAAATTGGCTGACAGTCGACCGATACTTTTTAACTTGTTACATATAGATGTTGTCCTTCAGATTAAATTCCTTCGAATTCTAAATTCCTTCCATATTATTTTTTGGGCCGCATTAAAAGTTGCGTACAATAAAGTTATTTGAGACGGAAATATTCTACAAGACAATGTTCTAAATTTTTTTTATATTTCAATACATTAAATATAAGAAATCAATGTTGTCATGCTTTCATTGTCTTTTCTCACTTTTATCTGAACTTTACTCAAAGTTTAAAAGAACTTTACTCGTGATTTACATAGTTTAATATTCTGTTTATTGCATGTAAATATTGAAAACATATCTTTGTGTACGTAAAAAATCCGATTCTCTTTGAAGCAATCACTTCTATTTGATTTGGCTTTAAAGAGCATATGTTACCAAATTTTCCGCTCTTCTCATAATCTGATTCCCTTAGGTACCCATTGAAGACACGTTGTGGGATAATAGTTTTTTTTTTCGTTTTCTTTTTCCTCATTTTCTGCCTTTTTGGTTTGGTAAATATTACATTTATAAGTTAACAAGTTGTAGTCGTAGGTATATGCTATCTGACAATTATGGGGTAAATGTCAATAACAATTATCCGGACACACAAAGTAAAAAAAACGGCAAAGCAACAGAACCTATATTTACTGGCATGTGTACGTTTGTTTTATGAAACAAAGCCAGAAGAACAAAGACATTTGGAAATGCTAGGATTACAGTTGTTTTTTACATTTATGTGTGTAGGCAGAAGAGTTGTGACGAAGACAAAAGGAAGATATTTTTGGGATATTTGTGTACCGCTTTGATATTGACTTTTACGGTTCATAATTGCAAACGAGATACTCTTGAGAATATTAGGAGATAATTGAATAGTTTCGTATGTATCAATTTAGTATTTTCGGAACATTTTGATATTCCATATGTGAATGATGGCATTTTGGTAGATAGATAATTTCTAATTGAAGAATAACTCATGAAGCTTTTTTAAATTTCACTGATGAAAAATACAACTTAAGGCATAAAGTAAAAATCTATCTATCACAATCAGCATAAAATTCTAAGTCGATTTAACGATGTCCGTCTGACTGACTGTCTGTTGAAATAACGATACAGCCCACATTATTTGACGTAAAGCTTAAAAATTTGGCACAAAAATTTGTATTGTGTCTAAGATGGTTGGTATTGAAAATGAGATACATCAGTCCACGTTTTGCAATAGCCGCCATATAACGTTACCTCCCAATATTCGGTATTTTAATGATTTTTGCCACATTTATCCACCGATTTGTCTAAAAATTGGTATTTGTAGTTCGTAATAGGTTCTAGCTCCGTTGGCGTAACGTTGTATGCATAGGTCCAAGATTTTGATATGTGACAAGGATACATTACCCACGAAATTGTTTCAAATTTGGTATTTAAGGAGATTTGGTAGAAGTCAAACCTTGATGTATAAAACTGTTTGTGGAAGATCCTGTTTAGGTATGACACCATACAACGGCCTCACCCACTTTAAGGATTTTTTAAAAAGTTTAGCAGCATTATCCAAATGGTCTTACTGGTATTTATCGTTTAAAGTAAAATTCAGATACTTTATATATAAAATTGTTTTCTTTACCCAAAGGTGGAGATTATTAAAAGTTCGGCACGGCCGAACTCAATTTTTTTATACCCTACACCACAAGCCTGTCAGTGTTTTATGTCTTTGTGCATTTGTTTGTAACATGGAAAAGGAAACGAGATAAACCCATCCTTTTGATGACCTGCATAGAATCATATTCTGAGTAGATTTATGCATGGCCGTCCGTCCGTCCATCTGTCCATGTATTTTTGTAAACAGAGTTCAAGTCGCATTTATTGCTCGCTCTATATGATATTTTGCACAAATCATTCGTTTGGCACAAGTACGAACCCTATTGAAATTGGAGATAATCGGTCAAAATGCAGATATAGCTCCCATATGCCTTTTATTGTGGACCAAACATATAATATCAGCTCAAAGAGTATGGAATATTGCACATTCGATCAAATTAGGCCTGAAAAATTCCCATGAAGATAAATTAAAAAATATAAAAGCAAAGACACAAACCACTTGCATTTTGTGTTGGAACGCAAGCGCTTAATTGAAAAATAGTTTTTTAATAATTATGATTTTTACCATTTTTTGGATAAATCAACGTATTTTTAATAAGTATTAAGATAATAACAATTCTCCTAAATGAATTTAACAGGAAAATGACACAATTTCCCGACGAGGACGAATAACCAGAGTGGTGTTGGCGGTAGGGAAACTGCATGGAAAATGCTAAATTGCACAAAAACAATGCTAGCTGTGTCATTGAGGCTTGAGATTCAGCATTTTCCATGCAGTTTCACTACCGAAACCGCCACTTTGAATAGAAAATCGGAAAAATTCGATTATCTGAAATCAGTTGGGAATATAAGGTATATACAGCCAGAAAGTACTCCTCGAGACCTTTCATTTAAGCCCCGTCTCAATGACGCAGCTAGCATGGTTTTTGTGCAATTCAGCATTTTCCATGCAGTTTCCCTACCGAAACTGGCATTTTGGTTGGAAAATCGGAAAAATTCGATTATCTGAAATCAGTTGGGAATATAAGGCATATTTAGCCAGAAATTAAGGCATATATAGCCAGAAAGTACTCCTCTACACCTTTAATTTAATCTCCGCCTCAATGACGCAGCTAGCAGCTATGTTTTTTAAAATTTATCTTCACGGGCATGCCAGAAATAAGTATGCCAAATTTAATCGAAATCGGTTCGGATATAGTGGTTTTTCTTGTTCCAATGTAGTTCATAGATCAGTACACCGGTACCTAAGTATATGATTGATTTCATATATTTCATATAACTCATACGCAGAGTTTTCATAGAAATGACCGAAGTCCATTGAACTAGATAAGGAACTAGTTCGTTTGATCGAACTAGACTGGAACAACTCTACCTATCATCAAAAGAACGAGTGGAGGTATCAGAAGGAGTGTACGACCGAGGTGTACCTTACAAGATAGGCGAGGTTTCATCAATTTTAAATATCCTGAAATTATTTTTTTTTCAAAGAAACAAAGGATTTGAAAACGTTCTTTTGATGAGACTCATTTTTAAAACATTAACCCAGGTGTGGTCGCTTTTTAATGGTTTTTTATAGTCACGCAATTTAATCTTTGAAAGTGTTCAGGAAGAGTTTATGTTTTTTTTTTTTGTGATAATCACTGTTGGCAGATGTGGCCCAGTGGCGAATGGTTTCCCATCTTCCCCTTCCTCCATTTATAAATTATGTTTGGTTTTGTAATAAATTCTTTAATGTCTCTATGTTGTGCAACTTAGTTTGAGATTATATACAGGGTGAGATAAAAAAAAAACAGCAACAAAGTTTTTTTCTTAAATTTTATTGGATGAAAGCAAAACATGTCGGAATTAGAATCAATTTTAAGAATAATTTTAGATTTGTTCGATTTGGTCACCTTTGGCACGAATTATGGTCTTCAAACGGCCAATGAAACCGTCACACGCTTCCCGAATGTTGATCTGCGGTATTTTGGCCCATTCCCGGCGAAGCGCTTGCTTGAGGTGATCCACACTTTGACACTTTTTAGTGCCACTCTTGCTTTCCAAAATACTCCAGACACAACCGATTCGTATCCGGAGATTTTGGTGGCCATTGTGCACTGGAAATGAAGCGAGGAACCTCATTTTGTAACCATTCTTCCAAGGTCTGCGGCCAAAGTATTTGCGTGCCCAAGGCTTTAATACACCCTCCAGAATATTTTCGCGATAATATTCGGCATTTATTCTGATGCCACGGTCGATTAATACGAGCGGAGATCGATCCTCGGCTGTTACGGCACCTGAGTTCTGGTGGCCAACCGAAGGTGTACATTTTCAGCTGACCTCTTTGGCATGTAAACACGATCATTTTGTTTGTTTACAAACTGCTAGACAACGAACGTTTTCTCATCGGAGAAACCCAAATTCGGCAGTTCACCACTTTCGGCCAAGCGAAGCAACTCTTTAGCTCTTTTGAGTATTTTTTCTTTCTGCTGCCTTTTTGGAATTTCAATGGCTTTACCCCGAGCTATTTTTAAATATGTGTCGAATGGAATATTGCGATATGTTGAGCTCAACTGAACCCAATTGGATGCTCCCTTTAACCAAGAGAAGGACTAACGGACATTGGTAGATCGGCTCCAAATGCCAAGCAAACGGATTTCAACCAAAGAGACTTAGGATCTAAAACCGTTCATTAGATGATACACATTTTGGCCATATTATATGATTTATGCCCCCAGTAACAATAAGTCTAAGGATATATTTTTTTTGCTGAGTTTCCAAAAGCACAGAACCACGTGTGATCGCCATTTTATGCTTTTTTATGCTCATACAATTTCATCTTTGACAGTGTTCAGGAAGCTTTTATGGTTGTCGTAATAATCACAATTTGCAGATGAGACCTAGCGGGAAATGGTTTTCCTCCTGGCCTACCTCCCATTATTAATGATGTTTGGTCTTGTAATAAATTCTTTAATGTCTGTATGTATGCTTGCAACAAATTTTAAGATTATATATGTTGATATAAAATCCTTAGTAACATTCTACCTCCATGTGACACACATCTGTGTAACAATATTTTTAAATTTAAAACATTTTTTTTTTTTTAAACAACATGTTTTGTTGTGTCTGGAAATTCAATTACGTTTAGGACCACAAGTTGTCAACCTTTTACTGTTTAAATATTTAACGTATATATTTTCGTATATGTATATGCATGTGTGTGAGATCCATGCCTACCTTCTGTGTGTGTTTCAAACAAAGCATTTAGAATGCCTTCATACATGTATGTCGGTTTTATGGTTGTAATATTTTATAATGTGTTATGGCTTCGCACGCATTATAAAGACAAATTGATAAATTAACTGTAATGGTTTCTTCGGTTTTATTTTTCTCATAAAAAATCTTATTTATCTCTATAAATTGCACATTATACTAAGTTATATATATATGTATATACATATGATTTGCAATCTATCTTTGGATTTTAAAGATACATTAAACTGAAAATTGATGATATTTAAATTCACTCAAGCGTATATATATTTATCGAGACACGGAAAAATGCCATCAAAAAAGATGTTTGCCCTAATAGCTCATGTATAAGGGAATACGGTTTGTTGTAGATTTTTCACAAATACATGGATGTATCTACATATATACGAAGATTTGGCGTTATGTGCATATAATACGTAGGTTTGAACACACAAAGGCACTATTGATTCTAAGGAATTGAGAGCATATTTCCCCCATTTAATTGTGGAGAAAATGTAGAAAACCTGTGAAAATACTAAAAAAGGTATGGTATGGCGTCATATTGTTTTGTTTTATACCCTCCACCATAGTATGGAGGGTATATTAAGGCTGTCATTCCGTTTGTAACACCTCGAAATATACATTTTAAAGCCCTCAAAGTATATATAGGGTTGCCCATATTCGACGGACCCATCTGGCAACGCCATAACTTTTGACAGAGATGTCACATCGCTTAATGACATACCGCGTTTGAAGCGTCAGTCCAAGCAGATTTTTACCACGAACCAACACACGCCACGCGAGCGCTCTGAAATAGTTAAAATTTACATTCAACAGAAGAAGTCAATTTTGAAAAAAAATGTGAGAAATGCTCCTTCTAAGAACACCATTAAGCGTTTATACGAAAAATTTTCGACTGGTAAGGCTCTTTCTAAACCGAAGAGGCCATATAAAAGTCGACCAAGGCGATCGGCCGAGAATATCGCTGCCGTACGAGCCAGTATTAAGAGGTCCCCAAGAACATCTTAAAAACGCAGCAGTTGGGCATGGCTTGGTCCACTTTACAACGGATTATTCGCATTGATTTGCATTTGTTCCCGTACAAAATTCAATTGACGCAAAGAATGTTGCCTGCGGACAAGCCTCGTCGATTGGAATGGGCCCAAATGGACCAAAGGTCCGTCGAATATGGGCAACCCTGTATATATTCTTTATCAGCATAAAATTCAATGTCCGTCCGTCTATAGAAATCACTCTAGCTTCGAAACGAAATGAAGTAAGTTGATAAAAATTTACTCAAATATATATTATGTCTGCAGGACTTTTGGTATTGAAAATGGGCGGAAGATGTGGACCTAGTCTTCGTATAGCCCCCATATAACGGTACCTCCCGATATTCGGTATTTTGATGATTTTAGCGACATTATTTACCGGAATTGTTTCAAATTTGGTATTTGAAGTTTATAACGGATACCTTGGCCTGTGACAGAAAATGGTAAATCCAGGTCCACGTCTTCGTATAGCCCCCATATAACGGTACCCCCGATATTCGGTATTTTGATGATTTTAGCAACATTATTTACCGGAATTTTTTCAACTTTGGTATTTGAAGTTCATAACGGATACTTAGGCCTGTGACAGAAAATGGTACATGCAGGTCCACGTCTTCGTATAGCCCCCATATAACGGTTCCCCCCGATATTCGGTATTTAGATGATTTTAGCGACATTATTTATCAGAATTGTTTCAATTTTGGTATTTGAGGTTCGTATTAGATACTACAGCATAAAACAGAAAATGGGCAATGTAGGTCCACGTCTTCATATAGCCCCCATATAACGGTTCCCCCCGATATTCGGAATTTTGATGATTTTAGAGACATTATTTACCGGAATTGTTTAAAATTTAATATTTGAAGTTCGTAATGGTTACTACAGCCTATGCAAGAAAATTGTCTGTTCAGGTTCACGTTTTATAAACCCTATGGTACCTCCCTATATTCGGTATTTTGATGATTTTAGCTACATTATAAACAGATTTTTTTTTTCAAGTTTCGCATTTGAATATTGTAATAGTTTGCTACAAAAGTAGCGTGTGCAGGTCCACGTCGTCGTGTAGACCCTAATATACTGCTACGTTCGGTATTTTTAAGATCTTAACAGAATTTTTAATGGATTTTAATTTTTTGAGAATTAACAAATTTGTACCAAATGGTGGAGGGTATTCAAAGTTCGGCCCGGCCGAACTTACAGCTATTATACTTGTTTTGTTATTACTCTTCCCATTAATTGTCGAATGCGACGCTAAGGATATTGCCGTCAAACATATAAAAAAAAAAAACAATTCCAAACACTAATAAGGAAACAAAAGTCCTGAAAAAAATATTTTCTTTTCATAATTTCGACATAAATGCTATCTATGGAATAAAATTCTAATGCCTACTTGTTGACAGTTTTTATGGCCACGCATAAACTCTAATCGTCCAATTTGTTTGAATTTACGACACATTTTCTTGCAGAAAACATTTCTATTTACCTCTATTGATGTCAACACAACATAAAAAATGTGTCTGTTTCCATTTCAGACCGTTTTCCATGTAATTGTCACATACATTTAGACAATATACGTATATTTGATAAATTTATTCAATTTATTAAAAGGGAAGAATGTGAGTTGTTTCGTACAAAATTAAGTAAAAAGAACAAAAATAGTAAACAAAATATCAAAAAGTAGTAAAAAGAGAGATCTATACTCTACAAAAACTGCAACAAAGTCACACGCCATATTTTTACCTTTTTTTAAAATTGTATTATATGAAAGCCAAAAATTTCGGAAATAGCATCAAATTTTAGAATAAGTTCAGATTTGTTCGCATTGGTCACCTTTGGCACGAATTATGGCCTTCACACGCTGCCCGAATGTTGCTCTGCGGTATTTTGGCCCATTCCCGGCGAAGCATTTGCTTAAGGTGATCGATTTATTTTAGTGCCAACCTTGCTTTCCACAATACTCCAACGGATTGGTATCCGGAGATTTTGGGGGCCATTATGTGCTGGAAATGAAGCGAGGAACCTCATTTTGTAACCAATCTTGGGTGGCGCGAGCTGAGTTTGATGGTGCTGAGTCCTGTTGGAATGTCCAAGGTCTGCAGCCCAAATGTTTGCATGCCCAAGGCTTTAATACACCCTCCAGAATATTTTCGTATAATATTCGGCATTTATTCTGATGCCACGGTCGATTAATACGAGCGGAGAGCGAATATCGGATTTAATGGCGGACCACACAATCACCATGGCCGTCGCTTAAATTCTGGTGGCCAACCAAAGGTGCACATTTGTTTATCATTTTGTTTATTTACAAACTGCTGGACAACGAATATTTTCTCATCGGAGAAAACCAAATTCGACATTTTTCCACTTTTGGGCAAGCAAATCAACTCCTTAGCTCTTTTGAGTCTATTTTATACCCTACACCATACTATGGAGGGTATATTAACTTTGTCATTCCGTTTGTAATTCCTCGAAATACTCATGTCAGACCCAACAAAGTATATATATTTTTGATCAGCGTAAAACTCTAAGTCGATTTAGCCATGTCCGTCTGTCTGTCTGTATGTCTGAGATAGAAGAATGAATTGAGATAGAAGGCTAAAAATTTTGCACACGTGTTTATTTTTCCAGTAGGCAGGTTAAGTTCGTAAAAGGGCCATGTAGGTCCATGTTTTCCTATAGCCCCCATATATAAGTACCTCCCAATATTCGGTAGTTTGATGACCTTAGCGACATTATTCACCGGAATTGTTTAAACTTTGGTATTTGAAGTTTGAAATGGATACTACAGCCTATGACAGAAAATTATCTGTGCAGGTCCACGTCTTTGTATAGCCCCCATACAACGGTACTTCCCGATATTCGGTATTTTGATGATTTTAGCAACATTGTTCATCGGAATTGTTTCAAATTTGGTATTTGAAGTTCATAATGGCTACTACAACCTATGACAAAAAATTGTCTGTGCAGGTCCAAAATTCGGTATTTTGATGATTTTAGTGTCATTATTTAACGGAATTGTTTCAAATTACGTATTTAGAGTTCGTAATGGAAACTACAGGTCTTTGTATAGGCCCCATCTATCAGAACATCCCTATATTCGGTAGGTACAATACCCACCGAAATTTTTTGAGATGTCGTATTTGACGTTCGTAATGGATGCTATAGCCTGTGACAGAAAATTGTCTACGCTGGTCTTCGCACAGCTCCGATATACGATATTTTGATGATTTTAGCTACATTATTCACCGCTTACTTCAAGTTTCGAATTTGAAGATGGTAATGGCTTATGACAAACAATGCCTATGTAGGTCCACGTCGTATAGACCACAATAAAACGGCTATATTTGGTTTTTTTTTTAAATTTTAACAGAATTTTTTAAGGACTTAATTTTTTTGAAAATTTTCAAATTCGTTCCAAATGGTGGAGGGTATTCAAAGTTCGGCCCGGCCGAACTTACTGCTGTTTAACTTGTTCTTTCTGTTGCGGTGTAAGATCTTGTACTTCTTGAAATTTCAATGGCTTTACCCTGAGTTTACTTTTCAATATTTGCTGAATGGAATGTTGCGATATTTTCAGCTCACGAGCTATTTTTCGGCCACTGCGAAGCGGGTTTTTATCAAGTCGCTTCTTTACTTTTCGAACCATTTCTGCTGACGTTGCTGTTTTCTTCCGATTTATTCACATTTAACTGCTGGAGAGCTGTAACGATAGCCACTAGTTGTTTTCCAGCCAAATATAAAGAAATCACATTATCGCGCTTGAATTCGATCACGAATAACTTTTTTCTGGAAAATTCTTACCAAAATGCTTTTGTACGCGTGTAAATAATATAATGAGCTGTCATTGGAATAATTGTAACAGCTGTCGGACGAGTAGCTTAGAAATGACAGCAGTTTGAAATTGGTTGCAGTTTTTTCATCTCACCCGTAAATTTTCTTGGAACTACCCATATTGATTAAATTTGAACAATGTCAATTTATATAATCCCTTATTTATATACTTGAATTTATTCTGTTTATAAATGATTTATGTGTGTGTGTGTGTGTGGATTTTGGCGACTTTGTTTGATGTTTCTTTGTCGATATGGAAATATTAATATACAGTAGAGTTAACATAAAACGCTATTAAACTGAATCTATACTTTATTACGTATCAATTTTTCGTTAACATATTTGCATACATAATACATGGTTAGATGAAACCATAAATGAAAAGACATTAAAAAGACACTTGTGTACGTTTCGTAATAAGAAAAATGTAATTATTTTAAATCTTGCAGTCAAAGGAGGATGAAGGATTTTTGAAAATATTGACATATTTCTACATTCTCTCTCCTTCTGGCAATACTAGATTTAAATTATGGCGGCTTTTGTGATTTTATTTTTTTATATTGTTTTTTAAAAATACCAAATCTCTTCCGTTTTTTTTCTAATATTCAAATTTAACGTAACTTCTCTATACAATTCCATTTTAACTTTCCCTTTTTTAAACAACATTTCTTTTGTTTAAAATGCAAATCAAGAATGAGAACTTCATCAATCTTGTCGGTTCAACGTAATATTGCATGTTTCAACCTTGTTCCATAAACCCTAATTCACTTACAAAACTTCTCATGCTAACGAGTCATTATACATTTTGTTCGTAGCTTTTGTTTACGTAAATATAATTTAAAGCCCTTTCAACTAGGTAACATAATAACATATACTCAGAGAAGAGAAAACTAATTTTAGTTTTGTAAAAAGTTTTACATGTATATTGTATGCAAAATCATTAAAATGTATTACATTGAACACATATCAAAATAATGTATGCATAAACAAATTGATGAATGTTGATGAAAAAAGGGAGAGAAAGAGGGAGAAAATAAATAAACATTTACATTTAAAACCAAGTTAAAAGGTATCAGTCGATTTTGACTTCTGCTATGATTATTCAAATTTTTGACCATTTACGGGGTAGGTTCCGAAGGAATGAATCAATATTGTCCATATCGTACCGGACCTAAATAAATATGATATAAATATTGGGACGTACCAAGTTTTTGTTACTTCCTCTACACTATATAAGATATGTAATAATTTAAAAAATAAAATATTGAAACGTGCGTGATGTACTCTAAAATGTTCGTGAAGTATTCCATTTACATACTTCATCTAATACAGATATAAATTTTGGTAGGGCAAAATTACAAGAAAATCGAAATATTGATATCCAATTTTATGTGAAATCATATATTCCATATTTATCTCAGGTTTTTGGTTGAGAGTAATATTTAGATAGGGTAAGTGTACCAGTAGTCGGCACTTTTAGGATTTTCGATTTTTCAATCCTTCAACATTCTGAGTGAAATCTTTCAATTGCAAAAAATAAAGTTGTTCAGATTTCAAATTTTGTTTAGTTTTCGAAATAATAAACAAAAATTGAATTTGTTTTTATTAAATTGACAAAATTTGCAATTTTAATAAAATAGTAGTTTTTTGCCAGTAGTCGGCACCATTTTCCAATGCTCGGCATGTCTATTTGCCAGTAGTCGGCATATGGTATTTGAGTAACAAAAATATTATTTTGTATATTTTGTTATTTCAAATAGTATATATAAAACTGAATTAGTAATACAATTCACAGTTTAATCTACAATTTGAAATTAATTTCGTTTTTGAATAGTGTTTTATTTAATTATAATTTTAAACCAAATATAGGTAGAAAATCATGAATAGTATGGTTACCTTCAGTAACGTATGGATTTTCAATTAAAATAAAAATGAGATAAAAAAAGAAAAAAGTACCTTTCTTATATTTGGAATTTGTGAATTGATATTTTCCCTTAAGATAGCCAATTTTTTTTTTCAAAAATGCCACCGCTATCTAAAACGTCAAATAGCTGATATAAAAAAACCTGCTTAATTTAGAAAAGTTTGTCAAAAAGCTCAAATAAAAGCAACTGTCGACTAAAAATTATTTATTTGAGTAGTTTTTGGATTATTTTTTAATACTTTTCTCAATTTTTGGTGAAATTGTTGAAAAATAGGCACCCCCTGCCGACTACTGGCAAATCTCTTTTTTTTTGTTCCTAATGTCGGCATTAAATAATATAACAGAAAAATGCTTGATTTGTATGTTTTTAAGTTATATAAGTGATCTTCAGACTATTATAAAATATTTCTGATTCCAAGAGTATTAAATTTAATTTACTTAAATCGATTAATAAGTTGACGCCACCACTAATTTTTTCTTTACAAACAAACACTATCTCACGCGTTATAAGACACTCACTGACGAAAACCGTTATTCTCTCGTAATAAATGATCGGAGCTCATTGTTTTTTACAGAAAGAGTTTTTGTTGACGTTTTTTTTTGCAATTATTTCATTATTTGGTCAATTCTATTCTTAGTTATTTAAGTTTAAATTTCAAAACTGCCGACTACTGGGACATGCCGAACTTAGGCATACTTACCCTATAGCAAGTTGTAAAAAAACGCTGACTAGCTTTGCAAGTTACAACCGTTTGTGGGTGCGGTACCGGTTTCTTTGAGTGTTTCATTTGTGGGGGAGGTACCACAAGAAATGGTCCGATGTCTGCCATCTTCATAACAGATAATGTGTTGATGAAAATAATGAGATATACCAAGTCCGAATGGAATCGCGAAACTAACGCGTTTTATGAGCTTTATTGATATTTAGAATGTTGATACTTTGTGGGGAGGTACCAGAAGGAATGGTCCGATCTATACCGCCTTTATGTATAATTTGTAATATTGTGATGTGTGTAACCGTACTCTTACATCACATTTTATAAGACCCTTTCCGTGGGAGAAGGGAGTGGACCAATATTGTTCGTTTTCGCACCTGGCCTAGTGCTGATGCAAATATTAGGATTTGCAAAGGAGGAGAAAAATTAGATCAGATCATTCCTGTCCAGTAAAATATTTTTTGAAAATTTCAAACTTTTGTGGAGGAGGTACCAGAAGCAGAACTCGATCTAAGTTTGATAATAATATTCCGATGTACCAAGTTTGAACCAAATCGGATACTCCCTTCGAGAGTAATCGTGCGCATCCGCCAGCCAGACAAATGGACATCGCTAGATTCACTTCAAGTGTCCTGAAACGAATTTTTTTCAAAGAGACCTAGGGTCTGAAACCGATATTTCGATGAGGAACTTTTTGGCCGTATCAAATGTTTTTTCCCCTTTCTAGCCAAGGTAATGACGTTGAATGAGAAGCATGGCGACAACCAGCAAGTATTCAACATTTAAGAGGCGAACGAAGGATATTGAGGCAAAACTTGCTCTTACTTCGGCACTGTGCGAACATGGCTGGTGAAAAGCTCAGGGAAGCCATTTTCATTGATATCAAAAAATGGCTTATTATCGACAGGTTAACCACTGGTGACCCATCTGCTAAATATTCATTTACTTTCTGAATATCGGGGGAGCCGGTCACCATGGAATACTACGAAAACTCTTCATATATATATATATTCGCGAACTGCTTCATACATCATTTAAGTCAATAAAAAATGCTATGTCTGGCCACACCTTTTTGTATATTTTGTATAGAGGTTCAAATTGGTAAGGACTTCCAAAATTGGAACCTCTTCAATATTTTACTCTTGCATGTTTCTGTTTCAAATCGTAAAATTTTGAAAAAAAAAACTCTCATTTAAAGTGAAATATGTACTATGGCTGAACGTGATTGTTTCGAAGATTTTAAAACGAAATAGCCAACTCAATATATCATATGTTGTATGGTTCAGGCATTTTTCGTAGGTCAGGTAGGTAAATCAAATACCATTTTTTTAAATAATCGTGACTCTTATATGAGAAATGAGGAACTGGCTGTTAAACTATTGCCTTGAATTCCACAGGTTTTTGTGATGAAAATAATCTTGATCTACATACTACATTATATACGACGAATTTTTAGAGTGGTGTGACAAATGTAATATACTCTCGTTTACCCTCCCCCAATGGGGCATGAAAAATTGTATTTATTGTAAAAAAATAATTTTTTTGCTTGCCAGCAATTTTAAAGATAATATACTTCCATATTCGTCTCGTATGACTGCAGGTTCTAATCTCTCACCCCCTTAAATAGTTATCAGAAATGAAAAATATATACAACTTTTATGGTGCAATAAATAGGTGAGTGCTTTTACTACGAGCAATATCATTAGACGGCATGTGAAAGTATGCTATTTGGGCTCTTAAGATGATGCAATTTGAATGACAAAATTAATCATATGGTTAAGGGTATAAAGGAAAAAATTATTAAATATACATATTTGCAAAAGAGATTTGTCGTTTATTTTGCGAAAAACGTAGTATTTCGAAAATTCAAAATGGTCTAATTTGTTACCTAATTTTAGTTACATTATTCAACGGATTGGTTTCAAATTTTATATTTGACCTTCGTAACGAGTACTACAGCCTGTGACAGAAAATTGCCTATGCAGGTCCAGATATTCGTATAGCCCTCATATATCGGTACCACCCTATATCCGATATTTTGATGATTTTATACTACACTATTTACCGGAATCGTTTCAAGTTTCGTATTTCGGAATCGTTTCAAGTTTCGTATTTGATTACTATAATGGCTATGACAAAAGTTGCCTATGCACATCCACGTTTTCGTATTGACCCCAATATAATGGTAACTCCATATATTTTTATACCCTCCACCATACTATAGAGGGTATATTAATTTTGTCATTCCGTTTGTAACTCCTCGAAATACTCATGTCAGACCCAACGAAGTATATATATTCTTCATCAGCGTAATATTCTAAGACGATTTAGCCATGTCCGTCTGTCTGTCTGTCCGTCTGTCTGTTGTAATCACGCTATCTTTCGAACAAATTGAGATAGAAGGCTAAAATTTTGCACACATGTATATTTTGTCAGTAGGCAGGTTAAGTTCGTAAATGGGCCATGTAGGTCCCAGTTATCATATAGCCCCCATATAACGGTACCTCCCGATATTCGGTATTTTGATGATTTTAGCGACATTATTCACCGGAATTGTTTCAAATTTGGTATTTGAAGTTCGTAATAGTTACTACTACATCCTAAGTCAAAAAATGAGCCATGTAGGTCAACGTCTTCATATAGCTCCCATATAACGGTACCCCCCGATATTCGGTATTTCGATGATTTTAGCGACATAATTTAACGGAATCGTTCCAAATTTGGTATTTGGAGTTTGTAATAGATACTGCAGCATAAAACAGAAACTGGGCCATGTAGACCCACGTCTTCGTATAGCCCCCATATGTTTTATTATTTCTATACCCTCCACCATAGTATGGAGGGTATATTAAGTTTGTCATTCCGTTTGTAACACCTCGAAATATACATATTAGACCCCAGAAAGTATATATATATTCTTGATCAGCATTAAATTCTATGTCGATTTATCAATATCCGCCCGTCTGTGGAAATCACTCTAGCTTCCCAACAAAATGAAGTATGTTGATAAAATTTTACTCAAATGTGTATTATGTCTGCAGGACTTTTGGTATTGAAAATGGGCCACGTTTTATAACGGTACCTCCCGATATTCGGTATTTTGATGATTTAAGCGACATTATTTACCGCAATTATTTGGAATTTGAAATTCGTAACAGATACTACGGCTAAAGACAGAAAATGGGTCATGTAGGGCCACGTCTTCGTATAGCCCCCATATAACGGTACCTCCCGATATGCGGTGTTTTGATGATTCAAGCGACATTATTTACCGGAGTTATTTCTAAAGTGTTCATAAAGTTCGTAATAGATACAGCATAAAACAAAAAATGGGCCATGTAGGTCCACGTCTTCGTATAGCCCCCAAATAACGGTACCTCCCGATATTGGGTATTCTGATGATTTTAGCGACATTATTTTCTGGAATTATTTCAAATTTTGTATTTGAAGTTTGTAATTGATACTATAGCCTATGACAGAAAATTGTCTGTGCAGGTCCACGTTTTATAAGCCCCATGGTACCTCCCTATATTCGGTATTTTGATGATTTTAACAGAATTTTTAACGGTTTTTTTTTGAAAATTGTTTAAATTTGTACCAAATGGTGGAGGGTATTCAAAGTTCGGCCCGGCCGAACTTACAGCTTTTTGCTTGTTATTTTTACTTTTTAATTTATTTTTTATCTTTATTATTATTTTTATTTTTTTTTTTTCTGAAAATCTCCAAATTCGTTCTATTTGGTCGAGGACATTCAAAGTGCCTCCCTGCCGAACTTACTGCTTTTTTACCTGTTTATTTTACTTGAGGAACATTTTCTAAAGCTTTTTTTACTTTCAGTATTAATTTATTAGTTGAGGTGTAATATAAAATTCGTGGCACATATTCCAAATAAGTTTTTATTCCAACACATGAAATAATTTTCAATTTAATATTTTGTCAAATTTTCAACCTAAACTTCCTTCACACATTACAATTTATATCCTCTCATCCAAATTATGATCACTTCCCCACATTATTTCAATAATAATAAAAAAATTACCTATAAAATTTTAACTTTTCCACATAAACATTTCGTGCCTTAAGTCAGTAATTCAAAGAATTATCATAATCGTTTTATGTGAACAGTAAAAAATGAGAGGTTTAGTGCTTCTCCACCTACAGAATATAAATCCTCGAATATCCCATTTAGATTCACACGTATAAACGTTAAATTTGTTATAAATTTAATATTTATTACCCATACGTAAAGAAAACACTTCTTTGGTGAACACATTGAGTTGTTAGAAAATGTTGCAATGTGACAAATTTGCCGTGCAAAGTGTTTATGTGTCAAAGAAAATTTATTGAAAAATTCAATTCAATCTCTTATTTATTACGTATAAACTTTTATATTTATGGGATTTTTATTTTAATTGATTTCAGATGGAGGAGAATGTATAAATTGCCCTGGGCTGATATACAATTGTCCTGGGCTGATACACAGTGAAGCTGAATGAGAAGCATGGCGACAACCAGCAAGTATTCAACATTTAAGAGGCGAACGAAGGATATAAAGGCAAAACTTGCTCTTACTTCGGCACTGTGCGAAAATGGCTGCTGAAAAGTTCAGGGAAGCCATTTTCATTGATATCGAAAAATGGCTTATTACCGACAGGTTACCCACTGGTGACCCATCTGCTAAACATTCATTTACTTTCTGAATATCGGGGGAGCCTGTCACCATGGAATACTACCAAAACTCTTCATATACATATATATTCGCAAACTGCTTAATATTCCGGTATTTTCATGCAAGTAAGTATTTGATTAGAATTAAAGTCAATAATAAATGCTATGTCTGGCCACACCTTTTGGTATATTTCCTTTAGAGGTTAAAATTTTTAAGAATTCCCAATATTTCACACTTGTTCCTGTTTCAAATCGTAAAATTTAGAAAAAACTCTCATTTAGTTTAGGAGTGAAATATGTATTTTTATTTTTATAAATGAAATATGTAATTATTAAGAAGTCATCAAAAATCTCGAAGATTCGAACAAGTAAAAAAGATGCCACCATTTGGAAAGAACTTCAAAATGTTCAAAAACTTTTGAAAAATACCGTATAAATGGGGGTTAGAAGGGAAGTTCGGAAACTTCTTAGCCTAGCACAAAAAGTGCTGTATAAATGTAAAACAGCTGTATGTTCGACCGGGCCGAACTTTGAATACCCTTTAGCATTTGGAATGAATCCGGTGAATAATGTAGCTAAAATCATCAAAACTACGAATATAGGGAGGTATTAAGGTACCTCGGGACTATACGAAGACCTCGACCTGCACAGACAATTTTCTGTTGTAGGCTGTAATAAACATTAAGAATTTCAAATATCAAATTTGAAACAATTCCGTTGAATAATGTCGCTAAAATCATCAAAATATATATATGGGGGCTATTCGAATACCTGGCATAAGTAATGTTTGTCATAGGCTGTAGGACCCTTTAAGATCTTCAAATACGAAATTTAACACAATTCCGTTGAATAATGAACCTACAATCATGAATATACCGAATATCGGGGGCTATACGAAGACGTGGACCAGCATACATAACTGTCAATGGCTGTAGTACCCATTACAAACTTTGAATACGAAATTTGAACCAACCTCGGTAAATAATGTCGTTAAAATCATCAAAATGCCGAATATTTAGAGGAACGGTTATATGGGGACATGACCCATTTTAGAACATAGCAGCCTACTGACAAAATACACATACAGGGTGAGATGAAAAAACTGCAAATAACTTCAGACTGCTGTCATTTCTAAGCCATTCGTCCGACAGCTGTTAAAATTATTCCAGTGACAGCTCATTATATTGTTTACAAGCGTACAAAAACATTTAGGTGAGAATTTTCCAGAGAAAATGTTATTCGTGATGGAATTCAAGCGTGATAGTGTGATATCTTTATATTTGGCTGGAAAACCACAAGTGGCTATCGTTAGAGCACTCCAGAATTCAATTGTGAATAAATCTTTTGTGTCTCGTACCATCAATCGTTACCGTGATACTGCTAGCGTAGCCCGACGTCAAGGAAGTGGACGGAAGAAAACGTCAGCAACATCAGCTGAAATGGTTGGAAAGGTAAAGAAGCGACTTGATCGAAACCCGCGTCGCAGTGGCCGAAAAATGGCTCGTGAGCTGTACATATCGCAATATTCCATTCGGCAAATATTGAAAAATGAGCTCGGGGTAAAGCCATTGAAATTCCAAAAAGTGCAAGAACTTACACCTCAACGGAAAGAAAAGAGACTCAAAAGAGCTAAAGAGTTGCTTCGCTTAGTCAAAATTGATGAACTGCCGAATTTGGTCTTTTCCGATTAGAAAACATTGGTTGTTTGTAAATAAAAAAAAAATGATCGTGTTTACTTGCCAAAGAGGTCAGCTGAATATGTGCACCTTCGGTTGGTCATCAGAACTCAAGTGGCAATGGTGATGGTGTTGGCCGCCATAACAGCCGATGGTCGCTCTCCGATCGTATTAATCGACCGTGGCATCAGAATAAATGCCGAATATTATCGCGAAAATATTCTGGAGGGTGTATTAAAGCCTTAGGCACGCAAACATTTTGGCCGTAGATCTTGGACATTCCAACAGGACTCAGCACCATCGAACTCAACACCGGCACCCAAAAATGGTTACAAAATGACGTTCCTCGCTTCATTTCCAGCGCACAATGGCCACCAAACTATTATATCAACGTGTCGATCACCACAAGCAAGCGCTTCGCCGGGTATGCAACATTAGGGCATCGTGTGACGGTTTCATTGGACGTTTGAAGGCCATAATTCGTGCCAAAGGTGGTGACCAATTCAAACAAAATTTAAACTTATTCTAAAATTTAATGCTATTTCCGACATTTTTTGCTTTCATTTAATAAAAAAAATGTAAAAATTATGGCATTTGACTTTGTTACAGTTTTTTTTTATCTCACCCTGTGTGTCAAATTTTATCGAAATCAGTTCAGAATAGCTTTAGCTCCCTTATATATTGTTCATCCAAGTAGTTAATTTTGTCCTCCAGAGCTGTTATATGCGTAACAACGATATTCGGGGAAATATATATAATACATCTGATAAATACATTTCCAAAATTTTATCAATGTCGGTTCAGATTTGGATATAGCTCCCATGTATATCTTTATCCGATATCAAGTTTATTGTGCACAAAATAGTTAATATAAGCCCGGATTGAATGCATTTTGGCACACACGATTTGATTAACATCGGTTAAAATATAGGTATAAATCATATATATATATATATGTTTCATCCGATTTTGTATTTAAGTCCCTCACACCCATTTGGTGCCAGCTATCAGATACAGCGTAAAAATATCTCTGCTTAATATTACAGAGATCGGTTCAGATTTGGATATAGCTCCCACACATATCTACATACGATGTCACGTTTGTTGTGCCTAAAAATTTAATATCAGCCAAATAGGATGGTTTTTGATGAATATCAGTTAAGATGCAATTGCTTCTGCAAATTTTGAGTATAATTCGATTCAGAGGAGGATATACATCCCATTTATTAGTTCCTTTCGATTTTAAATTATAACTATACTTACAGTTGGTATGATTTAACTCTCACAAATTCCACATAAAAACGTTTATTCGTTATGGGTAGCTCTACTAAATATGAAAAGGGGTAGGGTGTAGGGTGTCATAAAACCGACTTTTGACTTTTCTCTACTGGTTTTATTTATTATTTTTTTTTTTTTTTGGAGAACATTTTTTTAAGTGCCAACTGCTACAATATTTTAGAGTTTATGTATAAATTTTGGCAGTACTCTATTTTAATAAAATTACAAATTTATGTCCCTTACTTTATTAATTTCACCTCTTCCTTAAAGCAACTGAAATGATACCGTAAGACAAAGTTCATGCTAAGGGCAGATATTTCCCACAAAACTATCCATTTTGCAAAATTAATATTTCACCAGAAGTGTATTACACCCGGCGAACATTGACCTCCCCCACTTTCCTTTTTTTTTTTGCGAAATGCAATCTTAGATATTGTGCGTTGTATTTCATTTGCATTTTATTCCCCAACGCAGAAGAATTTCTTGCAAAATATGCTGCTCTCTGTGGGTAATATAACGATTCGTTGTCATTAGAATTGCAAAAATTCTGCGAAGATTTTTCGCAAGTTTCATTTTATGATAAGTTTTTTTCATCGAATCTTCATCAACATCAAGGGAGGATGAATGCAGTCTACTCCCTTGAGACAATATGTTCCAACTGCGAATTATTATTCAAGTGCAATTTTCATAATGAATTGCAAATGCAAGTTGGTTGGTGGTGGATATCCTAACCATGGAATGTCATCGGATATCACCCGATATTGTTACAAGTTAACTAAAACAAATAATTTGGATTTGTAGGCATTGGAATGTGTTGAGTCATATAATAAAATGCAAAGCATATTCAGTTTAGCTGAGCAACAAATTGGCATTGCATTTTCATGGCTTAGTGTGGAGTCCCTAGAATGAGACCGCAAATAATAAAGAATTTCTCAATAGATAAGTTCTCTATTGTCCATAATATTGTTGGTTTTGTTTTTTACTTAAAGAAGTTTGTCTAACGTCTAACAATGGAGTAAGGATATAAATTGGCAAGAATACCAATGGTTATTTTGTAAGAAAAATTATCCTTACCCTGTCCAAAAATCATTGAATTTTAAAGGTATTTTTGAGGAGGTCTTTCTTAACAATTAGTTAGCTTAAAAAAAAAACAACGAATAAAAAAAAGATTTCAAGTGATTTTGAAAAATAGGGTTACCTGACCAAAAAATCATAATTTGTGTATGGTCTTCCTAGACAAAATCAAAATCGACCAAAATTTGATTTTTTATTTTGATTTAATTAACTTTTTAAAGAACCTCCTGACAAAAAGGTGTGTATTTTTCTATCTAGCCAAAAATATTTTTACTAAATCTTCCTGTACGAATTTCATATATTTCTATAAATTTCTTTCAGAAGCCTCCTATTCATTAAAGTTATTTTTAAGAACATTTCTGCACAAGGACTTTCAGAAAGAATGGCGAATTATACATGAACTTCCTGATTTAGATTTTAAAAAATTTTTTTACTACAAATCTTCTTACACGACCATTGTTGGGAAAAGATTCTTACTTGCAATGTAGTTTTCCCAAATTTATCTTCCTTAATCCTAGATTTCAATTTTCAATGACAGCTGCTTAGGCTATTATAAGCTCAATCCGCAAGAGAAAATTATCAAACACCTATCACAAAGCAACCTTCGCCCTAATGATGCAATATCTCAAAAGTTGTTGTCGAATTCTTGATTGAAAATCCTTGATTTTTAAGAACACTTTAAGTAGACTTCCCGGATAAAATCACGATTCGGCCGGGCCGAAATCTTAATACATTTGGGTAAATAAAACATTTTTATATAAAATTATTTGAACTCAAACGTATTCCGTTTTAAACTACAAATACCAGTAAATCCATAAAGTGGATGAGGCCGAATACCGAATTATGGGATGTGGAGGAGGAGGTGGACCTATACATACAACGTTTCGCCACCGGAACTAGACCCCTTTATGAACTACAAATACCAATTTTTAGACAAATCCGTGAAAAGATGTGGCGAGAATCATCAAAACACCGAATATCGGTAGGTACCGTCATATGGCGGCTATTTCTAAAAAATGGACCGATGTATCTCATTTTCAATAACAACCATCCTAGACACAATACGAATTGTTCTGCAAATGTTTAAGTTCTAAGTCAAATAATGTGTGCTGTATAGTGATGTCAATAGACAGACAGACGGATATCATCGTTATCGTATCGTTAGCGTAGCCCGACGTCAAGAAGTGAACGGAAGAAAACAGCAACATGAGCAGAAGAGGTTCGAAAAGTAAGTAAGGCCGAAAAATGGCTCGTGAGCTGAACATATTGCAATATTCCGTTCGGCAAATATTGAAAAATGAGCTCGGGGTAAAGCCATTGAAATTCCAAAAAGGGCAAGAACTTACACCGAAACAGAAATAAAATATACTCAGAAGAGCTAAAGAGTTGCTTCGCTTGGCCGGAAGTGGTAAACTGACGAATTTGGTTTCCTCCGGAGAGAAAACATTCGTTGTCCATCAGTTTGTAAACAAACAAAATGATCGTGTCTACATGCCAAAGAGGTCAGATGAAAATGTCCACCTTCGATTGGTCACCTGAACTCAAGCGCCCAAGAGGTTCCTCGCTTCATTTCAAGCGTACAGTGGCCACGAATATCTCCGGATAGCAATCCGTTTGGAGTATTTTGGAAAGCAAGGTTGGCACTAAAAAATACCAAAGTGTTGATCACCTCAAGCAAGAGATTCGCCGGGAATGGGGCAAAAAACCGCAGAGCAACATTCGGCCATCGTGTGACGGTTTCATTGGCCTTTTGAAGGCCATAATTTGTACCAAAGGTGACCAATTCGAACAAATCTAAACTTATTCTAAAATTTCATGTTATTTCCGATATTTTTTGCTTTCATTTAAAAAAATTGAAAAAAAAATTCAATTATGGTGTTTGACTTTGTTGCAGGTTATTTTTTTCTCATCCTCTATATCTTCCCCGATTTCACATTTATTGTGCTTAACAAGTATAATATCAGCTCATATAGAATGGATTGGTTTAGAAACAAATGTCGCCTTTAAATTTAGTAGAATACTATAGAAGGCTGTCATTTATTAATTCATTTCGGCTTTAAAATATAACTGTTTTAAAGCCATAATATGCGTTCAAAAACGATCATAGTTGGTATAAATTTCCCATAAAAACATTTATATCTTATATTTAGCATTACAATATATATGCAAAGTGGTGTAGGGTGGTATCATAAAGTCGACCCAGCCTTTCTTTACTATTTGATATTCCAATTTGGAGTTGAGTTGCTATATTTTATTAATTTTCCATGATATATCATTCTTTAAAAAAATTTACGAAAGACAGTAATGTCCCACTAATTGTAACCAGAATCTTTAACATTTTCAGGGTCTACATAAATTCAATGTCTTTAAAATTCATGTTTAATCTGGCAAAGTTGTCCGTCTGCCACACAATCTATTCAGCTCATTTGCAAATAATGGCTCTTTATAGCCGTAGTCGAACTTATCCACAGTCAATTAGTTTACTTTACTAGTTGAAAAAGTGAAAGTTTACAAAGAAGCTTTTGGTAGCAGTTAATTAAGCGTGTGTGCGTTTCTGTGTGTGTTTGTTATGAGTATCTGCTTATGATATTGATAGCCATTATTGTGCAAAAAAAAAAAGAAAACCCATTACAGATTCATAATCAATGAGGTATTTTGTAACATCGTTGGAACTTGTCAGCTACAGGATAATGAGATTGTCGGTAATGGCTTTAAAATATGGATAGAAAGGAAGAATGTAAGGTTGTGTGTGTGTGTGTTTTTTTATGTAACTTGTTGTTCGCTGTATGGAAAATATTTAATTAATAATATGATTTCTTATGAAAAGAAATCGCATGCGATAAAAAATATAAAATAATAAAAAAAAAATGGCAGAAAATACTACAAAATCTATATTGACATCATTATTGGCATTTTTTATGCGATTTTTTTAGATTTCATTCTTTTATGCCAGGAGGGCATTCAGAATTGACAAAATTTGTCAAAATCGGTCCAACCATTCTTGAGATATAAACATTTAACTAACATCCCCTTCCTTTGTATATACACTTTGTATATACTTCGCTATATATATCACCGATATATTTACTATCGGCATCTACGTAACGTTCAGAATTGACATGTTCGTCCATTTTGTGATTTCGCCGGGATTAAAAATATTCGCGGTTTAATGGCAAATTTGACTTTTATTTAACACAACTGTTGTGGCCTATTTCACCCACTAAATAATACCCGATGACCATCAAAATTGGAAGGCTTCTGCCCAGCCCTAAGCTCTAGCCCCTGCTAACTTCCGCTTTGATTGGTCTATAATTGCGACATGTAGAGCAACTGCAAAATCAGGATTTTTTCCAGTTTTTGGTCTATTTAATATTGTTCGATCATCTCCAAAAGAAGTAGGGTTCTATTCTGCCTTTAGCCCCACCTACATTTTAAATTTCGTGAAGATCGGGGCATAATTGCAACCTGTAGATTGATTACAAATTAACATGGAAAGACGGACGTACATACATAGCTAGATCGTCTCAGCTAGGCGAGATAGGAAGATCCATATATACTTTCCTATGTGGGAAACATAGGAAAGTATATATCGCTGACGAAGTAGCGAGCATTTTTTTTTTTTTTTATATATAAGTTAATTAATTTGTGTCACTGTCGTTTTGCAAATTTTTTTGACAAAGCTTTATGATGAAACAGAGATGATAGAAATACATTTATGAAAGCTCACCGGGTCCTGTTTGCCACTTAAAATAGCTTTTATAGAGCAAATATAGATTTCTTAATGAGTTTGTTGTGTATATGTGTACCATTTGCAGAATTTTCACCAACAAATCCTTGTCGTAATATAGTATAAATTTTAATATTTTATCATTGAGTTTGGTTTTTTTTTCATGTTTAAAACTGAAAAACTTGCATACTTCGCCGGCATATTAAATTTAGGTTAAATAAAATGTAAAAGTTTTAATCCTCCTGCTGCTGCTGCTGTTGTTGCACGCAACATCCTATCCCATCCCACCCTCGGTAATTTGTAATGAAATATAAAACCACAACTTCATTTGTACAAATCAACAACGTCCTGGTCTCACCCACACGTGCAGGGTAAATGTAATTTTTGCCGTGGTGATATCGAAAACGAAGGGAGGACAAGGTGTAAGTAAAAAGTTACAAACTTCTGATATCAATCTGAAAGAAAAAAACGAAAGTTGTTAGAGCAAAAGAAAATGCGAAAGTACAAATTATGAAATATACAGTTACACGACGCGATGGTGATTATTGTAGCAGTAAATGATGCGATATGTGGATAAAATAAACATAAGGTACAATCCGTATTCTGAAGTTGCTGCCGCCATGGAACTCTACCTGAGTGTGGACAATATTTGGCATGTGATACCTGAGAGTATTTCACCTGCACGTGTTTACAATATTGGCAATATTTTGATGTAAAGTTTTTGGCTTCAAAGTTACACGTGTTATGGTTTTTGCTGTGAAAACCAAAGGTATTTCCTTGGGTAATTTTTATAAATAAATCGAGTATTATATATCAAAAAAACCAAAAAGGCACCATAACTGTATTTGCAGAATTAATTGAATAATAACATATTTTAAAGACAAAATGTTAAAAAGTATCAGTCGGTTTTGCCGACAGATGTATACCCTCAGCCAATGTTTGATTATTAAAAAATATATTTTGACTTCTGTTAGACAATTCAAATTGTTGACCTTCTATGGAGTAGGTTCCGAATCAATAGGCCAATATAGTCCATTTCGTATCGCACCTAAAAAAATATGATATAAATATTGCGACGTGCCATGTATGAACTATATCGGCTGCTTCCTTCACTTTAAATGAGGTATGTGCTAACTTTAAGAAAATATTAAAAGTGTGTGCGAGGTGCTACATATAGTCGACCGAAGTATTCCATTTTCATACCTCATCTAATCCAGATAAAAATATTAGTATGGGCAAATTACAAGAAAATCTAAAATTTGTATCCAATTTTATGCAAAATCATAAATTCCATATTCATCTCAGGTTTCTGGTTGAGAGGAATATTTGATAGATAGCAAAAATCACAGACTTGTTTCGCAAGATAAAAGTATTGAAAATTATGACCCTTTATGGGTGAGGTACCAGAAGGGGTTCGCAGATACTTATCATCTTCACAACAGATCTTGTATTAGCAAAAATTTCTGTATGTGTGAAATTTGAATAGAGTTTAATGCTTTTTTCGTTTCTTTGAGCATTTTGTTTTCCAAAATCTAGAACCCTATATGGGGCAGGTAGAAAATAAATGGTCCGATGTCTACCATCTTTATAACAAATATGTTGTGTTGATGGAAATATTGAGATGTAACAAGACTGGAATTAATTCGGATGTTAATTTTACTTTTTGTGAGCTTCATGGATATTCCAAATGTTGAGCCTCTGTGGGGGAGGTACCAGAAGGAGAAGACCGATATATCTCGTCTTCACAACAGATCTTGTGTTAGTAGAAATATAGGGATGCGTGAAATATAAGGAGAACCTGATGCTTATTTCGGAATTTATAAACGTTTTGGTTATTCAAAACGTTGACCCTTTGTGGGGAGGTACCAGAAGGAATGCTCCGAGCTCTACCGTGTTTTTGTACCCTACACCACAAGGTGGTCAGGGTATTATGTCTTTGTGCATTTGTTTGTAACAGGCAAAAGGAAACGAGATAGACCCATAGTTCCTTTTGATGATCTGCATAGAATCACATTCTGAGTCGATTTATGCATGTCCGTCCGTCCGTCTGTCCATGTATTTTTGTAAACAAAGTACAGTTCGCATTTATTGCCCTATCCAGATGAAATTTTGCACAAATCATTTGTTTGGCCCAAGGACGAACCCTATAAATTGGAGATAATCGGTCAAAATTTAGATATAGCTCCCATATATATCTTCGTCTGATTTGCCTTTTATTGTGCACCAAACGTGTAATATCAGGCCGAAAATTATGGAATTTTGCATATCAACCAGATTAGGCCTTAAAATAAGTATGCTAAATTTGATCGAAATCGGTTCAGATATAGCTATAGCTCCCATATATATTGTTCATCCGATTCGTTATTTTTATCCTCCGCAGCCGTAATATGCACTCAGTAAAAACAATATTTGGGGAAATATATCAAATACAGCTCAGAAATACGTTTGCTAAATTTTATCGAGATCGGTTCCGATTTGTATATAGCTCCCCTTTATAGAACTTCGTCCGATTTACCTTTGATTGTGCACCAAAGGTCTAATATTTGCCTAAATGGGATGAAATTTGGCACTTACGACCGAATCGAGTCTAGAAGCTAGTATGCCAAGTTTGGTGAAGATCGGTTCAGATATAGCTACAGCTCCCATATATACTGTTCATCCGATTTATCATATTTGTTACCCACAGCCGTAATATGCATTCCGTAACAACGATATTCAGGGATATATATCAAATACAGCTCAGAAATATATTTGCCAAATTTTATAGAGATCGGTTCCGATTTGGCTATAGCTTCCATATTTATCTATATTCGATTTCAAATAAATTGTGCACCAAATGGGCAATACAAGTCCGAATTTAGAAGATACAAGTGCTTCGGCATATTTAGTCCTTTGAACTTTAAATTATAATTATAATCATAGCGTGTATGATTGAATTCTCCGATAAAAACTTTTAATTGTTATGTGGAGCCCTACTAAATTAGCAAAGTGGTGTAGGGTATCATAAAGTCGGCCCCGCCCGACTTAAAGTCTTTCTTTACTGGTTTAACATATCCTGCGTTGATAGAAATATTCAGATGTATCAAGTCTATCATAATTGATATTCTGATCATAATTGATATTCAAAATTTCGACCATTTGTGAGGGAGGTACCAGAAGGAGTGGAGCGATATATTCCATCTCAACACCAAACCTTGGGTTAATAAAATATTGTGATCGGACTCTTACATCACATTTTATAAGAGTTATAATTGTTCAAAATTTTGGCCAGAGGTGTGGTGTGATGTGATGGCTGAGGGTATTAAAATTGAGAAATAATTCCACCACAATCCCCATTTTTATACTCTCCACCATAGTATGGAGGATACATTAAGATTGTCATTCCGTTTGTAACACCTCGAAATATACATTTTCAATCCCATAAAGTATATATATTCTTGATCAGCATAAAATTCTATGTCGATGTCCGCTCGTCTATCGGTCTGTGAAAATCAATCTAGCTTCCGAACGAAATGAAGTAGATTGATAAAATTTAACTCAAATGTATATTATGTCTGCAGGACTTTTGGTATTAAAAATTGGCCATGTAGTTCCACATTTTGGTATAGTCTCCACATAATAGTACCTCCAAATATTCGGAATTTTGATGATTTTAGCGACATTATTCACCGGAATTATTTGAAATTTGACATTTGAAGTTCGTAATGGATACTACAGTCTATGACAGAAAATTGTCTGTGCAGGTCCACGTCTTCGTATAGCCACGATATGACGGTACCTCCCGATATTCGGAATTTTGATGATTTTAGCGACATTATTCACCGGAATTGTTTCAAATTTGGTATTTGAAGTTCGTAATAGATACTACAGCCTATGACAGGAAATTATCTGTGATGCACAAGGTATTAAGTTTTTGTTGGGATTTATTAGAAGTGTGTGACGCGTTTGCCTGCAATAATTTTACCCAGCCGATACTACACTGCAAATTAATCTGCAAATTTGCACATTAATGACATTAAAATAAAATCATCACCACATTGCGTTCATGACTTGCACTTCTACAAGCCGTTTCAATGCCATTCCGTTTTTGTTGTTGTTTTTAATTTAATAAAATACAATAACCTTCAACGCTGATACTGAACTTGAAATTGTGAAAGCGGCGTATAGCTTCTAGGTTAATATTTAGATTAGAGAGAACGATAAGTGGTCTCGATCATCAATTCAATTGCGAATTTACATTATTCAGATAAAGAACACACAGATGGTTGAAGTCAACTTAAACTGATGAAATGTTTACCCTCACAGTAGTCAATTGACCGGCAACGCATACACATCACTCAAAATGGAAATACGTTCCATTCTAATTGTTGCTCTATTTATGAGCTTTGCAATATTCAAGTCTGGAGAGGGAGCAAAAATTCTTTCCGTCTTCCCCTACTCGGGGCCATCGCAGTATATTTTTATTTCGCCACTGCTAAAGGCATTGGCGGAAAAGGGCCATGAAGTCACATCCATATCGACATTTCCCCAAAAGAAACCGCTGAAGAATTTCCGTGATGTTGTTGTTATGGAAAATAGCTAAATTTTCGATGGTAAGTTTACTATTATGCCTTGGAATTTGAAAATAATATCAAGAATACTGTTTTCTAGAGATGGTAACCGAGTTGGCGGCCGGTGAGGGTGCAGAAAAATCATTTTTCGAAGAATTTATAGAGCTCAACACTCTTGGAGTCACGGTCAGCACCAATGTCATGGAAAATGTGGAAGTGAAGAAACTAATGAAAAACGAAAAATTTGATTTGATCATCATCGAAGTTTTGGGTACCGAATCGTTACTGGGTCTTGGTGAATATTTTCAAGCTCCAATGATTGGCGTCTCCACTTTTGGCACCATTGGTTTTATTGACTACTTAACAGCCAATCCATCACCAGCTTCTTATATACCCCACATGAGTTTGGAATACGACAGTCATATGTCGCTGTGGCAACGTACTGTCAATGTCTTGGCCAATGTGGTGGATGATTTGTGTACAAATTTCCTTTTGATGCCGGGCCAAGAGAAAGTCTATAGGAAATATTTCCACAATGCCAAATTGTCGTTTGATGAGGCCCGTCGCAATGTCTCCCTGGTGTTGCTGAATGACCACTTCTCGTTGCGAGCACCACGCCCTTATGTCCCCAATATGATTGAGGTTGGTGGTTTGCATATTAAACAAAAACCCGATCCTTTGGAAGAAGATTTACAAAAGTTCCTAGACAACTCACCGGAGGGGGTAATATACTTCTCCATGGGCTCGAATGTTAAGAGTAAAGACTTACCCCCACAAACGCTGAAGGACATTTTGAGTACCTTTGCAGAATTGAAAATAAAAGTTTTGTGGAAATTTGAATTGGAAGAATTGCCGAACAAACCGGCCAATGTTGTCATACGCAAATGGTTTAATCAACCCTCCATATTGGCCCATCCCAATGTGAAGCTCTTCATTTCCCATGGTGGATATTTAAGTACCACCGAAACAATATTTCATGGAAAACCCATTCTGGGTGTACCAGTAATGGGAGATCAATTTATGAATGTTAAAAATTCGGTAAAAGCTGGTTTTGCCTTGCGTCTGGATCTAAGGTCTCTTACAAAGGAGAAATTCAAGCAGAACATCCAAGAGTTGTGGACGAATCCCACGTATTCGAATGCTGTTAAGAAATTGTCGAAACGTTTCAGAGATCAACCTTTGACACCCATGGAAACTGCAATCTTTTGGGTGGAATATGTTCTGAGACATGATGGCGCTTCGCATATTCGCAATGCCGGTCAAGATTTGTCATTTTGGCAATATCACAATATTGATGTGTACGTAATCTTATCAAGTTTTGTTGTTGTTGTGTTTGTACTGATGGCTGTTTTTATTAGCTTCGTAAAGAAAATTATTTGTGGTAGTTCGAAGAAATCTAAAATAAAGAAAACTTAAATATATGATAAAAAAAAAAAAAATATTGAAGAATTGAATGTGAATGTAATTAAGAAAGTGTTATAGTTCAGAAGACTCCAAGAAAACAAAAGTCAAATGGTGTTCCTCTCCGGAAAACAAATGTCAGACATTGAGTATTTAATAGATCGAGTTCTATTAGTAAATAACGCATAAATTTGACTGTGAAATTCCTTGGAACGAACGACGTCTCAAGCCATTAAAATGTGTTCACTGTTAAGAGAGGGTACGTAATAATTTTCGAAGCACTGCAAATTTTAGCTATGTAAAGAAAGACCAAAAATCATGCGGCGCTAACATTAAGTGGCGCAAAAGTAAACTTCCAGCGTTTTTATACCTTCAGCCATATGGCTAGAGAGGGTATATATCATTTGAAACGGTTAAAACTTGCCTAGTCAAAATAACGGTTTTAGACCCTAGGTCTCTTTGAACCAAATCCGTTTCAGCATATATTTGGAGTCAATCAAGCGATGTCCGTCCGTCTGTCTGGCTGGTGCGCACGATAACTCTCGAATGGAGTATCAGATTTGGTCCAAACTTGGTAAATCCTAATATTTTTGTTATACTTAGATCGAGTTCAGAGATGGGCAATATCGGCCCACTCCTTCTGGTACCTCCCCCACAAAAGGTCGAAATTTAAAAAAAAAAAAATATTTTCTGCACAGAAAGAGAAACGATAATCCAATTTTGCTTCAACTTTACAAATCCCAATATTTGCATCAGTGCTATTTCAGGTGTGAAAATGGACAATATCGGTCCACTCCATCAAGTACCTTCCCCACAAAGGCTCAAAATTTTGAATAATTACAATTCTTAAAAAAAAGTGATGTAAAAGTCCTATTGTTTTCAAATTTCACACATCCCAATATTTTTATCAACCCAAAGTCTGTTGTTAAGATGGAATATATCGGTCCACTCCTTCTGGTACCTTCCCCACAAAAGGCCGAAATTTTCAAAAAATATTTTGATAGGCATACTCTCTATTCTAATATATGCTCTATTTGTGAGCTTTACAATATTCAAGTCTGCAGATGGAGCTAAAATTCACTCCATATTTCCCTATTCGCGGCCATCGCAGTATATTTTCATTTCACCACTGCTAAAGGCCTTGGCGGAAAAGGGCCACGAAGTCACATCCATATCGACATTTCCCCAAAAGAAACCACTGAAGAATTTCCGTGATGTTGCTGTTATGGAAAATAGAAAGATTTTCGATGGTAAGATTACCGATATGCCTTGGAAAAACTATGGTTATAAAAGCATAGAAAGAGAAACGATAATCCGATGTTGATGCAACTTTTCAAATCCTAAAATCTAAAATGGACAGTATTTTTATTCTACTTTCCATCACTTTGGTCAAAACTTCCGGGGATAGGTCCTCACACTCTTGACGGATATTGTATTTAAGACCTGAAAGAATCTGAGGCTTGCTGACATAAACCCGCGACTTGAAAAAGTCAAACAGAAAGATGTCTGGAACGGTAAAATCCGGCGATCTTGCAGGCCAGTGCAAATCGCCAAAACGGAGATTAGGCGCCCAGTAAATGCATCCTTCATCGATTTTGGCACGTGCAGTATGCGCCGTTGCACCGTCCTGTTGGAACCACATGTTTTCTTATCCCAACTCATTAAGTTACGGCAAAAAGAAGTCGTTGATCATTGCTTTGTACCGCCTACACTCACAGCACACCATACAGTGACTTTGAGCGGGTGTAATAGGCTCTTCATGGGTTTCTCGCGGATTTTCAGTGTTCCACTTTGCTTATTTACGTATCCGCTAAGATGGAAATGGCCCTCATAACTCATGATTATTTTTTATTAAAAATCTTCTTCCTCTTGGTGGTGATTGAGGATAGCTTAAGCGCATGTTAGACGCGATTAGCGGTCAACAGCTAACAGGTGATTCACCATCTGGACTTTGTACGGACACCTCTTCAAATCTTATACAAAAAATTCTCTATAAAGACCGTCGACTGATACCAATTTCCATAGCACGTCGTCTGTTCGATGTCGACGGCGCTTTCGTGACATCCATGGCTACAGCAGCAATATGCTCTGTAGAACGGATACTCCGAGGTCTGCTACGCCTGGTAGGATCTTTTGTTGTGCCAGCCTCTTGGAGGCGAGCGGCTAAATGTCACAGTGTTTCACCAGTAGGCATGGAACGGCCAGGAAATTCACGTTGTGCCAAAGTCACCGACTGATCATTGGTCAAATCAATAGTCACCAATACTCCATGTCTGGAGTAGCAGTAACATTGTTTATTAACGAGTATTACTCATGTATTTACTACAAAAATGTCACAACAGATCTGACCTTAGGGGCCAATCGTAAATTTTATAAAATTTTCTTGTAGTGCGCAAAATTGGAAAACTCATACCCAAAATTATATTTAATTATCAAAGCTAGAATATAAAAGTATATAAAATAACGCTTTGTTACTAAAATTGTATTACATCTTTACGTTTTGAAAGCTAAGGCAAACAAAGCCACGGCCACTTGTCAGTATTCATAGATAAAGGGTCTTAATGGCCGATAACTTCATGTCCATTTATGATTGTACTCAATTGACTTTATACCATCAACATAACCCCCCATTGAAATATTCCCAGCTAAAATTTTTCCACGGTGTTATCAATCATTTACTTATCACGCACAAAATTCAATGTTTGGATTTCGTTCACCTAATTATACCCTACAACACTATGTGTTGGGGGTATTATAAGTTTGATTGGGCCAGAATTTATGTAACACCTCGAAATATTGTTTTCCCATATAGGAAAGTATACATGGATCTTCCTAGCTCGCCAAGCTGAGACGATCTAGCTATGTATGTCCGTCCGTCCGTCTGTCCATGTTAATTTGTAATCACGCTACAGGTCGCAATTATGGCCCGATCCTTACGAAATTTTGCACGAAGGTCGGGTTAGGGTCAGAATAGAAGCCTATTTCAAATGTTTAGGGGTTGAAATGGACCAAATACTGAAAAAATGTCGGATTTTGCAGTAGCTATACAGGTCGCAATTATAGACCAATCGACGCGGAATTTCGCATGTAGTCAGAGTTTAGGGCGGGGAAGAAGCCTACCAATTTGGATAATATTTAGCGGGTAAAATAGACCATATACTTTGTGTTGAAAAAATTCAAATTTTTTGATTAATCCGCAAATATTTTAAATCCCTGCGAAATCACAAAGCCATGGCAAGGTTACTTCTGACCTTTACATTGATGTTAACATCCAACAAATCGGATATATACCAAAATATGTGCGATATATATGTCTATCAAAGAAGATATGCTTGAAAGATCTCTTATATGTCGAGAACGGCTGAACTGATTTCGACAGTTCTCATTAATTCAGAATGGCCTCCTGGCACTAAAGATAAAACGTTTAAAAAAATCGCATAAAAATATCCCTCTAAAGATGAAAATATTGATTTTGTAACATTTTCTCATATTTTTTCAATTTTGTCATATTTTTGGCATATTTTCATTTTTAATCAAACATTTGGTAATGTTTCTACAACTAATAAAACTAAGTAGTTAGGATATCAGGATATCATATACAGATCGCATTTACTGTCCGATCCTTACGAAATTTTGCATGGGGATAAGATGAGGGTCAGAATAGAAGCCTACTCTTTTTGGAGATGATCGCCATATATTTAGGGGTTGAAATGGACCAAAAAACTGCAAAATTGTCAGCAGGTCGTAATATACGCCCGATCCTCACGGGTTGCTATTATTCGAAAATTGGAGAACGAATCCTGATGGTTTTCTTTTATTATTTGCCATAATATCTTGTGAAAATCTTTCGAGTATCTCGCCTATATAAACTGTATCGTTTATTATAGTGTTGTAGGGTATTCAACGGTCGGCCCCGCTCGACTGTAGCCTTTGCTTACTTGTTTTTCTTTATTTTTGATTTCTTGGATTTTTTCATCGATTTTGAAATAGCACAAATAAGTTTCTTTCCAAATCTAATTAAACTCGCTATTAATGTAAACACAACAACAATACAACTTGCTAAGAGTAGATACACATCAATATTGTGATATTGCCAAAATGACAAATCCTGGCCAGCATTACGAATATGGGGAGCTCCATCATGTCTCAGGACATATTCCACCCAAAAGATTGCAGTTTCCAAGGGCGTCAATGGCTGATCCCTATAACGTTTCGACAAGGTTTTCACTGCATTCGTATAACGGGGATTCGTCCATAGCTCTTGAATGCTCTGCATAAATTTCTCCTTTGTAAGGGATCTTAAATCCAAACGCAAAGCAAAACCAGCTTTCACGGCGTTTTTAACATTCATAAATTGATCGCCCAACACTGGAATGCCCAGGATGGGTTTACCATGGAATATCGTTTCAGTGGTACTCAAATATCCGCCATGGGAAATGAACAGCTTCACATTGGGATGGGCCAATATGGAGGGTTGATTAAACCATTTGCGTATGACAACATTGGCTGGTTTATTCGGTAATTCTTCCAGTTCGAATTTCCACAAAACTTTAATCTTCAATTCTGCAAATGTACTCAATATGGCCTGGAGTGTATGAGGGGCTAAATCTTTACTCTTCGCATTTGAACCCATGGAGAAGTAAATTACACCCTCCGGTGAATCGTCCAGGAATTTTTGTAAATCTTCTTCCAAAGGATCGGGTTTTTGTTTAATATGCAAACCACCAACTTCGATCATATTGGGGACATAAGGACGTGGTGCTTGCAGTGAGAAGTGATCATTCAATAACACCAAGGAGACATTACGACGGGCCTCATCCAAAGACAGTTTGGCATTGGGAAAATATTTCTTGTAGACTTTCTCTTGACCCGCTATTAAGAAGAAATTTGTACACAAATTATCCACAACATTGGTCAAGACATTTACAGTTCGTTGCCACAGCGACATGTGACTGTCATACTCCAAACTCATGTGGGGTATGTATGAGGCTGGTGATGGATTGGCAGTTAGGTAATCAATAAAACCAATGGTGCCAAAAGTGGAGACGCCAATCATTGGAGCTTGAAAATATTCACCCAAACCAAATAACGATTCGGTTCCAAAAACTTCGATGATGATCAAATCAAATTTTTCATTTTTCAATAGTTTCTTCACATCCACATTTTCCATGACATTGCTGCTGGCGGTCACCCCCAAAGAACTGAGTTCCGCAAATTCTTCGAAAAATGATTTTCCTTCAGCCTCACCGGCCGTAGCCTGGGTAAACATTTCTGAAATAAAGTTTTTTGAAATAATTTTTAAAATTCTTAAGTCTCACTACAAACTTACCATCGAAAATATTGCTATTTTCCATAACAACAACATCACGGAAATTCTTCAGTGGTTTCTTTTGGGGAAATGTCGATATGGATGTGACTTCGTGGCCCTTTTCCGCCAAGGCCTTTAGCAGTGGTGAAATAAAAATATACTGCGAGGGCCCCGAGTAGGGGAAGATGGAAAGAATTTTTGCTCCCTCTGCAGAGTTGAATTTTCCAATGCTCATAAATAGAGCAATAAGGAGAATGGAGCGTATGTCCATTTTAGCGATGTGTTCCCGTTGCCGGTCAATGGCTTACTTTGTGGTTAAGTTTTGAGTTAGTTGTTTTTCTGACTTGCCTAACTAAATAATATTCAATTGAATCGATAAGCGAGAATGCTTATCGCAGTTCTTTGGTCTAATATTAATGTGGACTATTGACCCATTTCGCTATCTTGCTTCTAATCAGCTGTAATCTACTTCGTGTGCCTACAATGCAGGTCATTGGTTGATTGAATTAAGAACTGCAAGTTGATAGGTTGTAAATAACATCTCGTACCCAATATCATTGATATCGGAAGCATATTACAGCTTATTAGCAGCTCGGGCTCAATAGCTACAGGGTGATATGAAAAAACTGCAATCAATTTCAGACTGCTGTCATCTGCTAAGCCACTCGTCCGATAGCTGTTAAAATTATTCCAGTGACAGCTCATTATATTGTTTACAATCATACAAAAGCATTTTGGTGAGAATTTTCCAGAAAAAAAGTTATTCGTGATGGAGTTCAAGCGTGATAGTGTGATTTTTTTATATTCGGCTGGAAAACCCCAAGTGGCTATCGTTCGCGCACTCCAGCATTTAAATGTGAATAAATCTTTTGTGTCTTGTACCATCGCTCGTTACCGCGATACTGGTAGCGTAGCCCGACGTCAAGGAAGTGGACGAAAGAAAGAAAGAAAAAAGCGACTTGATCGAAACCCGCATCGCATTGGCCGATGGCTCGTGAGCTGAACATATCGCAATATTCCATTCGGCAAATATTGAAAAATTAGCTCGGGGTAAATCCATTGAAATTCCAAAAATTGCAAGAACTTACGGCGCAACCGAAAGAAAATAGACTCAAAAGAGCTAAAGAGTTGCTTCGCTTGGCCAAAGTGGTGAGCTGCCGAATTTGGTTTTCTCCGATGAGATAACATTCGTTGTCCAGCAGATTGTAAACAAACTAAATGTTCGTGTTTACCTGAGTTACCAAAGAGGGCAGCTGAATATGTGCACCTCCGGTTGGCCACCAGAACTCAAGGGCCGGCCATGGTGATGTTGTGGACCGCCATAACAGCCGATGGTCGGTCTCCGCTCGTATTAAACGACCGTGGTATCAGAATAAATGCCGAATATTATCGGGAAAATATTCTGGAGGATGTATTAAAGCCTTGGGCACGCAAACTTTTTGGTCGCAGACCTTGGACTTTCCAACAGGATTCAGCACCATCGCACTCAGCACGTGTCACCCATGAATGGTTACAAAATGAGGTTCCTCGCTTCATTTCCTGCTAAAAAATGCCAAAGTGTGGAGCACCTCAAGCACGAGCTTCGTCGGAAATGGATCAAAATACCGCAGAGCAACATTGTGGCAGCGTGTGACGGTTTAATTTGCTATAAATCGTGCCGTAGGCAACCAATTCGAACAAATCTAAACTTATTCTGAATTTTGATGCTATTTCCGAAATTAAAATGTAAAAAAGAAGGAAAAATTATGGCGTTTGAATTTGTTGGAGTTTTTTTATCTCACCCTGTATATCATCTTCACAACAGATCTTGTGTTAGCAAAAATGTTTGTGTGTGTCAAATTTAAAGAGAGCTATGATATATGAGCTTCAAATTTTTAACCCTCGGGGAGTTACTAAAAGAAGTGGACCGATATGTTCCATCTTCATAGCAGACCGTGGGTTAATAAAAATATTGTGATGTATGTAATTTGAAGACAATCGGACTATATCACATTTTATAAGAGTAATAATTTGTTCTAAATTTTGACCCTTTGAATGGGAGGTCCGGTTTTGTCGATTTTGGTATCCGACTTTGCATTGATGCAAATATTAGGATTTGCAAAGTTGTAGCAAAATCGGATTATCCTTTCTCTTCTCTTCTCTTCTTTTTTTTTTTTTTTTTTTTGAAAAAGTCGCACTTTTGTGGGGGAGATACCAGAAGGAGTGGACCGATATAACCCATCTCCGAACTCGATCTAACTTTGATACTAATTTTGCAATGTACCAAGTTTGAACCAAATCGGATACTACTTTTGAATATTATCATACGCACCAGCCAGCCTGACAGACTGACACTCCTAGATAGACTCCAAATTTCGTGATATGGATTTGGTTCAAAGAGACCTAAGGTCGTTATTTCGATTAGGCTATGTAATTCCTTAAAAGTTATTTATTAATATTAGGTTTTGATATAATCATCACCACCGTGCGTGAGTCTAAAATCTACCATTCTTGCCGATTCATTGCAGTACTTAACTCAATAAAACAATGACCTACAACGAAGACACACGACATAAACTACCGTTAATTAGAATGTTGATAGTGAACTTGAAACTGTGAAATAGGCGGGTAGTTTCTAGGTTCATATTAAGATAAGACAAAACAACTGCGATAAGCGTTTTTTGGTTATCAATTCAATTGCTAATTTATATTATGTATTATTTAGTTGGGGAACACTCGGTCTAATGATAAGGCAAGTCAACAAAACGACTAATTCAAAACTTATCCGCACACAGTAGGCCATTGACCAGCAAGGGGAACACATCACTAAAATGGGCATACGCTCCGTTTTAATTATTGCTCTATTTATGAGCCTTGGAATATTCGAATCAACGGAGGGAGCTAAAATTCTTTCCATCTTCCCCTACTCGGGGCCATCGCAGTATATTTTTATTTCACCACTGCTTAAGGCCTTGGCGGAAAAGGGCCATGAAGTCACATCCATATCGACATTTCCCCAAAAGAAACCGCTGAAGAATTTTCGTGATATCGCCGTTATGGAAAATAGCAAGATTTTCGATGGTAAGTTTGTAATGAGGACTATGAATTTGAATTTTTATTTCAAAAAATGTATTCTTTAGAAATGTTAATTGAAATGGCGGGCGGTGAGAGTGAAGAAAAATCATTTTTCCAAGAATTTGTGGAACTTAGCGCTTTGGGTGTGACGGTCACCACCAATGTCATGGAAAATTCGGAAGTAAAAAACCTATTGAAAAATGAAAAATTTGATTTGCTAATCATCGAAGTTTTGAGCACAGAATCATTGTTGGGATTGGGAGAATATTTTCAAGCTCCAATGATTGGAGTCTCCACATTTGGCACCATTGGTTTTATTGACTATCTAACAGCCAATCCATCACCAGCCTCATTTATACCCCACATGAGTTTGCAATATGGCAGTCATATGTCGCTGTGGGAACGAACTGTCAATGTCTTGGCCAATGTTGTGGATGATTTGTGTTTGAATTATCTCATGTTACCTGATCACGAGAAAGTCTACAAGAAATATTTCCCCAATGCCAAACTGTCAATGGATGAGGCCCGCCGTAATGTCTCACTGGTGTTATTGAATGATCACTTTTCGCTGCGAGCACCACGTCCTTATGTTCCCAATATGATTGAGGTTGGTGGTTTGCACATAAAACAAAAACCTGATCCATTGGAAGAAGATTTACAAAAGTTCCTAGACAACTCACCGGAGGGGGTAATATACTTCTCCATGGGCTCGAATGTCAAGAGTAAAGATTTGCCCCCACAAACTCTTCAGGCCATATTGGGTACATTTGCAGAATTAAAAATTAAAGTTTTGTGGAAATTTGAATTGGAAGAATTGCCGAATAAACCAGCCAATGTTGTCATACGCAAATGGTTTAATCAACCCTCCATATTGGCCCATCCTAATGTAAAGCTGTTCATTTCCCATGGTGGCTATTTGAGTACCACCGAAACCATTTTCCATGGTAAACCCATCTTGGGTATTCCAGTGTTGGCCGATCAATTCATGAATGTTAAAAACTCCGTGAAGGCAGGTTTTGCTTTGAGTATGGATTTGAAAACCCTCAACAAGGAAGAATTTAAGCAGAAAATCGAAGAGCTGTGGACAAATCCTCGTTATTCGAATGCTGTCAAGACATTGTCGAAACGTTTCAGAGATCAACCTTTGACACCCATGGAAACTGCAATCTTTTGGGTGGAATATGTCCTGAGACATGATGGAGCTCCTCATATTCGTAATGCCGGTCAGGATTTGTCATTTTGGCAATATCACAATATTGATGTGTATCTACTCTTAGCCAGTTGTATTTTTGTTGTGTTTACATTAATAGCGAGTTTAATTAGATTTGGAAAGAAGATTATATGTGCTTCTTCAAAATCGACGAAAAAATCCAAGAAATCAAAAATAAAGAAAAATTAAGTGAGCGAAAAGAAAATATGAAAACGGTATGCGATAACAAAGTGGCTGATAAAACGCTGGCATAGTTTTGGTGTAATGGTCTTCAGTGTTGGGTTGGTTTAATAGTATAATATCTATAGAGCGCAATCACAAATAAAGGTTGAGTTATCGACGCTTAAGGCTCTTAATCTATGAATACTATCAATGGCTGCAACGAATCGAATATGTTGGTTACAAAATTGTAAATGTGATTTCAAACGAGTAATAAAACGATCAAAATTCCCTTTCATCCGCCAAAATTTATTGATGCTAAAATCCCTCCGACCAGTAGCTAACAGTTGGATAATACGTTGGGTGATTTTGAAAATCCTGAATCTACATTGATAATATTTTGCGTGAGTTCTCCCCATTACTAATTCAGAAACCAGTAAGGAAAAATCAAAAGTCGAGCGGGGCCCACTATATAATAATAACACTATGCATATTTAGTAGAGCTCCCGTAACAAAATAGTTTATTTTAAGTAGATCATACCACCAAATACAGGGTTGCCCATATTCGACGGACCCATGTTTTTTTTTAAAAATCAAAGAAAAAAATAAAAATTTGGCGGTTGGCAATGTTAATCATTTAATTTGTTCCAAGTAGATTTGTTTACATCAATTTTTGAATATGATATCTCTCAAATGGCCGCCTCTGGCGTTGATGACGTATTGTGCCCTTTTTGCTGCATTTTCCATCATTTTTGCCAACATTTCGGCCGGAATAGCGGCTATTTCTTCACGAATGTTGTCCTTGAGCTCTTCTACGGTCCTTGGCTTGTTAACGTAAACCTTTGACTACAAATATGCCCACAAGAAGAAGTCAGGCGGCGTCAAATCGGGCGAACGCGGTGGCCAGTCCAAATCACCACTTTTCGACATCAAACGGCCCGGAAACAAATTCTTCAGAAAATCGATTGTTATGCGACTTGTGTGCGGTGGAGCGCCGTCTTGTTGAAACCAGAACTGCCTCATACGCTTTCGACGAATAATTGGCATCACAAAATTGGTCATCATGTCGCGATAACGCTCCTGATTGATGGTAACAGCATGGCCATTTTCATTTTGGAAGAAAAACGGCCCAATGACCGTTTTCGCACTAACGCCGCACCAAAGACTTTTTCGTCATGAAGAGGCACTTCTTGAATCTCCTGAGGATTTTCAGTGGCGTAAAAACGGCAATGTTGCTTATTTACGGTCCCATTCAATGTGAAATGGGATTCATCGGACATGCTAATTTTGTTCCAAAATTGCTCGTCATCTTCGGCCATTTCGATGACTCTTTGGGCCCATTCCAATCGACATTCTTTGCGTCAATTGAATTTTGTACGGGAACAAATGCAAATCAATGCGAATAATCCGTTGTAAAGTGGACCGAGCCATGCCCAACTGCTGAGAACGGCGTTTTTGGGATGTTCTTGGGGACCTCTCAAACTGGCTCGTACGGCAGCGATATTCTCGGCCGATCGCCTTGGTCGACTTTTATATGGCCTTTCGGATTAGAAAGAGCCTTACCAGTCAAAAATTTTTCGTATAAACACTTAATGGTGTTCTTAGAAGGCGCACTTCTCACATTTTTTAATGTTTTAAAAGCACGTTTTCACAATTGACTTCTTCTGTTGAATGTAAATTTCAACTATTTCAGAGCGCTCGCGTGGCGTGTATTCGTTCATGGTAAAAATCTGCTTGATCTGACGCTTCAAACGCGGTATGTCATTAAGCGATGTGACATCTCTGTCAAAAGTTATGGCGTTGCCAGATGTGTCCGTCGAATATGGGCAACCCTGTAGATCATACCACCAAATAATATGGTGCACAATTAACCCAAAGTCGGTTGAAGATATATATATGGGACCTATATCTAAATGTGAACCGATCTTGATAAAATTTGGTAGAGGTATTTCTGGGCAGTATCTGATACCAAATACCATTGTTTTCGAATGCATATTTCTAATGTGAGGGACTTAAACGCCAAATTGGATGAAGCATCGTTTTTGCCAACATCGTTTTTGCCAACATCGTTTTTGCCAACATTTCGGCCGGAATAGCGGCTATTTCTTCACGAATGTTGTCCTTGAGCTCTTCTACGGTCCTTGGCTTGTTAACGTAAACCTTTGACTACAAATATGCCCACAAGAAGAAGTCAGGCGGCGTCAAATCGGGCGAACGCGGTGGCCAGTCCAAATCACCACTTTTCGACATCAAACGGCCCGGAAACAAATTCTTCAGAAAATCGATTGTTATGCGACTTGTGTGCGGTGGAGCGCCGTCTTGTTGAAACCAGAACTGCCTCATACGCTTTCGACGAATAATTGGCATCACAAAATTGGTCATCATGTCGCGATAACGCTCCTGATTGATGGTAACAGCATGGCCATTTTCATTTTGGAAGAAAAACGGCCCAATGACCGTTTTCGCACTAACGCCGCACCAAAGACTTTTTCGTCATGAAGAGGCACTTCTTGAATCTCCTGAGGATTTTCAGTGGCGTAAAAACGGCAATGTTGCTTATTTACGGTCCCATTCAATGTGAAATGGGATTCATCGGACATGCTAATTTTGTTCCAAAATTGCTCGTCATCTTCGGCCATTTCGATGACTCTTTGGGCCCATTCCAATCGACATTCTTTGCGTCAATTGAATTTTGTACGGGAACAAATGCAAATCAATGCGAATAATCCGTTGTAAAGTGGACCGAGCCATGCCCAACTGCTGAGAACGGCGTTTTTGGGATGTTCTTGGGGACCTCTCAAACTGGCTCGTACGGCAGTGATATTCTCGGCCGATCGCCTTGGTCGACTTTTATATGGCCTTTCGTATTAGAAAGAGCCTTACCAGTCAAAAATTTTTCGTATAAACGCTTAATGGTGTTCTTAGAAGGCGCACTTCTCACATTTTTTAATGTTTTAAAAGCACGTTTTCACAATTGACTTCTTCTGTTGAATGTAAATTTCAACTATTTCAGAGCGCTCGCGTGGCGTGTATTCGTTCATGGTAAAAATCTGCTTGATCTGACGCTTCAAACGCGGTATGTCATTAAGCGATGTGACATCTCTGTCAAAAGTTATGGCGTTGCCAGATGTGTCCGTCGAATATGGGCAACCCTGTAGATCATACCACCAAATAATATGGTGCACAATTAACCCAAAGTCGGTTGAAGATATATATATGGGACCTATATCTAAATGTGAACCGATCTTGATAAAATTTGTTAGAGGTATTTCTGGGCAGTATCTGATACCAAATACCATTGTTTTCGAATGCATATTTCTAATGTGAGGGACTTAAACGCCAAATTGGATGAAGCATCGTTTTTGCCAACATCGTTTTTGCCAACATTTCGGCCGGAATAGCGGCTATTTCTTCACGAATGTTGTCCTTGAGCTCTTCTACGGTCCTTGGCTTGTTAACGTAAACCTTTGACTACAAATATGCCCACAAGAAGAAGTCAGGCGGCGTCAAATCGGGCGAACGCGGTGGCCAGTCCAAATCACCACTTTTCGACATCAAACGGCCCGGAAACAAATTCTTCAGAAAATCGATTGTTATGCGACTTGTGTGCGGTGGAGCGCCGTCTTGTTGAAACCAGAACTGCCTCATACGCTTTCGACGAATAATTGGCATCACAAAATTGGTCATCATGTCGCGATAACGCTCCTGATTGATGGTAACAGCATGGCCATTTTCATTTTGGAAGAAAAACGGCCCAATGACCGTTTTCGCACTAACGCCGCACCAAAGACTTTTTCGTCATGAAGAGGCACTTCTTGAATCTCCTGAGGATTTTCAGTGGCGTAAAAACGGCAATGTTGCTTATTTACGGTCCCATTCAATATGAAATGGGATTCATCGGACATGCTAATTTTGTTCCAAAATTGCTCGTCATCTTCGGCCATTTCGATGACTCTTTGGGCCCATTCCAATCGACATTCTTTGCGTCAATTGAATTTTGTACGGGAACAAATGCAAATCAATGCGAATAATCCGTTGTAAAGTGGACCGAGCCATGCCCAACTGCTGAGAACGGCGTTTTTGGGATGTTCTTGGGGACCTCTCAAACTGGCTCGTACGGCAGTGATATTCTCGGCCGATCGCCTTGGTCGACTTTTATATGGCCTTTCGTATTAGAAAGAGCCTTACCAGTCAAAAATTTTTCGTATAAACGCTTAATGGTGTTCTTAGAAGGCGCACTTCTCACATTTTTTAATGTTTTAAAAGCACGTTTTCACAATTGACTTCTTCTGTTGAATGTAAATTTCAACTATTTCAGAGCGCTCGCGTGGCGTGTATTCGTTCATGGTAAAAATCTGCTTGATCTGACGCTTCAAACGCGGTATGTCATTAAGCGATGTGACATCTCTGTCAAAAGTTATGGCGTTGCCAGATGTGTCCGTCGAATATGGGCAACCCTGTAGATCATACCACCAAATAATATGGTGCACAATTAACCCAAAGTCGGTTGAAGATATATATATGGGACCTATATCTAAATGTGAACCGATCTTGATAAAATTTGGTAGAGGTATTTCTGGGCAGTATCTGATACCAAATACCATTGTTTTCGAATGCATATTTCTAATGTGAGGGACTTAAACGCCAAATTGGATGAAGCATCGTTTTTGCCAACATCGTTTTTGCCAACATTTCGGCCGGAATAGCGGCTATTTCTTCACGAATGTTGTCCTTGAGCTCTTCTACGGTCCTTGGCTTGTTAACGTAAACCTTTGACTACAAATATGCCCACAAGAAGAAGTCAGGCGGCGTCAAATCGGGCGAACGCGGTGGCCAGTCCAAATCACCACTTTTCGACATCAAACGGCCCGGAAACAAATTCTTCAGAAAATCGATTGTTATGCGACTTGTGTGCGGTGTAGCGCCGTCTTGTTGAAACCAGAACTGCCTCATACGCTTTCGACGAATAATTGGCATCACAAAATTGGTCATCATGTCGCGATAACGCTCCTGATTGATGGTAACAGCATGGCCATTTTCATTTTGGAAGAAAACGGCCCAATGACCGTTTTCGCACTAACGCCGCACCAAAGACTTTTTCGTCATGAAGAGGCACTTCTTGAATCTCCTGAGGATTTTCAGTGGCGTAAAAACGGCAATGTTGCTTATTTACGGTCCCATTCAATGTGAAATGGGATTCATCGGACATGCTAATTTTGTTCCAAAATTGCTCGTCATCTTCGGCCATTTCGATGACTCTTTGGGCCCATTCCAATCGACATTCTTTGCGTCAATTGAATTTTGTACGGGAACAAATGCAAATCAATGCGAATAATCCGTTGTAAAGTGGACCGAGCCATGCCCAACTGCTGAGAACGGCGTTTTTGGGATGTTCTTGGGGACCTCTCAAACTGGCTCGTACGGCAGCGATATTCTCGGCCGATCGCCTTGGTCGACTTTTATATGGCCTTTCGGATTAGAAAGAGCCTTACCAGTCAAAAATTTTTCGTATAAACGCTTAATGGTGTTCTTAGAAGGCGCACTTCTCACATTTTTTAATGTTTTAAAAGCACGTTTTCACAATTGACTTCTTCTGTTGAATGTAAATTTCAACTATTTCAGAGCGCTCGCGTGGCGTGTATTCGTTCATGGTAAAAATCTGCTTGATCTGACGCTTCAAACGCGGTACGTCATTAAGCGATGTGACATCTCTGTCAAAAGTTATGGCGTTGCCAGATGTGTCCGTCGAATATGGGCAACCCTGTAGATCATACCACCAAATAATATGGTGCACAATTAACCCAAAGTCGGTTGAAGATATATATATGGGACCTATATCTAAATGTGAACCGATCTTGATAAAATTTGGTAGAGGTATTTCTGGGCAGTATCTGATACCAAATACCATTGTTTTCGAATGCATATTTCTAATGTGAGGGACTTAAACGCCAAATTGGATGAAGCATCGTTTTTGCCAACATCGTTTTTGCCAACATTTCGGCCGGAATAGCGGCTATTTCTTCACGAATGTTGTCCTTGAGCTCTTCTACGGTCCTTGGCTTGTTAACGTAAACCTTTGACTTCAAATATCCCCACAAGAAGAAGTCAGGCGGCGTCAAATCGGGCGAACGCGGTGGCCAGTCCAAATCACCACTTTTCGACATCAAACGGCCCGGAAACAAATTCTTCAGAAAATCGATTGTTATGCGACTTGTGTGCGGTGGAGCGCCGTCTTGTTGAAACCAGAACTGCCTCATACGCTTTCGACGAATAATTGGCATCACAAAATTGGTCATCATGTCGCGATAACGCTGCTGATTGATGGTAACAGCATGGCCATTTTCATTTTGGAAGAAAAACGGCCCAATGACCGTTTTCGCACTAACGCCGCACCAAAGACTTTTTCGTCATGAAGAGGCACTTCTTGAATCTCCTGAGGATTTTCAGTGGCGTAAAAACGGCAATGTTGCTTATTTACGGTCCCATTCAATGTGAAATGGGATTCATCGGACATGCTAATTTTGTTCCAAAATTGCTCGTCATCTTCGGCCATTTCGATGACTCTTTGGGCCCATTCCAATCGACATTCTTTGCGTCAATTGAATTTTGTACGGGAACAAATGCAAATCAATGCGAATAATCCGTTGTAAAGTGGACCGAGCCATGCCCAACTGCTGAGAACGGCGTTTTTGGGATGTTCTTTGGGACCTCTCAAACTGGCTCGTACGGCAGCGATATTCTCGGCCGATCGCCTTGGTCGACTTTTATATGGCCTTTCGGATTAGAAAGAGCCTTACCAGTCAAAAATTTTTCGTATAAACGCTTAATGGTGTTCTTAGAAGGCGCACTTCTCACATTTTTTAATGTTTTAAAAGCACGTTTTCACAATTGACTTCTTCTGTTGAATGTAAATTTCAACTATTTCAGAGCGCTCGCGTGGCGTGTATTCGTTCATGGTAAAAATCTGCTTGATCTGACGCTTCAAACGCGGTATGTCATTAAGCGATGTGACATCTCTGTCAAAAGTTATGGCGTTGCCAGATGTGTCCGTCGAATATGGGCAACCCTGTAGATCATACCACCAAATAATATGGTGCACAATTAACCCAAAGTCGGTTGAAGATATATATATGGGACCTATATCTAAATGTGAACCGATCTTGATAAAATTTGGTAGAGGTATTTCTGGGCAGTATCTGATACCAAATACCATTGTTTTCGAATGCATATTTCTAATGTGAGGGACTTAAACGCCAAATTGGATGAAGCATATATAGCTATATCTGAACCGATTTTCTTTTGATTTACTTTCTTCTATACTGAATTCGGAGGGATGTACCAAAATACAGGTCATTTGGACTTATATTAGACATTTGGTGCACAGTTAATCCGAATCCGTGTGAGATATGTGGGAGCTTTATCTAAATCTGATCCAATTATTACCGATTTCAATAGAGTTCGTCCTTGAGTAAAATAAATATTGTTTGCAAAATTTCATCTTAATCGGATAATAAATGCGACCTGTATTTTGTTCACAAGGAAACATGGACTGACGGACGGAAGAACAGACGGACGGACATGCATAAATCGACTCAGAAAGTGATTCTACGATAATCCTCAAAAATAACAAACAAATGCAGATAGACATAATACCCTTACCACTATGTGGTGTGGGTTATAAATACTGAATTAAAGCTATGTCATCCATCAAATGTGAAAAGAGTTGGGATAATGTCAAAACCTATTTTTTACCAAATGATAATTCCAAATTATAAATTTTTAAAAATTAAATCTAAAAATTGGGACTGGAATCTAATTGGAATTTTCAGCATCGTTTTGATTGCAGTTTTTTAAAGACGAAAAATAGCTTATATTAAAATGCTCATAACTCCTTAAATATTGACATTTCGGGGTTTTTAGCATCGTTTTGATTGCAGTTTCTTAAAGAGGAAAAATAGCTTATTTTAAAATGCTCATAACTCCTTAAATATTGACATTTCGGGGTTTTTAGCATCGTTTTGATTGCAGTTTCTTAAAGAGGAAAATAGCTTATTTTAAAATGCTTATAACTCCTTAAATATTGACATTTCGGGGTTTTTAACATCGTTTTGATTGCAGTTTCTTAACGAGGAAAAATAGCTTATTTTAAAATGCTCATAACTCCTTAAATATTGACATTTCGGGGTTTTTAGCATCGTTTTCATTGCAGTTTCTTAAAGAGGGAAAGTAGCTTATTTTAAATTGCTTATAACTCCTTAAATATTGACACTTGGGGGTTTTTAGCATCGTTTTGATTGCAGTTTTTTAAAGAGAAAAAATAGCTTATTTTAAAATGCTCATAACTCCTTAAATATTGACATTTCGGGGTTTTTAGCATCGTTTTGATTGCAGTTTCTTAAAGAGGAAAAATATCTTATTTTAAAATGCTCATAGCTCCTTAAATATTGACATTTCGGGGTTTTTAGCATCGTTTTGATTGCAGTTTCTTAAAGAGGAAAAATAGCTTATTTTAAAATGCTCATAACTCCTTAAATATTGACATTTCGGGGTTTTTAGCATCGTTTTGATTGCAGTTTTTTTAAAGAGGAAAAATAGCTTATTTTAAAATGCTCATAACTCCTTAAATATTGACATTTCGGGGTTTTTAGCATCGTTTTGATTGCAGTTTTTTAAAGAGGAAAAAAAGCTAATTTTAAAATGCTCATAACTCCTTAAATATTGACATTTCGGGGTTTTTAGCATCGTTTTGATTGCAGTTTCTTAAAGAGGAAAAACAGCTTATTTTAAAATGCTCATAACTCCTTAAATATTGACATTTCGGGGTTTTTAGCATCGTTTTGATTGCAGTTTCTTAAAGAGGAAAAATAAAATGCTCATAACTCCTTAAATATTGACATTTCTGGGTTTTAGCATCGTTTTGATTGCAGTTTTTTAAAGAGGAAAAATAGCTTATTTTAAAATGCTCATAACTCCTTAAATATTGACATTTCGGGGTTTTTAGCATCGTTTTGATTGCAGTTTTTTAAAGAGGAAAAATAGCTTATTTTAAAATGCTCATAACTCCTTAAATATTGACATTTCTGGGTTTTTAGCATCGTTTTGATTGTAGTTTTTTAAAGAGGAAAAATAGCTTATTTTAAAATGCTCATAACTCCTTAAATATTGACATTTCGGGGTTTTGAGCATCGTTTTGATTGCAGTTTCTTAAAGAGGAAAAATAGCTTATTTTAAAATGCTCATAACTCCTTAAATATTGACATTTCGGGGTTTTTAGCATCGTTTTGATTGCAGTTTCTTAAAGAGGAAAAATAGCTTATTTTAAAATGCTCATAACTCCTTAAATATTGACATTTCGGGATTTTTAGCATCGTTTTGATTGCAGTTTTTTAAAGAGGAAAAATAGCTTATTTTAAAATGCTCATAACTCCTTAAATATTGACATTTATGGGTTTTAGCATCGTTTTGATTGCAGTTTTTTAAAGAGGAAAAATAGCTTATTTTAAAATGCTCATAACTCCTTAAATATTGACATTTCGGGGTTTTTAGCATCGTTTTGATTGCAGTTTCTTAAAGAGGAAAAATAGCTTATTTTAAAATGCTCATAACTCCTTAAATATTGACATTTCGGGATTTTTAGCATCGTTTTGATTGCAGTTTTTTAAAGAGGAAAAATAGCTTATTTTAAAATGCTCATAACTCCTTAAATATTGACATTTATGGGTTTTAGCATCGTTTTGATTGCAGTTTTTAAAGAGGAAAAATAGCTTATTTTAAAATGCTCATAACTCCTTAAATATTGACATTTCGGGGTTTTTAGCATCGTTTTGATTGCAGTTTCTTAAAGAGGAAAAATAGCTTATTTTAAAATGCTCATAACTCCTTAAATATTGACATTTCGGGATTTTTAGCATCGTTTTGATTGCAGTTTTTTAAAGAGGAAAAATAGCTTATTTTAAAATGCTCATAACTCCTTAAATATTGACATTTATGGGTTTTAGCATCGTTTTGATTGCAGTTTTTTAAAGAGGAAAAATAGCTTATTTTAAAATGCTCATAACTCCTTAAATATTGACATTTCGGGGTTTTTAGCATCGTTTTGATTGCAGTTTCTTAAAGAGGAAAAATAGCTTATTTTAAAATGCTCATAACTCCTTAAATATTGACATTTCGGGATTTTTAGCATCGTTTTGATTGCAGTTTTTTAAAGAGGAAAAATAGCTTATTTTAAAATGCTCATAACTCCTTAAATATTGACATTTCTGGGTTTTAGCATCGTTTTGATTGCAGTTTTTTAAAGAGGAAAAATAGCTTATTTTAAAATGCTCATAACTCCTTAAATATTGACATTTCGGGGTTTTTAGCATCGTTTTGATTGCAGTGTTTTAAAGAGGAAAAATAGCTTATTTTAAAATGCTCATAACTCCTTAAATATTGACATTTCTGGGTTTTTAGCATCGTTTTGATTGCAGTTTTTTAAAGAGGAAAAATAGCTTATTTTAAAATGCTCATAACTCCTTAAATATTGACATTTCGGGGTTTTTAGCATCGTTTTGATTGCAGTTTCTTAAAGAGGAAAAATAGCTTATTTTAAAATGCTCATAACTCCTTAAATATTGACATTTCGGGGTTTTTAGCATCGTTTTGATTGCAGTTTCTTAAAGAGGAAACATAGCTTATTTTAAAATGCTCATAACTCTTTAAATATTGACATTTCGGGGTTTTTAGCATCGTTTTGATTGCAGTGTTTTAAAGAGGAGAAATAGCTTATTTTAAAATGCTCATAACTCCTTAAATATTGACATTTCGGGGTTTTTAGCATCGTTTTGATTGCAGTTTCTTAAAGAGGAAAAATAGCTTATTTTAAAATGCTCATAACTCCTTAAATATTGACATTTCGGGGTTTTTAGCATCGTTTTGATTGCAGTTTTTTAAAGAGGAGAAATAGCTTATTTTAAAATGCTCATAACTCCTTAAATATTGACATTTCGGGGTTTTTAGCATCGTTTTGATTGCAGTTTCTTAAAGAGGAAACATAGCTTATTTTAAAATGCTCATAACTCCTTAAATATTGACATTTCGGGGTTTTTAGCGTCGTTGTGATTGCAGTTTCTTAAAGGGGAAAAATAGCTTATCATAACTCCTTAAATATTGACATTTCGGGGTTTTTAGCATCGTTTTGATTGCAGATTTTTAAAGAGGAAAAATAGCTTATTTTAAAATGCTCATAACTCCTTAAATATTGACATTTCGGGGTTTTTAGCATCGTTTTGATTGCAGTTTTTTAAAGAGGAAAAATAGCTAATTTTAAAATACTCATAACTCCTTAAATATTGACATTTCGGGGTTTTTAGCATCGTTTTGATTGCAGTTTCTTAAAGAGGAAAAATAGCTTATTTTAAAATGCTCATAACTCCTTAAATATTGACATTTCGGGGTTTTTAGCATCGTTTTGATTGCAGTTTTTAAAGAGGAAAAATAGCTTAATTAAAAAATGCTCATAACTCCTTAAATATTGACATTTCTGGGTTTTTAGCATCGTTTTGATTGCAGTTTTTTAAAGAGGAAAAATAGCTTATTTTAAAATGCTCATAACTCCTTAAATATTGACATCTCGGGGTTTTGAGCATCGTTTTGATTGCAGTTTCTTAAAGAGGAAAAATAGCTTATTTTAAAATGCTCATAACTCCTTAAATATTGACATTTCGGGGTTTTTAGCATCGTTTTGATTGCAGTTTCTTAAAGAGGAAAAATAGCTTATTTTAAAATGCTCATAACTTCTTAAATATTGACATTTCGGGGTTTTTAGCATCGTTTTGATTGCAGTTTTTAAAGAGGAGAAATAGCTTATTTTAAAATGCTCATAACTCCTTAAATATTGACATTTCGGGGTTTTTAGCGTCGTTGTGATTGCAGTTTCTTAAAGGGGAAAAATAGCTTATCATAACTCCTTAAATATTGACATTTCGGGGTTTTTAGCATCGTTTTGATTGCAGATTTTTAAAGAGGAAAAATAGCTTATTTTAAAATGCTCATAACTCCTTAAATATTGACATTTCGGGGTTTTTAGCATCGTTTTGATTGCAGTTTTTTAAAGAGGAAAAATAGCTAATTTTAAAATACTCATAACTCCTTAAATATTGACATTTCGGGGTTTTTAGCATCGTTTTGATTGCAGTTTCTTAAAGAGGAAAAATAGCTTATTTTAAAATGCTCATAACTCCTTAAATATTGACATAGCTTATTTTAAAATGCTCATAACTCCTTAAATATTGACATTTCGGGGTTTTTAGCATCGTTTTGATTGCAGTTTCTTAAAGAGGAAACATAGCTTATTTTAAAATGCTCATAACTCCTTAAATATTGACATTTCGGGGTTTTTAGCGTCGTTGTGATTGCAGTTTCTTAAAGGGGAAAAATAGCTTATCATAACTCCTTAAATATTGACATTTCGGGGTTTTTAGCATCGTTTTGATTGCAGATTTTTAAAGAGGAAAAATAGCTTATTTTAAAATGCTCATAACTCCTTAAATATTGACATTTCGGGGTTTTTAGCATCGTTTTGATTGCAGTTTTTTAAAGAGGAAAAATAGCTAATTTTAAAATGCTCATAACTCCTTAAATATTGACATTTCGGGGTTTTTAGCATCGTTTTGATTGCAGTTTCTTAAAGAGGAAAAATAGCTTATTTTAAAATGCTCATAACTCCTTAAATATTGACATTTCGGGGTTTTTAGCATCGTTTTGATTGCAGTTTTTTAAAGAGGAAAAATAGCTTAATTAAAAAATGCTCATAACTCCTTAAATATTGACATTTCTGGGTTTTTAGCATCGTTTTGATTGCAGTTTTTTAAAGAGGAAAAATAGCTTATTTTAAAATGCTCATAACTCCTTAAATATTGACATCTCGGGGTTTTGAGCATCGTTTTGATTGCAGTTTCTTAAAGAGGAAAAATAGCTTATTTTAAAATGCTCATAACTCCTTAAATATTGACATTTCGGGGTTTTTAGCATCGTTTTGATTGCAGTTTTTTGAAGAGGAAAAATAGCTTAATTGTAAAATGCTCATAACTCCTTAAATATTGACATTTCTGGGTTTTTAGCATCGTTTTGATTGCAGTTTTTTAAAGAGGAAAAATAGCTTATTTTAAAATGCTCATAACTCCCTAAATATTGACATTTCGGGGTATTTAGCATCGTTTTGATTGCAGTTTCTTAAAGAGGAAAAATAGCTTATTTTAAAATGCTCATAACTCCCTAAATATTGACATTTCGGGGTTTTTAGCATCGTTTTGATTGCAGTTTTTTAAAGAGGAAAAATAGCTAATTTTAAAATGCTCATAACTCCTTAAATATTGACATTTCGGGGTTTTTAGCTTCGTTTTGATTGCAGTTTCTTAAAGAGGAAACATAGCTTATTTTAAAATGCTCATAACTCCTTAAATATTGACATTTCGGGGTTTTTAGCATCGTTTTGATTGCAGTTTCTTAAAGGGGAAAAATAGCTTATTTTAAAATGCTCATAACTTCTTAAATATTGACATTTCGGGGTTTTTAGCATCGTTTTGATTGCAGTTTTTTAAAGAGGAGAAATAGCTTATTTTAAAATGCTCATAACTCCTTAAATATTGACATTTCGGGGTTTTTAGCATCGTTTTGATTGCAGTTTTTAAAGAGGAGAAATAGCTTATTTTAAAATGCTCATAACTCCTTAAATATTGACATTTCGGGGTTTTTAGCATCGTTTTGATTGCAGTTTCTTAAAGAGGAAACATAGCTTATTTTAAAATGCTCATAACTCCTTAAATATTGACATTTCGGGGTTTTTAGCGTCGTTGTGATTGCAGTTTCTTAAAGGGGAAAAATAGCTTATCATAACTCCTTAAATATTGACATTTCGGGGTTTTTAGCATCGTTTTGATTGCAGATTTTTAAAGAGGAAAAATAGCTTATTTTAAAATGCTCATAACTCCTTAAATATTGACATTTCGGGGTTTTTAGCATCGTTTTGATTGCAGTTTTTTAAAGAGGAAAAATAGCTAATTTTAAAATACTCATAACTCCTTAAATATTGACATTTCGGGGTTTTTAGCATCGTTTTGATTGCAGTTTCTTAAAGAGGAAAAATAGCTTATTTTAAAATGCTCATAACTCCTTAAATATTGACATTTCGGGGTTTTTAGCATCGTTTTGATTGCAGTTTTTTAAAGAGGAAAAATAGCTTAATTAAAAAATGCTCATAACTCCTTAAATATTGACATTTCTGGGTTTTTAGCATCGTTTTGATTGCAGTTTTTTAAAGAGGAAAAATAGCTTATTTTAAAATGCTCATAACTCCTTAAATATTGACATCTCGGGGTTTTGAGCATCGTTTTGATTGCAGTTTCTTAAAGAGGAAAAATAGCTTATTTTAAAATGCTCATAACTCCTTAAATATTGACATTTCGGGGTTTTTAGCATCGTTTTGATTGCAGTTTCTTAAAGAGGAAAAATAGCTTATTTTAAAATGCTCATAACTTCTTAAATATTGACATTTCGGGGTTTTTAGCATCGTTTTGATTGCAGTTTTTAAAGAGGAGAAATAGCTTATTTTAAAATGCTCATAACTCCTTAAATATTGACATTTCGGGGTTTTAGCGTCGTTGTGATTGCAGTTTCTTAAAGGGGAAAAATAGCTTATCATAACTCCTTAAATATTGACATTTCGGGGTTTTTAGCATCGTTTTGATTGCAGATTTTTAAAGAGGAAAAATAGCTTATTTTAAAATGCTCATAACTCCTTAAATATTGACATTTCGGGGTTTTTAGCATCGTTTTGATTGCAGTTTTTTAAAGAGGAAAAATAGCTAATTTTAAAATACTCATAACTCCTTAAATATTGACATTTCGGGGTTTTTAGCATCGTTTTGATTGCAGTTTCTTAAAGAGGAAAAATAGCTTATTTTAAAATGCTCATAACTCCTTAAATATTGACATAGCTTATTTTAAAATGCTCATAACTCCTTAAATATTGACATTTCGGGGTTTTTAGCATCGTTTTGATTGCAGTTTCTTAAAGAGGAAACATAGCTTATTTTAAAATGCTCATAACTCCTTAAATATTGACATTTCGGGGTTTTTAGCGTCGTTGTGATTGCAGTTTCTTAAAGGGGAAAAATAGCTTATCATAACTCCTTAAATATTGACATTTCGGGGTTTTTAGCATCGTTTTGATTGCAGATTTTTAAAGAGGAAAAATAGCTTATTTTAAAATGCTCATAACTCCTTAAATATTGACATTTCGGGGTTTTTAGCATCGTTTTGATTGCAGTTTTTTAAAGAGGAAAAATAGCTAATTTTAAAATACTCATAACTCCTTAAATATTGACATTTCGGGGTTTTTAGCATCGTTTGATTGCAGTTTCTTAAAGAGGAAAAATAGCTTATTTTAAAATGCTCATAACTCCTTAAATATTGACATTTCGGGGTTTTTAGCATCGTTTTGATTGCAGTTTTTAAAGAGGAAAAATAGCTTAATTAAAAATGCTCATAACTCCTTAAATATTGACATTTCTGGGTTTTTAGCATCGTTTTGATTGCAGTTTTTTAAAGAGGAAAAATAGCTTATTTTAAAATGCTCATAACTCCTTAAATATTGACATCTCGGGGTTTTGAGCATCGTTTTGATTGCAGTTTCTTAAAGAGGAAAAATAGCTTATTTTAAAATGCTCATAACTCCTTAAATATTGACATTTCGGGGTTTTTAGCATCGTTTTGATTGCAGTTTTTTGAAGAGGAAAAATAGCTTAATTGTAAAATGCTCATAACTCCTTAAATATTGACATTTCTGGGTTTTTAGCATCGTTTTGATTGCAGTTTTTAAAGAGGAAAAATAGCTTATTTTAAAATGCTCATAACTCCCTAAATATTGACATTTCGGGGTATTTAGCATCGTTTTGATTGCAGTTTCTTAAAGAGGAAAAATAGCTTATTTTAAAATGCTCATAACTCCCTAAATATTGACATTTCGGGGTTTTTAGCATCGTTTTGATTGCAGTTTTTAAAGAGGAAAAATAGCTAATTTTAAAATGCTCATAACTCCTTAAATATTGACATTTCGGGGTTTTTAGCTTCGTTTTGATTGCAGTTTCTTAAAGAGGAAACATAGCTTATTTTAAAATGCTCATAACTCCTTAAATATTGACATTTCGGGGTTTTTAGCATCGTTTTGATTGCAGTTTCTTAAAGGGGAAAAATAGCTTATTTTAAAATGCTCATAACTTCTTAAATATTGACATTTCGGGGTTTTTAGCATCGTTTTGATTGCAGTTTCTTAAAGAGGAAAAATAGCTTAATTGTAAAATACTCATAACTCCTTAAATATTGACATTTCTGGGTTTTTAGCATCGTTTTGATTGCAGTTTTTTAAAGAGGAAAAATAGCTTATTTTAAAATGCTCATAACTCCTTAAATATTGACATCTCGGGGTTTGAGCATCGTTTTGATTGCAGTTTCTTAAAGAGGAAAAATAGCTTATTTTAAAATGCTCATAACTCCTTAAATATTGACATTTCGGGGTTTTTAGCATCGTTTTGATTGCAGTTTTTTGAAGAGGAAAAATAGCTTAATTGTAAAATGCTCATAACTCCTTAAATATTGACATTTCTGGGTTTTTAGCATCGTTTTGATTGCAGTTTTTTAAAGAGGAAAAATAGCTTATTTTAAAATGCTCATAACTCCCTAAATATTGACATTTCGGGGTATTTAGCATCGTTTTGATTGCAGTTTCTTAAAGAGGAAAAATAGCTTATTTTAAAATGCTCATAACTCCTTAAATATTGACATTTCGGGGTTTTTAGCATCGTTTTGATTGCAGTTTCTTAAAGAGGAAACATAGCTTATTTTAAAATGCTCATAACTCCTTAAATATTGACATTTCGGGGTTTTTAGCGTCGTTGTGATTGCAGTTTCTTAAAGGGGAAAAATAGCTTATCATAACTCCTTAAATATTGACATTTCGGGGTTTTTAGCATCGTTTTGATTGCAGATTTTTAAAGAGGAAAAATAGCTTATTTTAAAATGCTCATAACTCCTTAAATATTGACATTTCGGGGTTTTTAGCATCGTTTTGATTGCAGTTTTTAAAGAGGAAAAATAGCTTATTTTAAAATACTCATAACTCCTTAAATATTGACATTTCGGGGTTTTTAGCATCGTTTTGATTGCAGTTTCTTAAAGAGGAAAAATAGCTTATTTTAAAATGCTCATAACTCCTTAAATATTGACATTTCGGGGTTTTTAGCATCGTTTTGATTGCAGTTTTTAAAGAGGAAAAATAGCTTATTTAAAAATGCTCATAACTCCTTAAATATTGACATTTCGGGGTTTTAGCATCGTTTTGATTGCAGTTTTTAAAGAGGAAAAATAGCTTATTTTAAAATGCTCATAACTCCTTAAATATTGACATTTCGGGGTTTTTAGCATCGTTTTGATTGCAGTTTCTTAAAGAGGAAAAATAGCTTATTTTAAAATGCTCATAACTCCTTAAATATTGACATTTCGGGGTTTTTAGCATCGTTTTGATTGCAGTTTTTGAAAGAGGAAAAATAGCTTATTTTAAAATGCTCATAACTCCTTAAATATTGACATTTCGGGGTTTTTAGCATCGTTTTGATTGCAGTTTTTAAAGAGGGAAAAATAGCTTATTTAAAATGCTCATAACTCCTTAAATATTGACATTTCGGGGTTTTTAGCATCGTTTTGATTGCAGTTTTTAAAGAGGAAAAATAGCTTATTTTAAAATGCTCATAACTCCTTAAATATTGACATTTCGGGGTTTTTAGCATCGTTTTGATTGCAGTTTTTTAAAGAGGAAAAATAGCTTATTTTAAAAATGCTCATAACTCCTTAAATATTGACATTTCGGGGTTTTTAGCATCGTTTTGATTGCAGTTTCTTAAAGAGGAAAAATAGCTTATTTTAAAATGCTCATAACTCCTTAAATATTGACATTTCGGGGTTTTTAGCATCGTTTTGATTGCAGTTTTAAAGAGGAAAAATAGCTTATTTAAAAATGCTCATAACTCCTTAAATATTGACATTTCGGGGTTTTTAGCATCGTTTTGATTGCAGTTTTTAAAGAGGAAAAATAGCTTATTTTAAAATGCTCATAACTCCTTAAATATTGACATTTCGGGGTTTTTAGCATCGTTTTGATTGCAGTTTCTTAAAGAGGAAAAATAGCTTATTTTAAAATGCTCATAACTCCTTAAATATTGACATTTCGGGGTTTTAGCATCGTTTTGATTGCAGTTTCTTAAAGAGGAAAAATAGCTTATTTAAAATGCTCATAACTCCTTAAATATTGACATTTCGGGGTTTTTAGCATCGTTTTGATTGCAGTTTCTTAAAGAGGAAAAATAGCTTATTTTAAAATGCTCATAACTCCTTAAATATTGACATTTCGGGGTTTTAGCATCGTTTTGATTGCAGTTTTTAAAGAGGAAAAATAGCTTATTTAAAAATGCTCATAACTCCTTAAATATTGACATTTCGGGGTTTTTAGCATCGTTTTGATTGCAGTTTTTAAAGAGGAAAAATAGCTTATTTTAAAATGCTCATAACTCCTTAAATATTGACATTCGGGGTTTTTAGCATCGTTTGATTGCAGTTTCTTAAAGAGGAAAAATAGCTTATTTTAAAATGCTCATAACTCCTTAAATATTGACATTTCGGGGTTTTTAGCATCGTTTTGATTGCAGTTTTTTAAAGAGGAAAAATAGCTTATTGTAAAATGCTCATAACTCCTTAAATATTGACATTTCGGGGTTTTTAGCATCGTTTTGATTGCAGTTTTTAAAGAGGAAAAATAGCTTATTTTAAAATGCTCATAACTCCTTAAATATTGACATTTCGGGGTTTTAGCATCGTTTTGATTGCAGTTTCTTAAAGAGGAAAAATAGCTTATTTTAAAATGCTCATAACTCCTTAAATATTGACATTTCGGGGTTTTTAGCATCGTTTTGATTGCAGTTTTTTAAAGAGGAAAAATAGCTTATTTTAAAATGCTCATAACTCCTTAAATATTGACATTTCGGGGTTTTTAGCATCGTTTTGATTGCAGTTTCTTAAAGAGGAAAAATAGCTTATTTTAAAATGCTCATAACTCCTTAAATATTGACATTCGGGGTTTTTAGCATCGTTTTGATTGCAGTTTCTTAAAGAGGAAAAATAGCTTATTTTAAAATGCTCATAACTCCTTAAATATTGACATTTCGGGGTTTTAGCATCGTTTTGATTGCAGTTTTTTAAAGAGGAAAAATAGCTTATTTTAAAATGCTCATAACTCCTTAAATATTGACATTTCGGGGTTTTTAGCATCGTTTTGATTGCAGTTTCTTAAAGAGGAAAAATAGCTTATTTTAAAATGCTCATAACTCCTTAAATATTGACATTTCGGGGTTTTTAGCATCGTTTTGATTGCAGTTTCTTAAAGAGGAAAAATAGCTTATTTTAAAATGCTCATAACTCCTTAAATATTGACATTTCGGGGTTTTTAGCATCGTTTTGATTGCAGTTTTCTTAAAGAGGAAAAATAGCTTATTTTAAAATGCTCATAACTCCTTAAATATTGACATTTCGGGGTTTTAGCATCGTTTTGATTGCAGTTTCTTAAAGAGGAAAAATAGCTTATTTTAAAATGCTCATAACTCCTTAAATATTGACATTTCGGGGTTTTTAGCATCGTTTTGATTGCAGTTTCTTAAGAGGAAAAATAGCTTATTTTAAAATGCTC